>NC_060953.1:44555859-44623890 GCF_022045245.1 Lucilia cuprina | reverse complement strand
CTATCTATCTATCTACCTACCTACCTACCTACCTACCTATCTATCTATCTATCTATCTATCTATCTATCTATCTATCTATCTATCTATCTATCTATCTATCTATCTACCTAACCTCTTAAAATTTCTCTTTTAATATCCCCCTTTAGATTAAGGAAAACAACAAAATGTAAAAAAGCGAGACTATACTAAATTGTTTAGAAACATAGAATACGCATATATTTTGTGGTGAAACAATATATAATTTTTTGTTCCATTTTTAAAAAAAATTCTGGATTATATTACATACAAACTATTTACTATTTCATCATTATTTTAACTCGATGATATCATTGAAAATAAGCACTAACAAATAAGTACTTAAATAAGTCATTACAAGTAATACTTTAAACATTTGTTATGCTCCAAAAATTACAGACACAATGATGATATAATGAGTTAAAAACCCAATGGATAAATAGGGAAAAAAGTTTTAATAGTTATTAACTCATTACTTTTCAATGTTAGTTTTTGCTGGGTATATAGTTATTCTAATATTTTCAAAATATTCAAGTTTACCACCAGGAATTGTTCATACTTACAAACATATGAAAACCATTCATCTACTACTATAGAACAATAAAAATACCTTTTTTTAACTTCTAAATGCTTGGTGGTTGTCAAAAGGAATTTGGGTTAAATTTAGCCAAATAAATATAATATGTATATGGTTAAAAATCCATAACTCTTAAAAGAAAAGTATTTAGTTTAAAATAGAATAAATGATTTTTAAAACTTAACAAATCAATGAAGTAACAATTTTTTGTACATATTTCTTTCACATTTGCTAGAAGAGTATGAATCTAAGTGTTTTACGTAAAAACCTGCCACGACGATCTTGTTTCACAGTGGTACTCCTTGTGTGGCTTGCTCCCAATCTTATTGCTTAAGTACTCGAGCTAAGAAATCACTGATCATTGCAGCTTAACTTCCAACATGTAAAGATGTCAGGTTTACAACTACGCACGTGGAATGGTCTCAGATGATGATTATCAACAGCACTTAGAGACGTCATAAGCCAAAGTCATTGTAGTCTGGTATGAACAGAATAAACCCTAATGGTTGGGGATTCATGTTTCATGGTTGGGGATCTTATACCCTATCATGTACCCACACATTTTCAGCACTCCTCTGCGGGGTATCTATATTCTCTTTCGGCAACACTCCCGAAATATAGATTTCACCATGTATTTTAATCATCGCTTGATTTTGCCAAGAATATATTTGTAACCGCGAGTTTATAATCCCGTCAGACTGTTAGCACCTCTTTTGCAATCAAACCAAGATGGGTTAAGTTCATGAAGATACCATTTCCAATCCTATATAATATGCATGTCCTTTAGATAGAGGAGTCGATTTAACCTTATCCATCTGTCTGTCTCTCCGTATGTAAGTATGTTTAAAAGGATTTTAAGAAAAGTCCAGATAGATGCAAGAGTCCAATTTTTAAAAAGCAAAATTTCGAATTCCATTGGGGGGGGGATGGTGTTGTTGTTTGTGGTTTTACTACTCAGTTAAACTAGGCTTAACTTGCTGTTATATTAAACTCGGAACAAATTTAGACGAACTTTAACCGATGATTGTGTTTTTCAGTTATGGATCTAGTATTACCAACTTTTCAGTCAAAAAAATAAATAATGAACACCTGTTTTTTGCAAATATTACTTTTGTAAAATGTAAAATTTTAGAAAAAATATTAATACATATTTAAAACAATAATCTATATATATAAAAGAGTAGCGTTACTGACTGACTGATTCATCATCGCACAGCCCAAACGGCTGAGCCTAGAATCATGAAATTTTGACAGTAGATGTGTTTTTGGTAATGTAGATCCGCTAAGGAGGGATTTTTGGATTATCTTACACAATATTAGTAATAGATGAAAAATTTTAAATGCACCTGTATCTACTCTTTAAATGAGCAGATGGGTGTCTGGCACTTTTTTGAAATTTGTACTTTTAAGGGGTAAAAATGTGTAACAAAGTTGATTTTGGTACCTTTTTTTGGCCCTTTATAACTTTTGAAATAATTAACATAATTAAATTTTTATAAATATTTTGGATACATCTCCCAAAATTATGAGACACCTGTTTCGTATTTTTTTTTTAAATTTAGTCCTTTATGGGTGTAAAAGGAAGAAAACTGTATTTATGGTACTTTTTTTAGTACATTAAGAAAACTTTCCTATTAAATTAAGGACTAACTCTGTAATATTTATTGTAATTAAATTTTTGCTATTTCACTGGAGAAAAAAGTACCAAAAAGGAAAAAACGGGAAATTTAATCTTATTCAAACTCAATTTTTATAAAATTTTAAAAAGTAGTTTATTTATTCACTTAAAATAAGCTATTGGTATATTATTTGGGAATTCGAGTACTAAGGCCTATATAGGACCAAATTCGAGTAAATTGTTTAGTACGAATAGGGGAAACATTGTACTCTTTTTATTAGTACTTTTCACTTAGGTAGACTTTATTCCACTTTTGGTACTTTTTCTTCCTTCAAATGATACTCTATGTATGTTCTTTAATATGAACTAAAAACACATGATTATTAAACATACACGGTCCTCATTGAATAAAATTCTTTAAGAGTCAACTTTTTATTACTTTTTATAATTATTCAACCTATGAACATTTATTTTAACATACATGGTCTTGACTGAATAATATTCTGTAAGAGGGAACTATTTGGTACTTTTCTATTCTTCAAATGGTACCCTTTAGATTCTTTATAATGGTTAACCGGAACACACGGTCCTTATGAAATGAGAATTTATTGTGAGAGATTTTTGTACTTTTTATACCCTACACCACTATAATGGGGAGGGTATTATACGTTTGTGCTGATGTTTGTAACATACAAAAATTTTGGTCCAATACCTACCTTAAAGTATACCGATCGATTCAGAATCATTTTTTGAGCCGATTAAGACATGTCCGTCCGTCCGTCTGTCCGGGTGGCTGTCCATGTAAACCTTGTGCGCAAGGTGCAGGCCGCAATTTTCATGATAACTTGATGAAATTTGGTACAGGGACGAAGCCTATTGAAAATGGTTGAAATCGGTCCATTATTTCACCTAGCCCCCATACAACCGTACTTCCCGATTTGAACTTTTTATGACATAATTACGTCAAATATTCTGCTATCTCTCTAAAAATTGGCACAAATAAGTTTTATATAAGTATAAATGACACTGCAGATTTTCGTAAGGATCGGCCCTTATTTGACCCTAGCCCCCAAACAAACCCCCTTCAAAAAATGTCTTAAACGACTAAAATTGACTTGTAACCATTTGTATCGCAATGAAACTCAACAAAACTAACTGTTATTTAGAAATATATCCTTTTCCCAAATTTACCGAAGATCGCCCCATATTTGACCTATATAAAGCCTCATTTAGAAATTTTAGTTTTTTTTATCAATAAATTGCTTAAATATTTTGGAATTATGGTAATATTCAACATAAAAGTTTTTATATAAAAAAAGTAAAAATTTTAAAAATATACTCATGGTGTAGGGTATTATATGGTCGGCCATGACCGACTATACTTTCCTACTTGTTTGTTTTTTCGATGGTACTTTTTGATATTTTTACAATATTGAACATAGGGTAGCGAAGCACCCAGGGTATGCTAGTAATAATAAAATCAATAATAAATAACTTGACTGATTACTGAAAAAGATAAACCAGGTTTAACCAAAGAATGAAGATTATCTTTATCAGAAAAACCCGCCCCTAGTTCTTTAATTAATCAGTCAAATAGTTAGTTATTTAGTAGATGTATACATTCATCTAATCCGTGAAAAGACAACTTTACCATTGCGTTGAACCAACGACTTCCGGTCTATCGGATTTGAATACTAACCATTAAGCTATTGCAGGCCACAGTCCAACGTTTTTTATTTTCTTTCACCATCATGTTTTATTTTAGCAACAATTTACACGTTCCATAATATTTTTGCATAAAATTAATTTTATTTAACTCCTCCCTATCATTACAATGGTTAATAAATGGAATAATTTGAAAACAAACTAACAAAAAAAACAAAACTTTCTGTTTTTTTTTAATTTTCATTGTCCTTTTCTGTAAAACACAGCAACAATGTTTAATATCTTTCACTTAATGATTTTTATAACGAAATCATAAAAAATAAACAACTGAAAATAAACATTCTGTTGCAATGAACTATTATGATTTTTTAGTTTTAATGATGAGTTTATTACAAAAGCAACAAAAGCAACAAAATAATATTATGAGCAATAGTTTAAAAAAATGGATACAAAACCTTGGGGGAATTTTCATATTATAATATTGTCTGATAAAACCTGCAATAAAGCAAAAATATAATAAACGACTTTTTGTCCCAAACAAAATTACCCTCACAAAAGAAATTCCATAAATTTCACATAAAAATGTTCACAACTATTTGTTTTGTATCCTTCAGGATAAAACTCTGCTCCATTTTGGAAAAGCAAAACTGAGATTAGTCAAAAAATTAAAAAGTTACATTGCAGAAAACAACAACAACAACAAGAAAGAACAAGTCTCACGCACAAAACTGTTCCATAAATAAAACGGAAAACAGACAGAAGTTTCCTTTCATCAAAACTATGATGGAAACTATGAATGAGATAAAAAAATGTTAGACTAACAGAAAAAAAAATAATAAAAATGAAAAACTTTTCACTTTTTTAGTTTTTATATTGGTTACCAAATTGTATTGAAGGGAAAACTGAGAAAAAAACGAAGAAAAACTATATACAAGTAAAAGAAATAATAACTAGTATGTCGTAAAGTTTTAGATACTGTGAAAATCAGATATGACTATGACTTACATACATACAACCAGTTGTATTTATTTCTTCCCACTGGCTCTATATATATTTTGTCCAAAGTTTAAATTAAGTTGAGTTTAGATTTTCTGTAGGTCTGCGTATCCTTTGCTTGCAGTTCCTTTCGCAACCACTGCTCATAGACTGTATTTTTTTGCGTTGTTGTAGTTACTTGTTAAACATGAAATGTGGCCAAAATGCATTGAAATCCTTGCGTTCATTCTTTTTATTTTCAATTTAGTTTTTTCTTATTTTTTTTTCATTTTATTTTATCTAACAGTTCGAAGATGTTTTTAACACATCGTCTATTAAGTTTTGAGTATGCTATAGTGGGTATAGTTAGGTAGCTATTAGATAGATAGATAGATAGATAGATAGATAGATAGATAGATAGATAGATAGATAGATAGATAGATAGATAGATAGATAGATAGATAGATAGATAGATAGATAGATAGATAGATAGATAGATAGATAGATAGATAGATAGATAGATAGATAGATAGATAGATAGATAGATAGATAGATAGATAGATAGATAGATAGATAGATAGATAGATAGATAGATAGATAGATAGATAGATAGATAGATTGATACATAGATACATTTTTGAGTAATCCTTTTGAAAAATTTCAAAAAATTTAATTTCATTAACTTCTTAAAAAGTTATAAAAAGTATTACAAAGTTTTAAAATTAATCTTAAAATTTAACTAAATCCTATTATCATATCTAAATAATTTTCTAAAAAAAATACTAAATTAATAAAGTTTATTTTTCACTTTCTTCAAATTATCTCAGCCATAGAGAAATGCAACAAACTTACATAAACAATCATCAGCGTGTTGCAGTTGAAATAGAGAATATAAAATCCAGTATACAAGGAAAAATTTATGTTGTCCATTTGTGTAAAAAACTATGATATTAAATTGTTGCTGTTGCTTCATAGTTTTTTTTTTTATACTATCTGTCCATGGCAACGAATTGCTGTTCTAAAGTTTATTTAGTTTTATTTTTCTTGTAAAATTTTTGGTTTTTTTGTTGCAGTTGTCAAACTGTCTCGAGCAACATAGTGGTTGGTGGTGGTGATGATGACAACGATGACAAATAAGACAAAAATTATATAGAAATGGTTTAAAAAATTTATGAACTCAAACTCTTATTCCATAGCCAGAGTCACCAGCAGGATTCATTGTAAAGCCAACATTAAAGCATATATAATACTAAATATGTATTAACGATTCTTATTGTCATAGATCTATTGTCTGCTCTAGGCATAAATTAATATTTTCATATCTGTTAAGAATTTTGAAACCTTTTACATGCTAAGAATGAGAACCAGTCTAGTATGTTCTAAGTTTCCTTACATTGTGACTTTGAGGTGTTTCCACCATTGATCCGTTGATCTTCTTTTGAATGATGATTTGGCCGAATCAATTTCATTTTTCATCTTAGCTTTGCATTCCTCTATCTTATCTTTTTCATTAAAATAGATTTCTTTCACGCTATAGTCGAAACTTAAGGTCAAATACTATAGTGGGTAGACTCTCTATCACTCTATCTATCTATCTATCTATCTATCTATCTATCTATCTATCTATCTATCTATCTATCTATCTATCTATCTATCTATCTATCTATCTATCTATCTATCTATCTATCTATCTATCTATCTATCTATCTATCTATCTATCTATCTATCTATCTATCTATCTATCCATCTATCTATCTATCTATCTATCTGTCTAAGTATCTACCTATCTATATATCTATATATCTATATATCTATATATCTATCTATCTATATATCTATCTATCTATCTATCTATCTATCTATCTATCTATCTATCTATCTAAATATCTATCTATCTATCTATCTATCTATCTATCTATCTAAATATCTATCTGTATGTCTATCTATCTACTTTGCTCAAAAATGCGCTAAGAGTAACATTTACTGGAAAAAATGTGTAAAAAAATGTACACATAAATACAGAACAATACGTTCTTAGATACATATACATGTTAATGTATGTAAAATGTATATAATCATTTGTATGTACATGCAGTACATAAGTGTAAAATATACCGGTAAAACAGACTTACTAAAACATATTTCATATGTATTTTTCATCTAAAATGCACATTGCTTTTGTAGTCTAAAAAAAAAAAACTCACAATGAATCCAAACATTTTGATTTTTCATTCATGCTCAATGCTCTGTAACAAACAGATTCCAATTTGTAGAATCCACCCTAAGGGTGGAAACAAGTCGAAGTTTTTGTTTCCAAACGAAATTCATTCGACTGTTTTATAACAGTTCTCTTAATGTTATAGTTTACAGGATTATTTATGGAAAAAGATTTCAATATATAATTTTTATAGTATCTTTCTAAACGTAACGTACTTTATGGTTGATTACGAAACAAGGACAGCAACCTAACCGGGAAAGAAAATTCAATTTTATTTTGAATTTAATATTACACAAATAAAATGTAAAAGAAAATGGACTAATAACATTAAAGAGAATAAATAATATATTTTAAAATTGAATATTCAATTTATGAATATACTTTATTTATACAAAAATATAAATAAATTATAACAATGTTTAAGCACAAAGAATACTTCTTGGACGTTATACTCCATATTCTCATATAAATGAAGTCTTACTGCAAATTGAGTATACATATTTTCAAACAAGTATTTTAAGTTGTTGAAAGTCCTAACTACTCTTCTCAGCATTTATTCTCTTAGCAAATGTCTCTGCAACAATTATAGGAACCACCAAACTGGCCTCAGCATACACTTTAACCGGAGCAGCGTCTTTGCGTATTTTACCCCATGAAATAGCTTCATCCGGTCTAGCACCACTATCACTACCATCAAACTCCGAAGCGGTATTAATGAAAACCGAAAAATCAGCACCATTACGCATTAAGTTGGCATTACAAATATGATGTTTAATAACACCACCGCCAATTATAATCATACCGGAATTTTTAGCCTTAACAGCCATAGTATTAAGTCTTCTCAAATCGGACAATATATCAACGACTAGTCCAGGATGACGGAAGGAATGAAAGTACATCATATCACCAAGGCTACCATCGGTGAGGGCAGGGCAAAAGACGGGGATTTTATTTTTGGCAGCCCAATAGTAAATGGAAGAAGGATCGTTAATGCGTTCACCCAAACGATGTATGATGCGTGAGGGAGACCAAACTGTTCCCTGACTTTTTTGTTCCTCTAGCATTTCATCTAGCAAAGGCATGAGCCAATCTTCGAATTTGCAGTAATTATCATTGGGCACCAACAAATTGCCAATACGATTAATACCCCGATCCCTTAGATCACGACCAGGTAATTCGAAGGAACCTGTAAAATATATTAAATTAGTTAGACACGCATGAACGTAAACTAGAACTGAACTAAAACTTTTCTAAGAGCTAAACCACAAATAAACTAGATCTGAACTGCAAATAAATTACAACTGAACTAGAACTGAACTAAAATTGAACTAGAACTGAATAAGAACTAAACTAGAACTGAATTAGATCTGAACTTAAACTGAACTAGAACTATACTAGAGCTAAACTAAAACTGAACTAAAGCTAAGCAAGAACTGAACATGAATTGAACTAGAACTGAACTGGAACTGAACTGAACTAGAACTGAACTAGTACTGAACTAGAACTGAACTAGAGTTGAACTTGAACTGATCTAAAACTAGACTAGAACTAAACTAGAATTTAACTAGAACTGAACTGGAACTGAACTAGAACTGAACTAGAACTGAAGTAGAACTGAACTAGAACTAAACTAGAACTGAACTAGAACTGAACTAGAACTGAACTAGAACTGAACTAGAACTGAACTAGAACTGAACTAGAACTGAACTAGAACTGAACTAGAACTGAACTAGAACTGAACTAGAACTGAACTAGAACTGAACTAGAACTGAACCAGAACTGAACTAGAACTGAACTAGAACTGAACTAGAACTGAACTAGAACTGAACTAGAACTGAACTAGAACTGAACTAGAACTGAACTAGAACTGAACTAGAACTGACTAGAACTGAACTAGAACTAACCTAGAACTGAACTAGAACTGTACTAGAGTTGAACTAGAACAGAAATAGAACTGAACTAGAACTAAACTAGAACTGAACTAGAACTGAACTAGAACTAAACTAGAACTGAACTAAAACTGAACTAGAATTAAATTACAACTGAACAAGTACTGAACTAGATCTTAGCTAGAACTGACTATATCTATCTGAACTAGATATTTACTAGAACTCAGCCAAACTTTAAGATCCAGTTGTCATTCGTTAGTGTATATATAAAGTTTTCTTACCCATAAATGTAGGCGCTAAACATTTAATAAAATCTTCCTCCACACCTCCTGCTGTTGTAACAACGCAATCTACCATTTTATGTTCCACCAAATATCTTAAAGTTTCTCTAAGACCAGAAGACACTAGATTGGAAGTGAAACCCAAAAATATAGTACATTTATGTTTCCTTTTAATAAATTCATCGGTTTCGTGCTCATCTTGTTCTTCATCCGTTAAAGGCTGGGCTCTGCAATCCAACTTTAGTTTATTTATTGTCATATATCATTTAATACTTTGATGATTATCAAAATAACTTACCATTCTATTTACTTCCTTAATGGCCAAACCCAAATTAGTGGCTTGAAATCCTGTATTGACATATGACTCAAACATCTTACTATAGTTAATGCCTTCATTAAAATCATAGCCCTTAACTTGTGGTGTTCCTTCGGGGATGGCTTCACTTTTCTTGAGTACTGCATCTTTAGCAATTTCTGGTTCTTGAGACATTTTATTTTTATTTGTTTTTTAACTTAAATTTATTTAAAACTAGAGACTGCACCACCGTCCTCGCGTTAAATTTATTATTGTTTGTTTTTGTTTTTATTTTCTCTGTCCACATGTTTTGCTTCTTTTTTTCGAACATTTATTTCAAGGCGAATTCAGATAAGGTGGTGTTATTCAATCAGCTGATGCTATTTTTCTTCATTTGACTGGTACGCACTGATGTCAAAGTTTGTTATTGTTTACATTTTTATATTTGAAAATTTTCCTTAAAATAGAGAAAAACTTCGTTAGTATTTTGAATAATTTATGTAAAAGATCTTAAAATACCAAGCATTTTGTAAACAAATATTTTTTATATAAATAATGAGTAATTAGCATGTACGAACATAATACAAAAATAAGATTTTTTCTATAAAATGCTAACAAATTAAACAATATTGTTTTATATTTACATTTTGGAGTTAACACGATTAACCAAAAAAATCTATACCCCTTTTACTGGACCCAAGTCAGCTGTATTGACGAAAGTAATAAGGTGAAGTTTTTTCAACAGCGGATTGTGTTTTTGTCCATGGAAATTTAGCCGGAAGCTGTCAAACTCCATATAAAAAATCTCTCTCGAACCAGATGCTGTCAAACTACATATATAAAAAATTTCATGAATTCACCTCAAAATGAAATGACTTCACCTTATTGTGTATTTACCCTGGGGTCTCCTTAAAATTTTAACTTGTCAAAAAACTCAAAAGTTTACCTTACTTTTTGAACATTTCAAAATAATCGTACACAAAATTACGATTAACCACAACAAATCTGTAATTTTTTTAATAGTTTTATCACACTTTTTAAATAAAATTTTGTTTAATTTTCTTAAACTGGAAAAAAATATTTTTTCTACAAATGTAAAACAAATGTAAAATTGTAATATTTTATAAAACTCACCAATACAAAAATATGTTTAATACTAACACATATTTACAGTTAGGCACTTTTACACTAACACCCCATCTAGAATTTTTTGAAATTCGAGTCATTTATGACTCTTCTGCACGATTAAAATACTTGTAACAAGTATGAATGTATAGTCGGGCATAGCCGACCATATGATACCCTACACCAGTCAGTATGTATGTTAAAAATGGGGATTATTTAAAAAAATAAAGCATTTGATTTGTTTTTTAAATTTATTTCGGAATATTTTTATTTATTTATTTATTTTTTTTGCAAAAAAAAGAGATTTTTACAAGAGTGCTCAAAGGGGAGTAGGGCAAAATATGGCCCTATCCTTATAAATGCTGGTAGGGGGAGTTAAGTCTATTTCAATATTATTTATGTAGAATTTTAAAGTGTCATTAGTGTTTGTAAGTGAATTTTAACTTTGAAGTCATTTTCTGAAGGGGAGTTTTTATGGGGACTAGGGTCAAATGAAGCCCGATCATTACAAAAGTCGGTAGTGTCATTTAAAGTTCTACAAAACTAAGTTTTGTTGACATAATAGATCATTTATATTTATTATAATACCAAAGGCCCTATTTGGGTCGAAATAATGGACCGATTTTAACCATTTTCAATAGGCTTCGTCCTTGTGCCAAAAGAAGCGTGTGTGCCAAATTTCATCCAATTGCGGCCTGTACCTTGCGCACAAGGTTTACATGGACAGCCAGCCAGACGGACGGACATAGTTTAATCGACTCAGAAAATGATTCTAAGCCGATTGGTATACTTTAAGGTGGGTTTACGACGAATATTTTTGTATGTTACAAACATCAGCACAAACCCAATATACCCTCCCTACTAAAGTGGTGTAGGGTATAAAAATTTCATAAAAATTTATTTTAGATCTTCCAACTGCTTGAAATATGATAACAAAATAAGTTCTTAAAACTATTATATATTTAACACTAGGATGATAAATTTATGATTGCTATACATTTTGTTATTGTTTTTTAAATTATCATTTTTCAATTATATATAGGAATCATTTTTAAACTCTCAACTTATTAATAATTTTTAGGACATCAAAAGCAATCAAAAATGACTTTATTTACTGATTATTCATCCAACAATCTTTCAAATGCTAGCTGGGACAGTTATAGCGTTAGGTACTGCTGTCAAAGAGTCGGACTACTTATTAGGGTTCTATAGTTGAAACGAAAAGTCGACTTTTCGACATTTTATGAAAAGTCGACTTTTTGCCTTTAGTTAAAAGTCGATTTTTCGACTTTTTTCATTTAATTAAAAGTCGATTTTTCGACTTTTAATATTTTATAAATAGTCGACTTTTTCCGACTTTTTTCGACGTTTTTCGAATTTTCGACTTCGACATATTCCGACTTTTCGACTTTTTCCCACTTTTCGACTTTTCCCGACTTTTCGACTTTTTTCATAGACGATAGTCGAGTTATCAACTTTTTTGGAACAAAATAGTCGACTACGACTTTTCGACAAAAAGTCGATTGTTCGATTATTCGAAAGTCGATTTATAGAACCCTACTACTTATTATACTTTGATACTAAACGTGTTAATTTTTTATTTTTCATCCTAATGTATTTTATACTCAATCATAATTTTATACACAATAATAATAATAATAATTATACACAATAATGCCTTTTATATACAACTCTGCATTAGCAAGAAAAAAAAACAGCCGTCAGAAAAACGACAAACAGCACTGGAATTTTTTGCTGTGTAAATGTATTTTCTTTATATTTTGGCAAAAAATAAATCGAAAGCAAAAAAAGGAAAGTCGCTTTTTAAAATTAAACACGATTCTACAAAAGAATTTCCTTTTCCAGATAATTAAAAAATAACATATACTTCTGCAGCTGTATCAAAACTACAAAATCTTTAAATTTACAAAAAAAATTATATAGAAAATCAACAGAAAGAAATTTTGCAAAAAAAGTCCACATACAATTAAAAAAAAAAGCATTAGAAGCCTGAAACCTCATCTACGCATAGACGACAAGCAAGACACATACCACGGAGAGTATAGTGAACACCCCATTGCAAAAATTTCGAAAAAAATAAAATACAACAAATTGGGAAAATCCTATAAAGGGGAACAAATTTAGTTTGGCAACATCTCTAAAACAGGAAGACATATAGAACTAACAACAAAAAAGTGTATAAAAAAATTGTAAAACATGATTAAATTATTCTCATTGAAACAGCAGAAAAAAGAAGGTGACCAAACGGGCAAGAGTGGTGGTCAACAAAAGAAAGCATCTGCTGCTCAATTGCGTATACAAAAAGGTAAGAAATATAGAAAATATTAAAAATTTTGTTATAAATCTTAATTTTAGTTTAGTTATTGTTATAAATTGCTATTAGATATATTTGCTATATATATACTATATACCTATGAGTCTTGTGTTTAGGTTAATCGTTAAATGTTTCTTATTGGACATTTGATTCATAATATATAAGATAAAAATCAAAAAGTCATCATGGAAATTTCCAATTATTACAAATTTATTATTTAGAAGTTGTTAACAGATCACTTCAGATCATCTTAAATATCGATTTAGATCGTTAGCGATCTATAATATAACCTTTAAAACTAAACTATATACTACACCACATACGACTTAGGCCTGGTTCACACTAGGAAACTTTTGATATTTATGTGTGAGAGAAAGAGAAAGAAATATCAAACATCTCTTTCTCTCACACACAAAATCAAAAGTTTCTCAACAACAGTTTCCCAGTGTGAATCAGGTCATACACTTAAATATATACAAAACTACAGACTAAACTAGGGACTAGACTATGGAATACTGAATAGACTTCAGACTAGACGATATTAAAAACTATGGACTGGACAACTGACCAGACTTTAGACTAAAGTATTAACTATATTAAGAATAAACAATAAACTTGCTAATAGCCGAGATTGTAGACTAGAATAAAGACTTGACTAGAGTTTAGAATATAAACTCGACTATAGACTAGACATTGTACGATAAAGTTTAGATAATATCGGAAGAAAGCGAAACAACGGATATGTTAGTGTTCATGTCTGTTTGATTACAATCGGAGACTCTAGCAAAAGAGCACACAAGAGATTTGATGGAAGCCTAAGTGTAATTCTTCGGATATTATGTAATATACATTTTCCTTTCAAACCAACTAACGACTAGAATACATTATAGACTAGGTTACAGTCTAGACTTTAAACTAAACTGCTTCAGAGTAGACGATATCAAAAACTATGGACTTGGCAACTGACCAGACTTTGGACTAAAGTATTGACTAGATTAAGAATAAACAATAGACTAGACTATAAGCGAGACTCTAGACTGGAATAATGACTTGACTATAGTTTGGAATATAGACTCGAGTATAGACTAAACTTTGTACGATAATGTTTGGATGATATCAGAAGGCAGCGAAACAACGGAGAAGTTAGTATTCTAGTCTGTTTGATTGCAAACGCTAGCAAAAGAGCACACAACAGACTTGATGAAAGCCTAAGTGTATTTCTTCAAATTTCAAACTAAATAACTAACTAAAGACAGGAATAAACTATATAGGCTAGGTTACAGTCTAAACTATATAGTAGACCACATAACAGACTGTAGATTAAACTATAGATTAGTCTATAGACTTAAATATATAGAAAACTACAGTCTACACTAAGGACTAGACTATAGAAGGGAATGAATAGTAAAAACTATGGACTAGACCACTGACCAGACTTTACACTAAATTATTGACTAGATTGAGACTAAGCAATAGACTGTATACTAAAATATAGAATTGCCTATAATTTGGACTCGGCTAGAGGCTAAACTTTGTACGATAAAGTTTGGATGATATCAGAAGAAAGCAAAACAACGGTGAAGTTAGTGATCTACACTGTTTGATTGATATCGGAGACGATAGCAAAAGAGCACACAACAGACTTGATGGAAGCCTAAGTGTATTTCTTTGAGAATGGAATGCAGGATATACTTTAGACTAGACGATAGTAAAAGCTTCGGACTAGACTTCTGACCAGACTTTAGACTAAATTATTAACTAGATAAAGACTAGACGAGATTGTTGACTAGAATATAAACTTTACACGACAAAGTTTCGTTGATAACAGGAGAAAGCAAAACAACGGAGAAATTGTTGGATAATTTTCGTATTTTTTAATTTGAAATAAAGCTTTCAAACTTTTCGAAATGTTTTTAAGCAAAACTTAGTCCTTATATTTATGAAACTAAGCAATAAAACCCCCCTTTTCCATTAGACATCAACGAACTCACCCTGCCAAAAACATGTGCTACGGAATTTCCCGATCCTGATGATTTGCTCAATTTCAAATTGATCATCTGTCCCGATGAAGGTTTCTATAAAGGTGGACGTTTTGTATTCAATTTCCGCGTTGGTCCCAATTATCCCCACGAGCCGCCAAAAGTTAAATGTGAAACTCAAGTTTATCATCCCAACATCGATCTCGAGGGTAATGTTTGTTTAAATATTTTACGTGAAGACTGGAATCCGGTATTGACAATTAGTTCGATTGTATATGGTTTGCAATATTTGTTTTTGGTAAGTTGGATGGAAAACACACAATTATAATTGTGCAAATAAATTGTATTGTTTATTCTTTGACCTTGTGTGTAGGAACCGAATCCTGAGGATCCTTTGAATAAAGAAGCCGCTGATGTTTTGCAAACAAATCGTCGTCTCTTCGAGCATAATGTGACAAAGGCTATGCGTGGTAATTTTGTTGGTGTAACATATTTTGAATGCTGCCTCAAGTGATATAGAAAATCAAAGGTTTTTACTTTAAGAAATGGCGTCTACCTTTTGGCCATTTTATTGGGTATTGGTGGTCGCTTATATATTAATTTAATTTTTCAAAATAATTAATAATGCAACTTAAATACAACAAAAAACAACAACAAAGAATAAAAATTTAACAAAAAGAAATATTTAAGCTTCAAATTTTTTCTTTGCCAACAACTGCCGCTGTCTAACACACTCTCTCACTCTCTTGTACTCTTAACTGTCTGTAACTTTTTTTTGCTCTTTTCCTTCACATTAATAGTTTTCCTCTTTAATATTTTTTTTTCATCTAAAGTTTTAAAATTTCCTACTTAAATAAAAACAAAAAAATAGTTTTGTATGAAAAAAAAAAAACACAATTTATTTTAATTATCTTTTGTTTTTATTTTGAATAATTTTGTAATTGATTGCGACAGATAAAATATTCATTTTGCAAAAAAATATAATAAAAAATAACACAAATAAAAAAACTTATAATAACTCATTAATGTAATGTTAAATTAAAAAAAGAAAATAAAAATTAAATTAAAGGAACAATAATAAAAAGCAAATACAC
Source organism: Lucilia cuprina (assembly GCF_022045245.1). Classification (NCBI taxonomy): domain Eukaryota; kingdom Metazoa; phylum Arthropoda; class Insecta; order Diptera; family Calliphoridae; genus Lucilia; species Lucilia cuprina. The sequence goes on along the minus strand of NC_060953.1, from coordinate 44,607,823 downwards.
ACATATTTATAACTCAATAAGTTACTCTTCGGTTCATAACAATAAGGTCTATGGAAAGGTATTCTTTTCGAAGATTAAAGGCGAGTAAGTATTTTATAGAAATGAGTTTAATTTCAAAAAATTTTTCAATTTGTAAAAATGCAAACATTTCAGAATAAAAAAATACAATTTTCTTAATGATTTTAAATTTTGTTTTAAATAAAATACAAAAATTGTTGAAAAAATTCGTGAAATTTAAAATTTTTGTAAAAAAAATTTCAATAATTTAAAAATCCAATAATTTTGTAGAAAAATTAAGAAATTTTTACAATTATGAATTTTTTTGTAAAAATGCCAAAATTTTCTGACAGATTCCAAAATTTGGAAAATATTTCTAAAATTTGTAAAAAAAAGTGAAATCATTTTTGAAAATTTCAAAATAATTTTGTAAAAACTCAAACATAGTTTTGAGAAAATGTTTGAAAATTTAACAATTTTTATAAAAAGATCAAAATTTTCTGATTGATTTCGAAATTTTGAAAATATTTCCAAAGTTTGTGAAAAAAGTGAAATCATTTTTGAAATTTTCAAAATAATTTTGTAAAAACTCAAACATAGAGAGCAATTTCGTTTGGAAATTAGAAAATGTTTGAAAATTTAACAATATTTCTAAAGTTTGTGAAAAAAGTGAAATTATTTTTTTAATTATTCAAAATAATTTTGTAAAAACTCAAACATAGAGATCAATTTTGTTTGAAAATTAGAAAATGTTTCAAAATTTTACAATTTTTATAAAAAGAACAATATTTTACTATAAATTTCGAAATTTTGAAAATATTTCTAAAGTTTGTAGAAAAAGTGAAATCATTTTAGAAATTTTCAAAATAATTTTGTAGTAACTCGAACATAGAGAGCAATTTTGTTTGAAAATTTAAGAATTTTATAAAAAGATCAAAATTTAATGATAAATTTCGAAATTTTGAAAATATTTCTATAGTTTTTAAAAAAAGTGAAATCATTTTTGAAATTTTCAAAATAATTTTGTAAAAACTCAAACATAGAGAGCAATTTTGTTTAGAAATTATATAAGGTTTAAAAATTTTATAAAAAGATAAAAATTTTATTAAAGATTTCGAAATTTGAAATATTTCAAAAGTTTGTAAAAAAGATTTCGAAATTTTGAAAATATTTTTAAAATTTGTAAAAAAAAAATGAAATCATTTTTGAAAATTTCAAAATAATTTTGTTAAAACTCAAACATGGACAGCAATTTTGTTTAGAAATTAGGAAATGTTTGAAAATTTAACAATTTTTATAAAAAGATCAAAATTTTATGATAGATTTCGAAATTTCGAATGTAAAAAAAGTGAAATCCCTTTTGAAATTTTCAAAATAATTTTGTAAAAACTTGAAAATTTTTAATTAAAATTTTATTAAGAATTTTTGAATTTTTTTTTTTATAAAAATCTAACATTTGTGTGATATTTTCTTAAAAGTTTTAAAATTTTTGTTAAAATTTTCACAATTTGTTAAATAGACGAACAAAATTTCGAAAAAAAATTCGTTCAAAGAAAAAACCAAATTTTTAAACAAAAAATTTTAATTAAAAAAAATTTAATTAAAAAAAAAATAATTTTGAAAGAGTTTTTTTTATTAAAATTTCACAATTTTTTTTTAAATTTGTTTAAAATAAAGACCAAAATGTTTCTGTAATAATCGTTCCTTAATTTTTACAAACAAAATATATTTTTTAATTTCATTAAAAATTTCAAAATTTTATTAAAATTTAAAAATTTTGTTAAAATTTCAAAATGTTGGTAAAATTTCAAAATTTTGTTAAAAATTTCAAAATTTTGTTAAAAATTTCAAATTTTTTTTAAAAATTTCAAAATTTTGTTAAAAATTTCAAAATTTTGTTAAAAATTTCAAAATTTTGTTAAAAATTTCAAAATTTTGTTTAAAATTTCAAAATTTTGTTAAAAAAAAATAGAATTTTTTTAATTTTGATAAAAAATCTAAATTAATTATAAAATGTTCAAAATATTAGAAAAAAAAACGAAATATTTTTTAATAAAAAAAAACAATATTTTGTAGATTTTGAAAATTTTTCAAGATATTAAAATCGAAGTAAATTTTTAAAATTTCTATTTCTAAAAAAATCCAATCTAATCTAAAAGAAAAAAATCCAAATAAAAAAATTTTCAAATTTAAGAAAAAAGATAAATATTTTGTAAAAAAAACAAGATTTTAATAAAAACCCGAAATTTTGTAAAAATTTCAACATTTTTAAAACAAAGTAAATTTCTAAAAAATTCAAACTAAAAAATGGTAGGCCAAAAACTAATGGCCCCTATAATGCATTTCAATTTGAATCGAAATTTTCTCCTTTTGGGAACTTTGGTATTTTGCATTTCGATTAGACTCTCCGCCACATAAACATCTTCTTTTTCTTACGATTCAGTTTTTTGTTGGAATATCAATTATCGAAATGCAGAATAAGGGTGAATATTAAAACAAAACCAAATTCGTCTTATGTATTCTTTTTGAATACCGAGATAGATTTTGAAAAAGTATTTATAAAAAATCATTTTTTAATTTATTTTTTTTTAGATTTAAAAACATAAGATTTACACATTAAAGCAGTAAAATATTAAAGCAATTTATAATATTTATATGTATGTATTTTGAATGAATGCAATTTTTTTATTAAATTTATAATTGTATGCTTTGTTGTTTTAATTTAATATTACGCCAAAGACATAAATCCGAAACAGCACTTTGACGGCCATTAATAACACGTAAATCATAAAGTCTGCAAAGAAAAATCAAATATTAACTCCATAGATTATAAATATAAACAGAGGAAAACTTTCTTCTCACCTTGTTATCAAACCCACATTAATGTCATCCGTCAACATGACTTTAATTAAATTGTTTATCAAATTAGGCGGCAATAGTTTTAAAACTGGCCTCACACGCTCTTTACCACACTCCACTAGTAATGTTATAAATTGATAAACAAAATAGATTTTCGGTGATAGCTCATCTGTGGTAACAAATTGTTGAAATACTTTGAAAATGTATTGCATTGCTGATTGCAAAGATTCCTTAAGTTGAGCGGGAGTTTCTCGCAGACTATTGGAGTGGAGTGAGACCGAAGAGCTTAAGAGTAGACTATTTTCGGAGAGAAAATCATTTGAGCAAGAATTATCGGAGCCATCGGCTGTTATTTTACGCATTTTGGCAGCGTTTAAATCATGTTCATCACCATCATGAGAGCGTGTACGTTTCTTTTGTGTGGGAGAATTTTGTGAACGTGCCTCTAAGGCTGATATAATACAATAGACACATAAGCGTGCCAAAACATATGATTGAGGTTCATTAATATCGTCACTGGAGTAGAAAAGAAGAAAAGAAAACAATTAACATATTGCACTATACACCACACAGGATAATACTTACCCCTGACGATTGTGTATAATAGAGGGTACGACATTTGTTAATAAAGCCTCTGTGGTTCTCTCAATATCCAAATGTAATATAGCAAATATTATATCCATAGTTTTCATCATGTCCTGATTAATTTAGATTCATTATAATTTTATTAAACATTTCTTTTAGATATGATTTCTTATTATGTGTTTTTACCTTTTTATATTTACATTTAAGCATTTCTTCAACTAGACGTGTTGATAACCAAGCAGGTCCTCCTGCATGTAACAATGATTCGATTATTTGTGCTGTTCTTACCGGTACCCAACCATGTTCTACAACTGTATTCCATACATCTTTAAATTGATCGATGAGAGGATTGCGTGATACTAGATTTTGTGTTAGTGTAACATTGCGTGATTTTAGATTGCCCGTTGGATGAACATCATATTGCATTTTACGTATAATTTGTAGAGATAGTCCTAAACGTTCTTTAAAATTTTCTTGCGATGACAATTCTTCATTGCCGGGCGGAGATAGGAATTGTTGTATCATGTTTAGGGGTTTTAGAAATTCATCCTGTTGTGAGTAAAAAGGAATAAGAGTGGAAAAGAATTTAGTAAAAATTAGAAAATTGAGGACATGATGCAATAGATAGATAAATAGATAGATAGATAGATAGATAGATAGATAGATAGATAGATAGATAGATAGATAGATAGATAGATAGATAGATAGATAGATAGATAGATAGATAGATAGATAGACAGACAGACAGACAGACAGACAGACAGACAGACAGATAGATAGATAGACAGACAGACAGACAGACAGACAGACAGACAGATAGATAGATAGACAGACAGACAGACAGACAGACAGACAGACAGACAGACAGACAGATAGATAGATAGATAAATAGATAATTTTCAACATTTCTTACCTTTTTAACCGAATGCATATAAGCACATAAAAACGAAGCAGCACAAACCGAAAAAGAGAACATGCGTCTCTTAATGTTATCCAATATATTCTTAACATCAGCCGAGGATAAAGTTTCCTTTTCCCAAGCTAATAACACATGATAAATGACACCCGGCAAATTCAAGCAAATATCCTGCCAAGTTATATTGCTAAAAGAAAAACGAACAAATAAAACATATTATAAATCAAATCATAAAAGAATTTAATAAACTTACGAATTTTTCAATTGAGCCTCTGGCTTGCTAAAACTCAACAACAGCTCATCGACAATATTTTCATCACACATAGCAATCATATTGTGATAGTTTTTAGGTTTATTACGTTCCACCATACAAATGCGTACCCATTTCTCAAAGAAACTATCACCATTTTCCGATAATAAGGCCTAGTTGGAAAAAAAAACAATTATAGTATAATTCATTAATAAAAGACAATTTCCTTAAAAGAAAACTTACCTCGGAGCCATATGTTTGTACAATAGAAGTTAACATCAAAAATGAAACATCGAATAAAGTAGAACGTATTATAGAAGTTTTACCCACTTCACCGGGTATTTGTTTGGAATTTTCATTGCATTGTATTAAGCGTGAAACAAACGTTTTCAAACGTCCTTCTACCGTAGCCACAGAGAGTATTAAATCAAAACTATTGCCTGTTTTAAAGAGAATTATATAAATATATTTTGTTTCAATAACATATTCTAGAGAATAACTAACCCACTAGCACTTGACATAGTACACCCAATAGAGCTTCTTGTACTTTATTATAATCTGCACTTAATGTCTTTAATATGCCCGATAAAGGCACTTCAGCTCTTATAATGAAATTTATAATCGAAGGCTGCATATGATTGCCAGTTTCACGCTTTTGCAGCAGCATGGATACCTCTTCTCTTTGTGCAGCAAAATGTTTGACATGAGCATCATTAACCAAATGCTGTTTAGTCCAATCGTTTAAAAGATATTCTATGATATTGCAAGAACATTTTGAATCCATAAAATCTAATAAAAGATTATCTTCCAATAGCATTTCTAAAGCTTCCACTACTTCGGGTATAAAATCAGGCGGATTTTGATCACCAGGAGCTTTAAAGGTTTAAAATTTAGAAAATAAGAGTAAAGATGTTTTAATATAAAAACAAATTACCTCTATTTAAAGCATGTAATTGCTTAATAATTTGTGGTACTTTAAAGAAAGTAAAAGCACCCCAGGTGGTGTCATGACTGGTTTCTACCACATTGCTAAGTGAAACAAAACCTGCCCTTATAATTTCATAGAACAATCTAGTATTGGAGAATTTCTTAAGCCTTTGTAACATTTGCATTTCAGCCACATAGTAGGAGGTATCATTGCAAGGATTTAATAAAACTTCCACCGCCAATAAAGGCTGCACACAATAGGTAATGGGTTCTGGCAATTGTTTAACATCTAAAGTTTTCATTTCTAAATGATGCACATCTATATAGGCCAACTGTTGCAAATATTTCTCGATGCCCGGATGGGAAGGAGTAAAATTGGAATTTGTTAAAGATGTCTTAATAGTGGCATAATTTTCACGTATTTTACTATAATATTCCAAATCCTCTTGACGTCCCACATAGAGTATGGCTAAAAGAAATTGATTTTTAACTAATTTCTCTATAACCGCACAGCATTGATCCAACATATACGATTGTTCGGCATTAATTTCACGATTTATTTCGTAATTAGTGGCGACCATAGCAAATATTTGCATTAACCAATTGACCAATGAAACAATTGCACCAGGCAATATAGATTCTTCGGTTTTTGTACTGTTTTTTTTGGGGGGTGGGCAGAATAAAGAAATCAATTAGGTTTTAAATAACTCTGCCCTTTAGGTAAACTTAATATTTACCGACATGTAACACCATCTAAAATAGAATTTAAGAAATCCAACAAAGAGGTAATACAATAGATTCTTTCGAAATATTCATATTTAGAAATACGTCTCAAGACAGCGGAATATGAAACCAAATGGGCACAAAGAGAATGTTTTAGATAATTAAGCACCAGCTAAAAATAAGGAACATTTATAAAGGATAAATATTAATGTTGTATTAAATAACTCACCGGGTTTGCTGTAGAACCTATTAAAGCCTGTTGTAATATACAATCGGATAGATTATAAACATCACCACTGACACCTCTTGGTAGTACCTTGAAATATACATTGAAAAATTAATCAATTTTCTAACACATAAAATAGATATTTAAGTTTTTCCTTTCATTCTTATATCTTTTTTGTGTATATTTTCTTAAGTTTTTTTTTCACCACAAACTCATAGCTATTGTCATGAAATTAATGTTTAATTCTTTAACGCGTTCCTATCTATTGCAAAATTTCTTTCAACTAAATAAACTAGCATGTGCCTCGGTATCGTATCAGTTTAAGGTTAATAAACCTATCTATTATCCAAATCGTCAAATAGAAATGCAACGCATGGAAGAACAGCAAAAGTCTCAATTGGTAGCCGAACCGGAGGAGCATAAACACATGCCTAAAGATTATTATTACAAGGTATTGGGCGTACCCAAGAATGCCTCATTACAACAGATAAAGGCTGCTTATTATGCTTTAGCTAAACGTTATCATCCCGACTTGTTGAATTATGAAAATGCACCCCAACAAGTATCTAAACGTTTTCAGGAAATTTCAAATGCTTATAATGTTCTAACAGATGAAAGTACACGTTTAGAATATGATGAAACGGGGGAGTGTCATACGGAGGAGTCATTTTTTAATAAAGTTTCCAAATCGGGTAATAAATTTCTGAATACAACAACAAATAAATTAAAGCAATTTATGGGATTTAGTGAGGAGAATGCAGTATTGAATGCCGCAAGAAATGAAGGTAGGAATAACGGAGTCAAATATGAGACTATGGACATTTGGAAAATCTATCTGCTAAAGACTATGATTATCGACCTTTGTGATTCTCGAAAACTACTAGCCGTAGGAATCTCCCATTTTACTTTTTGTAAAATGAAGAATATTTTCTTGTTTTGTTGGTTTAAAACACAGTCAGTTCTAATCTTTCAGGATTGGTATTTATTGTCTGGAAATGATCCGCGTTTTACCCCATGAGTTTTTTAGTTAGATAAAGACTTTTTTCGAACTTTTTTGCTTTAATATCTAGATAACCCACAATCTCTAAGAAGCCTTTCTTAGATCCACACTATTCTGGAACAAACATTAGCCACGAACTTTATAGTTCACACGACAATTGGATCTTCGCTCCGAAACGACCCGAGTCATACTCGGCCAAAGATTGTCCACCCAGCGACAGCTGTATCAACCGAAAGTTTTTCCCCAGGAAAGAACTATCGGCCACAGTCGAGCTTTTACAAAAACAACAACGAACTTTATCCATTTTGCTTTACAACCCATGTTTGCAATAATGACGTTATTAACTCATTTGATTTCTTTCTTAGTCACCGCCCAAATAAACACTAACCTGGAGCAAAAACTCGATATAACTTTTATTGAATCGGTGCATGGAGTTAAACGTAATATAGAATTTTCCTATTTGAAAAAATGTCCCTCCTGTAATGGCAAATCACAACGTCTGGTGGGACGTACAAATTCGGAACTTTGTCGAAAATGTAATGGAAGCGGTCAATTGTCAAAGAAAACAGCAACTTATACCTCTTTAACTGTTTGCGATCAGTGTCAAGGAAAACGCTACATTAATCGCAACCAGTGTGAACTATGCGATAGTCGTGGTTTTGTACAGGAGGCTACCAGAGTAACAGTTCATGTACCAGCCGGTGTTAAGACAGGAGATGTTATCTCTGTTGAGAATCCACAAACAAAACAACACATTAACTATCGTCTTCAAGTTAAAGAATCCGATTACTATAAGCGTGTGGGTAACAATATATTGACGGAACGTTACTTAAATCTTACCGAAGCTATTTTGGGTGGTACAATAAAGGTACGTGGCATTTATGAGACATTTGAGGTAAAAATCGAACCGGGCACTGAGTCACATACCAAGATTACACTTAAAGGCCGTGGTATTAGAACGAGAGATAATGTAGGTGATCATATAGTCACCATTAAAGTACGTATACCACGCCAATTGTCCATGAAACAGAGACAATTGATATTGGCCTTGGCCAAAACTGAAGAACAAACATTTGAGCGTGGCTTTTAAGGCGCTTGTACGCTTTTCTAACGCCAACAAAATTATTGTAATTTATATACAAAAACTAACTTTTTACTCCAAATATCTTTGTACTTTTATAAATATTAAGATTAATTTCAATAAAAAAATTGCATTTTGTAAATCTTACATTTTTAATATTAATACCCCACTGTGAGTCGGACCAACGTTCACGCCAGGCTACATGTATGAGTTTTAATATTTTATTTTCTTTCATTTTTATTATAATTTGTAGTTATTGATTTTACAATATATATTAATTTATATTAAATTGTGTATTAATTGATTTTTAAAACATTTTTCACGAAAAAAAAACTAAATTTGCAAGAGTTTTAAAAGAAATGAAAAACTATAAACAAAAATTTGACATCAAATGTCATCAAACACAGGCACTAGTCAAAAAAGTTCCGTTCGTTAAGTAACGTAAATCAGGGCTGATTTTTAGAGGAGTAGCTTGCAGATACTTATATTATATATCATAATTATCAAACAGTAAATTTTTCTTAAAATTTAGTAAACATAAAATAATTCATTGGTCAAACTTTTTTTAGCGGAAAAATTAATAAATATCTGATTACAATACTTTATTCGTTAAAAATTTTTAATTTTCAATTTTAGTCGTAGTCGCAGTTAATTTTGAACGGCGGTAATCTCTGTTCTCTTGCATACAGCTTCTAATCATATTAAACAAAATAAGTTTATAATTAAAAGATTAATATAAGCAAAGTGTTTATTTCGAAACTTTATAAATGTGTTAATTATTAAAAATATTGTGTTAAGATAAAATGTTATGAAACTAAAAATTAAACGAAAACAAAACATTCAATTTATATAGCAAACAACAACAACGAACAAAAGACAACATAATATTTTTTTCTTTTTGTTCCTACGTTTCGTTTTGCATTTTTATTTTGTTACCTCTTTTTTTTCTATTACCCAGAGTTGCCAAGGTAAGTTTGCACAAAAACAAAGCAAAGTAAAGGAATTTATTTTTGAAATTAAATTACAAATAAAAACTTAAATAATACAAATAAACATTAAAATTAAACAAATTATTAAAATAACTTTCTATTTAAAAATTCAATTTAATTGAAATATATTTTATTACATAAATAGTTTATTTCTAAAAGTTGTTTACATAAAGATGGCCACTCTATGTGTTTTCTTTTCTCTTTTATTATAAATTTTTGTTCTCAGATTTTTTTTACGTCTTGTTGCTTTTGTTTGTTGGTTTTTTTCATACTTTAGCTTTTGTTGTTGCAATTGCTCTGCTAGAGTTATAAAAATAATACGCGAAAAACATAAAAATAAATATTAACTGCGCCTTTATAAAAAGAAGACAAACTTAATAAATTATTAATTAATATTTAAAGTTAAAACTTAAAAGAAAACAATTAAAAAGTGTTCAATATAATTAAGAATAATTTTTGTGAAATATACATACACTTGTTTTGTTTTCATTGGTGGGGTAAGTGACGACTGGACAATGGACAACAGCGACGACGATGTTTCTTATATGTATAAAGAAGCAATATTTGAGGAATTTATCAGTTTTTATTTTATATTTTTTTGTTGTTTATTTTGTTTTGTTACAATTTAACAATTTGCATTTTGTTGTCGTGAAAAGGCAATTGTTTAATTTATTCATTAGGATTAACTTTCTACCTATTTTTGGGTTAATTGGTGAATTATTTGTTAAAGTTGTGAAGGTTTTTTTCTAATGAAAAAAATAACTTTAAGGGGGTGTTGTCTCTAAGAAAAAAGGAAAACAATCTTTTGTTTCGTTTCAAGGGAATTTTGGTATTTAGTATAAAACTTGTAATATTTTCCAAGATATGCCCTATTTTAAAATATGTTAATTGTAGTTTTACAATTAAATTTTATTGAAATATTAGAATCAATTATATTATTAGAAATGTATTAAGAAAATAATCCAAAGAAAAATTTTAGAGAACATGACCAGCAAACAAAGATTTGGAAAGATTCAACGACAAACAATTGAGAAATGTTTTAGATAGATAGAAAGATAGATAGATAGATAGATAGATAGATAGATAGATAGATAGATAGATAGATAGATAGATAGATAGATAGATAGATAGATAGATAGATAGATAGATAGATAGATAGATAGATAGATATGTAGGTCGATAGATAGATAGATTGATAGATAGATAGATAGATAGATAGATAGATAGATAGATAGATAGATAGATAGATAGATAGATAGATAGATAGATAGATAAATAAATAAATAGATAAATATAGAGATAGTGAAATACCTATACAGCAAAGTTTATTTTAATTTAAAATTTTATTGAATTTCCTATTTTTCTAGTTACAAAAACACAAAAATTACCTCAAATAGGCAAAACAATTAATAGTGTACATCTTTGTTCAAATTTGTCCAAATGATGAGCCTTTTATTTCGACCGGACATGGATGCAGGTGAAGTTTTTGTTAATTTCAATCAAAATGTCACGTAAGTATTACTATTTCTTTTATCAAACAAAGTTAATGCAATATAACAAAATTTTCTTTTAAAATACAACTAGATCCTTGGCCGTGGGCACTAAATCAGGTTATAGTTTATATAGTTTAGGCTCTGTAGATAATACCCTAGATAAAATCTATACATGTCCCACAGAAGAAATCTTTTTAATTGAACGTTTATTTGAAAGTTCATTGGTGGCAATTGTGGCCCAAAGAGCACCCAGGAAATTAAAGGTAATTGTGGTTAAATACAATATACAAACTAAATTTAGTGATTGTATTTCTTTTAAAGGTCTGTCACTTTAAGAAACAAAGCGAAATATGCAATTATTCATATTCGAATTCGATATTGGCTGTTAAATTAAATCGTGAACGTTTAATTGTCTGCTTAGAGGAGAGTCTTTACATTCATAATATACAAGATATGAAGGTGGTACACACCATACGTGATACACCCTGCAATTCTGCTGGTTTATGTGCTTTGAGTTCCTCGTCCGATCACTGCTATTTAGCCTATCCGGGCAGTGTAACGGCGGGCGAAGTGCAAATATTCGATGCCATTAATTTACATGCTAAAACTATGATACCAGCTCATGACAGCCCCTTGGCCGCTTTGGCATTTAGTCCATCGGGCACTGAAATAGCCACTGCCAGTGAGCGTGGCACTGTTATAAGGGTATTTTCATCATTGGACGGCACTAAACTATTTGAATTGAGACGTGGTTTAAAACGTTGCGTCTCTATTGCTTCATTGTCGTTTAGCACTTGTGCTGAATATTTAGTCTCTAGCTCGAATACTGAAACTGTGCATATATTCCGTTTGGATCGTACGGCTACGGAAAGTCATGATACTAAACAAAGTTCAGATGATTGGATGGGGTAAGTTGTAGATTTGTGTGTTGTTTTTGTTTTTTTGGAAAATATGTACAAATTTCAAATATGTTGGTTAAAGGGGTCTTATTTTTTGGTTGGGGTTTCCACTAAATTATGTTTTTTTATGTACATTTTTAAAACATTCATTTTTTTTAATTTTCATGCTTTATTTTAATTTGTTTTTTAATTTTATAATTTTTCTTTTCTACTTTTTTTTCATACATGTACCGAAAACTTACTCTATCTCTCTATGATCACACTACTATTTAAACAACTCACCAATCTTAAACCAAATGCATCATTTTACTGTATTTATTTGTTGTTTTATATATCTATATTGTACTTTATCTGTCGAAATGTATTTCGAACTTCGAAAACTCACGTATCAAACCACCTGTATACACCTGTTATTGTTTTTATTTTAATCCTGTTGTATTGACTCACTACTAACCACTTTATTCACATTCATACATTATTATCTTCACATCTTACATTTCAAAAAAGTTACTCGTTTTTTAGATTTCTTAGCAAGACCGTCTCCAGTTATTTGCCAACCCAAGTAACCGATGTTTTCAGTCAAGGGCGAGCCTTTGCCTCTGTAACTCTACCCGAAGCCGGGGTAAGACGTATGTGTGCCATAACGAAAATACAAAAGCAATTAAGGTAGAATTTTATGAAAACCATTAAAAAAATTGAATTTTTACAAATTTCTTTTTTTTTCTAAATGTGTTTTAGACTTCTTATTGCTTCTCAAGATGGTTATCTATATGTATATTCAATACCCTCTGTAGAGGGTGCTGAATGTCAATTGATTAAGAAACATGATTTGCGTCTTGATGACTGTTATGCTATAGACGTTCGAGGTAATTTACTGTTTCAAACATTTTTTTTATTTCTTTTTATATCCTTCACATTCGGGAGAAGGGTCTATAATATAATTTTTCGAACCTATAAAGTATATATATTCTGGAGTCGATTAAGCCATGTCCGTCTGTCTGTCTGTATGTATGTTTGTTGAAATCAGTTTTTAGATAACCCCAGATACCGGCAAGATCCGAATCTTCAATAATTCTATTAGACATGCTTTCGGGAAGCTTTCTATTTAAAATCAGCAAAGATCAGTTCACAAATAACGGAGATATGAGCAAAAATCCGAGACAACCTTTGAAAATTTCATCAAAAATTGAGTTTTTTATTCATGCTCAAACAGAAATTGCAAAAAAAAAAAAAAAAAAAAACAAAAACAAAATACATAATCATACGGTAAATTTTGTTATTGTATTCTGTTTATAAAAACAAGGCAGAGCGAAAGTAGCAGAGCAAGAGTAGCAGAGCGACAGCAGCACTAATGTGTTGTTATTGGCTAGAAACATGAAATTAAGTATGTGGAGCCTGGCTTAAGTTAGAAGCCATAAAAGGGAACTTTTTGGTACTTTATCGTTCTGCAAAAGGTACTTTTTGAATTTTCTATAATATTGAACCTAGTAATATGAAATTAAGTATGTGGAATCTGAATTAGGTGAGAACCCATTAAAGGGAACTTTTTGGTACTTTTTCGTTCTGCAAAAGGTACTTTTTGAATTTTCTATAATATTGAACCTATAAACCTGAAACATGAAATTAAGTATGTAGAGCCCGGATTAGGTCAAAACACATAAAAGGTGACTTTTTTGTACTTTTTCGTTCTACAAAAGGTACTTTTGGAATTTTCTATAATATTGAACCTATAAACCTGAAATTTAGCATGTAGGGACTTGACTAGGTAAAAACCTATTAAAGGGAACTTTTTGGTACTTTTTCTTTTTTCAAAAGGTACTTTTTGAGTTTTCTATAACAATGAACCCAGAAACATGAAATGTAGAGCCCGGATTAGGTCAGAACACATAAAAGAGGACATTTTGGTACTTTATTCGTTCTACAGAAGGTACTTTTTGAATTTTCTATAATAATGAATCCAGAAACATGAAATTAAGTATGTAGAGCCCGGATTAGGTCAGAACACATAATAGGTGACTTTTTGGTACTTTTTCGTTATACAAAAGGTACTTTTGGAGTTTTCTATAATATTGAACCTATAAACCTGAAATTTATCATGGAGGGACTTGACTAGGTAATAACCTATTAAAGGGAACTTTTTGATACTTTTTCTTTTTTCAAAAGGTACTTTTTGAGTTTTCTATAATAATGAATAAAGTGGATTTTTTGGTACTTTTTCTTTCTACAAAGGTACTTTTTGAATTTTGTATAATATTGAAATTAGAAACATAAAATTAAGTATGTAGAGCCCGGGTTAGGCGTGAACACAAAAAAGGGGGCTTCTTGTCACTTTTTTCGTTCTACAAAAGGTACTTTTGGAGTTTTCTATAATATTGAACTTATAAACCTGAAATTAAGTATGTAGAGTCTGGATTAAGTGAGAATCCATAAAAAGAACCCATACCGTTTTGCAATTGGTATTTTTTTGATTTTTTTTGTAATAAAATTTGTACTGACTGTTTTTTAACACATCATGGTGAAGGGTATATAAGATTCGGCACAGACGAATATAAAACTCTTACTTGTTTAATTTTTATTTTAATTTTTTGCTTTTTTTTCTAATAAAACTATACCTTTAGTTAATTCTTCACCATCTTTAGGTGTAGCTGCCGCTGCAGCTGGTGCTACGGCTACAACAAATCCTTCTCCTGGCTCTACCGGTGGTACTTCTTCCTCTAAAGAAGAAGCCAAATCTTCTTCCTCATCCAATAGTTATGCTGCAGCTGTTAAAACAGAAGGGGGCAGTAATGCTAGTTCTTAAATAGAATATATATTTTTTTAAAAAAATTCTTTAAACCTTTAAAAAGAAAAACTAATTTTCAATTTTACATCACTTTTTTTTATAAAATTTCATTTTTGACAACTTGAAAAATAGTTATAAACTTTTTTTTTAGCTTTTATTTGTTTGGTAATTTGTTCCATATTGTTAGCCACATGATAATTATTTCTTATTTTTTTTTTTAATTATTATTTTTTTATTATAATTTTTTTTATTATTTTAGCTCGAGATTAATGTTTAAAAATTATTATACAATTTTCAATATTATCTTTTTTTTTAATTTTACAACAAAACAAACTGTGCAAGTGATTTTGAAAACATAAAAAAAGTTTAGTGTACTTTTTAAGACTTTCTTTATTTATAAGTTTCTTATTTGCAATAAATAATACTTAAAAAATGAATAAACATTTTAATTTTATTTAAAATTATAATTTGCTTTTTTAATTATTTTAAACACAATTTTTTACATAAATACAACCACACTATCGCATATCCCATATTTTAATACCCACCCTTACCATATTTTAGTTTTTGAATAAATTACATTATACATTTTTTATTCAATTAATAGTTTAATAATTTTATTTACTTATTAAATATTACATACTATTTATTAATAAAAAACATAAAAAATCAAAATATTAAATACGAAATAGTGAATTGATAATACCAAAAGTATTTTTTATTAAATGGTCTTATCAAAGTTTTGAAAACTTTTGTTAAAATTTCAATACTATTTTGCATTGAAAATGGGATTTTACATTTTTTAAAATTTTTTGCAAGTAAATTTTGAAATTCGTTTTGGAAAAATTTTTTCACAAAAAATTTTCTTTTTTTTAAGAAAATTTTTAGAAATTTTAAATTTTGAAGCTTTATTTTTTAAAGAAACATTTTCCAAGAAAATATACAAAATTTATTTAATTTTTATAAAAAGTATTCGAATTATCACAAAAAAAATTCTTCTTTTTTAGAAAATTTTTAGAAATTTTTTAATTTTTATTTGAAAAATAATTTTGAAACTTTCTTTTTTTATAAAAGATTTATATTTTATAAAGAAAAATTCTTAACTCTCATAGAAAATATTCAAAATTTATTTAATTTTTATAAAAAATATTTGAAATATTCATAATTTTCACAAAAAATTTTCTTTTTTTTTTAAGAAAAATTTTAGAAAATTAAAATTTTTATAGAAAAATAATTTTGAAACTTTTTTTTATAAAATTCGATTTTTTTTTTTTTGAAAATTTTGTAATCTTTTTTTTTCTTTTTTTATAAAAAAATTCTAAATTTTATATATTTTTTTTAAAGAATAACTTTCTTATAAAAATTTTCAAGAGTTTCAATTTTTTTTTTTAAATTTTTCTAATTTCAAATTTTCTATTTTTAACAAAGAAATTTTCAATATTTTCTCTATTTTATAGAAAATTCTTTTATTTTTTATAAAGCATTTTCGAAACAGTCTCTTTTTTTAAGAAAATTTTCAAAATTGTCTTTAATCTCTCTTTTATAAAAAAAAATAGTTCAAATTTTCCCTTTTTTTATAAAAAAATTTGAAAATTTACACTTTTTATTGAAATTTTTTTAATATTTTTCGTATTAATAAGAAAATTTCAAAATATTTAATAAACAATTTCTGAATATATTTTTTTAAATAGAAAATTTTCAAATACTTTCTGCTTAAATGAAAAAATTCAATTTTCGTATTAATAAAGGAATTTCAAAATATTTAATAAACAATTTCTGAATATTTTCTTAAATAGAAAAATTTCGAATACTTTTATTTAAATGAAAAATATTTCAATTTTTTATAAAAAAATGTGAAATTTCTAATTTTTTTATTTTATATAAATTTTTTTAAAAAAGGTTTTCTAGAAAATTTTCAATTTTTTTTTATTTAAAGATTTTGAGTTTGATTTTTTTTTATATTTTTATAGAATCATTTCGAAATGAAAAACTTTTATTTGCCTTTTCAATATATCTCTTTTTCAATATACTCTTTTTTATTGAAAATTTCCAAAATATCTTCTTTACATAGAAAATTTTCGAAATTTATAGAAAATTAAAATTTTTTTATAGAAAATTTTCGAATTTTTTTTCTTTTTTTAGAAAGCTTTCTTATTTTGTAATTTTTCTATAAAAATTTTTTGATTTTTTTCTTTTTTATGTAAAATTTTCTATTTTTATAGAAAATTGTCAATTTTTTCTTTTCTCTCTTTAATTTTTTATGTAAATTTTTCTAAATTTTCTTTTTTATAAAAAGGTTGTCTTTTTATAAAAAAAAATATATTTTTTATAGAACATTGTAAATTTTTTCTATTTTTCAAAGAAAATTTTCAATATTTCTTTTTTTTTATAGAATATTTTTGAAAGTCTCTCTTTGTGTAGAAAATTTTCAAAATGTTTCCTTTTTAATAAAAAAATATATTTAAAATTATGTTTTTTTTTAAATTAAAAATTTTCCGTTTTTGAAATTGAAATTTGTGAATATTGAATAAAAAATTTCTGAATAAAGTTTTATAAGAAATTTTTTCCTTTTTTCAAATTTTTGAAAATTTCCGTTTTTTAAGTAAATTTGTGAATATTGAGTAAAAAAATTCTGAATATTTGCTGTTTTATTAAAAAAATTTCAATTTTTTTCTTTTCATAGAAAATTTTCGAAATCTTTTAATTCTTAATAATTTTGTTTATTTATAAATATTATTTTTTTATATTTTATTTAAATATTTCAAAATTTTGCTTAAGTTTATAAAATATTTAAAATTTTTTCTTTTTATTTAAAAGATTTCAAAATTTTCACTTTTTTATAAAAAAATGGTTTAATTTTCCTTTTTTAACAAACATTTGTGAATGTGTTTTTTCAATATTTTCTGTATTAATTTAAATTTTTTGAATATTTGCCGAAAATTTTGCAATATTTCTGTTTTAATATAAAATTTTAAAAATTTTCTTAAATAATAATTAAAAACATAACATATAATTATTATTAACAAGTCATTTCTTTTGTTCACTAACCAACAGATCCAATTTTAAAACCAAAACCCAATTTTTAATAAGATTTTAATTATACACAAAAGAATACACATAACACAGTTTTGAATAAAAAAAAATTTCCAACATCTACTATAAAGTATTTTAAGTTTTGAAATGTAAATTTATGATATATACAATACACGCATATATATTTTTTGTACAAAAAATTAAAAAAAAGGAAGAAAAACATGTAAAGATTTACAAAATCAAGTAAAAAAATTAAAAAAAAATAAAATAAAATTATGAAGTAGTTTTCCTAATTTTATTTTACTTATTTAAAATTATATTTAATTAACTTGTATAAGAAAATTTCAAATATAAAAATAAATTTTAAAAAATTATATACCAAAATAACGTTATAAATTATTATACCCTACACCACTTTAGTGGGGAGAGGGTATATTGGGTTTGTGCTGATGTTTGTAACGCATAATAATATTAGTCCTATAACCACCTTAAAGTATACAAATCGGCTCAGAATCATTTTCTGAGTCGATGTAGCTATGTCCGTCCGTCCATGTAAACCTTGTAATTAAACTACAGGCCGCAATTTTGAAGATAATTGAATGAAATGAAAGGTACATGATCTTCTATTATCACAGGGACGAACCCTATTGAAAATGGTTAAGATCCGTCCATTATTTCACCTAGCCCCCATACAACTGTACCCCCGAATAGGGCTTGTAAACATTGTAATCAAACTACAGATCGCAATTTTGGAGATAATTCAATAAAATTTGGCACATGATCTTCTATTATACCGTAGACGAAGCCTATTGAAAATGATTAACATCGATCTATTATTTCATCTAGCCCCCATACAACTGAACCCCCGAATAGAGCTTGTAAACCTTGTAATCAAACTACAGGTCACAATTTTGCAGATAATTTAATGAAATTTGACACATGATCTTTTATGGTACTGTAGACGAAGCTTATTGAAAATAGTTAACATCGGTGGTCCATTATTTCACCTATGACCCATAGAACTGAACCCGCCAAATAGGACTTTAAAGTTTAAAATTATGTTTAATATACTCGTATCTCGAAAAAAACCTGCAAAACCAAATTCCATACTAGTCTTGATGACCCTGATGAACTTTATAATTATAGGGCCTCATTGAACCTAAAAAGCCCCCCCATCAACATTTGCCTTAAATATCCACAGTTTTATTAAACTACAAATGGCTTTAGTATATCTGAGGCAAGATACAATTCAACTTAAATGCTTTATTAGGAAAACTAAATCACATTTTATTCGTATACAGGTGTAGGGTATTATATGGCGACCTCATCCGACTATAACTTCTTACTTGTTTGCAGTGGAATTTGGCAAGTACTCTGGATAAAATGCTTTTGTAAAATTAAGAAAATACTATAAAATTTAGGTAAATTAATTATTCAATTAATTTCATCATATTTTAGTGGGAATTACTCAATATAATTTTGTTCTTTATAATATTCCACATAAAAAGTTGTAGTGTTTGAGAAGCTTAAAGTTATCTTATCTTATTTTGTCTATACAAATATAGATTTCTATTAGTCATGTAATTAATTATGCAGTTTACGTTATTTATTAAAGTTTCTTCTTAAAAAGAACCTAAAACAGTTTGATACAATGCGAAATGTTGTAATACCCTTCACCTTCGTGAGAAGGGTATATATAAGTTTGTCAATCCGTTTGAATTCCTATATATAGATAGCGGAGTCGATTAAGCCATGTCCGTCTGTCTGTTTGTTTAAAACAGTTTTTAGTGGGCCCCAGATATCGGCGATATCCGAATTTTCAATAATTCTGTTAGACATGCTTTCGGGAATATCGCTATTTAAAATCAGAAATATCGGTCCATAAATAACGCAGATATGAGCAAAAATCCGAGACAAACTCTGAAAATTTCATCAAAAATTGAGATTTTTTTATTCATGCTCAAACAGAAATTGCAAAAAACAAAAACAAAATACATAATCATACGGTAAATTTTGTTATTGTACTCTCTTTATAAAAACAAGGCAGAGCGAGAGCAGCAGAGTAGTAGCAGAGCGAGAGCAGCACTAGTGTGTTGTTATTGGCTAGAAACATGAAATTAAATATGTGGAGCCTGACTTAAGTTAGAAACCATAAAAGGAAACTTTATGATACTTTTTTGTTTTTCAAAAGGTACTTTTTGAGGACATTATTAAAATAAGTATGTAGAGTCGGTATTAGGTGAGAGCCGGAAAAAGTGAACTTTTTGGTACTTTTTCGTTTTTCAAAATGTACTTTTTGAGTTTTCTATATTATAGAATCTATAATAATGAACCGGATTAGACGAGAACAAATCGATCAGAATTTTTTGGTACTTTTTCGTTCTGCAAAAGGTTTTTTTTTGAATTTCCTATAATATTGAATTTAGAAACATAAAATTAAGTATGTTCAGCACGAAGTGATTTGAAAGAAGAGTTCTTGATACCGACTTTTTCTTTAACACACCATGATGAAGGGTATATAAGATTCGGCACAGCCGAATATAGAACTCTTACTTATTAAATTATAAAAGAAAAGATAAATTGCACAGACATTTATGAGAACATTGACATATTTTAAAGGCCATCGTTATTCCGTAAATCTATTCAAACAAACGTATTCAAACAGTAACAAAAATCTTAACTATTTGAACTAATTGCTTGAATTATAAGAAATATGACATTATTTTGAATAAAACAACTTCTATAAATATAAAGTTTTATTATAAATATCGATTTTATTACAACATTTTGTATTCTTTATTAAAAATCTAAATTTAATTTTACACAAAATTAAAAGTTTTAAATAACTAAAAATGCTTCTAGAGCACAATTACAAATTATTTAAATATAAATAAGGTGGAGTTTTATTGAAAAACAAAAAACAGATTATGGACCAATTTAAAAAAAAAAACTGTTTATTACAAACATTTTATTTATCGGCAAAGAGTAGCATCAATTTTTTCCAACCAAGGAGCTATATCTTTCAATTTACGACGATACATGGGATCCTTGGATACCGGACAATATTCCAAGTAAATAGTTTTCAAAGACTTATTATGCTTAATGTTTTCAATAGTTTTCCAATTTTCAATATTATTATCATTCAACCACAGCTCTTCCAACTGTGCCAGTTCCTCAATATTGTCTATACTTTTTAAACGATTCTTAGCCAAATCCAAAGTATCCAATTGTTTATTATTACTCAAATTTTCTATTATTTCTATGCCATTCTCTGATAGATATAGCTCTGTTAAATTAGTTAACTTATCCAGATTTTCAATCTTAACTATACGATTAGCCTGCAAACTTAAAATTTCCAAATTCACCAATTTATCAAGATTTTCTATTTTGGATATTTTATTTTTACCCAAAAATAATTGACGCAAATTCACCAAGGTATCCAGATTCTCAATAGTTTTAATTTTATTATCACCCAATTCCAGCATAGTAAGATTAGTTAGCATACCGATATTTTCTATATGAGTTATCTTGTTGCCAACCAAAAATAATTTTTCCAATTTCTTCAGATTTTCCAAATTTTCAATTTTAGTCAAACGATTAAAGCTGACATCGAGTATTTCTAAATTAACTAAAGCATCCAAATTTTCCAATTTTGTTATTTGATTGTCATAGAATTCTATTTCCACCAGTTTGGTCAATTTTTCTAGATTATCAATTTTCTTAATTAAATTCCAACGCAGCAAGAGGCGCTCTAGCTGGGTTAAAGGTTCTAGATTTTCCAATTTATCAATACGATGATGGTTTAAATCCAATTCATAGCACTCAGGATCACTATTTACTACATCCTCAATGGAGGCTAACTTTTCACCCGGTATTACATTAGGCTTATAAGATGCTTTCTCACAATTAGCCACTACATCCGATGTTGCTTGTGGGGTTTCATCTGCACTATTATTTTCCTCAGTTTTGTTGGTAGTCACTTCATTACTTGCTTCAATCTTATCATTTTCAGAATCAGCCATATTGTATTGTTAGTTGTTTTTTAAAAACAAAAATGAAAAACTTTTATTTATCACAAAATTAATGCAAAACAATTAAATTTCTCGCAAAATTCTAAATAAATGAATCAATTGGTCGTCAGAGCACAGTGACGACAAATATTAACTGCGTCAACGCTAATGATTTCAGCGGCGGCTTAAAATAAGCTAAATTTTAAATTTTATTTGAATAAATTTTTAACCATATTGAATAATAACGGTATATGTAACTGGAATTAAACAGTGGTACATATTTTAGAAGAAGAAAATCTTAAAATTGTTAATTTTAAATTAATTTTTAAAAATTGTTAATTTAATGAAATGAAAATGAAATAATTTTTTAAAATGTCATTTATAAAATTGGTATATAAAGCAATATTTACACTACAATGACATTTAGAACTTACGAGATTTCGAAACAAAATCTTTTTCGTTAATAGATTTAAAAAAAACAAGTTGTTTTAAGTGATTCAACATAGGGTTCTATAAATCAACTTTCGAATAATCGAACAATCGACATTTTGTCGAAAAAAGTCGAAAAGTCGACTATTTTGTTCCAAAAAGTCGATAACTCGACTATCATCTACGAAAAAAGTCGAAAAGTCGACTTTGTAAATAAAAGTCGAAAAAAGTCGGAAAGAGTCGAAAAGTCGAAAAAAGTCGGAAGAAGTCGAAAAAACTCAAAAATTGCAACAAATAGAAAAAATATAAATAAAATTTTTATTAATAATAATAAATAATAATAATAATAATAGTAATAATAATATAATGTTAAATGGCAACATTATAAATTTACGCTTCTGGCAACTTTATAAATTTATATAATAAAAACTCTGATCGGAAAAAGTCGAAAAAAGTGGGAAAGTCGAAATTAGTCGAAAAAAGTCGAAAAGTCGGAAAAAGTCGAAAAGTCGACTATTTATAAAATATTAAAAGTCGAAAAATCGACTTTTTATTATATGAGAAAAGTCGAAAAATCGACTTTTAACTAAATGCAAAAAGTCGAAAAGTCGACTTTTCATAAAATGCAAAAAGTTGAAAAGTCGACTTTTCGTTTCAACTATAGAACCCTAATTCAACATTGTTTTTAATGATTAATAACAAAAAAATAACATATTCAACACCATTTTGAAAAATGTTAATAAAATAATGTTTTTTTTTTTATTTTTTTAAATAATATTTTCTTTATTCGCAAAAATCACAAATACATATGTTTTGAAAGCGAAAAATTATATATTTGCGATATGTTATATCTTATAACGCTGATATTATACATTTTATAATATTACTTTTCAAAAATGAAAAGTTTAACATTTTCCCAGACTTTTTCACGTGTATATACAAAAACTACATTTTCATGCAACCCTGTTAAAAAAATTCACTGTTTGTTTTCTTGACACTGCATTTGTCATTGTATATTTTGGATTTTTCTGGAAAAAAGATATATTTAAGAAAATTGTAAGCACAAACTTTTAGTAAATTGAAATAGTTTTAGAAAACAAGTAAATAATTTCATAAAGTTGTGTATTAATTAAAAAAATATAATTATTTTTTACATATTTCATTATTGCCACAGATATTAAGTCATCTATCTACTTTTATTACATTACCACAATTAAGAAAATTATATAGACACACACACATACACATTACCGACTATACAGCAGACATGTCAGATTGGGATACAGTAACCGTACTGCGCAAGAAAGCTCCAAAGGCCGGTGCTCTTAAAACTGAAGCAGCCATTAATGCCGCCAGACGCCAAGGTGTACAAGTTGATACCCAACAAAAATGTAAGTTTTCATTTCATCTGTTATTCTTTCCAAACATGTACGTGTTTAAAAACAAACTACTATGGATGTAGTATCCACGGCAAATTTTTTAAGGTTAGGTTTTGTCATGGATTCTTGATAACCTTATTAAATGTTACTGTTTTTCTTTTCAATTCTTTATCGATTTGTATTGTTTTGGGCAAATTTCATCATACTTTTGCTAGTTTTTATAAATTGCAGAAAACAATGAAATAACACATGTGCATTGTGTATAAAAATATGTAAAGTTTAATTAACTCTTGTTCTAGTAAGAGAAAAAAGTTTAAGTAAAAGTAAAGCGGGATTGAAGGGGGAGGCAGCATTAACATTTGTATGCGTTTTTGGTGATGTTGGGGTTTTTGTTTTTATATACAAACACACACATGCCGACCAAGCCATTAATAATATTTGACCTATTTTTAGTTCTATTTAGTTGTTTGTTATCAATCTTAACTAAATGACATTTAGAGAAAGTTATTCTAGGAAGAATCTTCTCGGTTTTTATATATATATTTATATTTTTAAAGTTATACACATGTAGAATTTCTTTATGAAGCTTTCATAGATTCTTTTAGTTACTTTTGTTGTTTTCCACAACGTCATTTGTTTTTATTTTATGCAGAAGTAAACAAGTCAAATTGGTGCTAAATTTAGCATTCGGAATTTTAAATTTAGAACAAGTGTTTTTAGAGTTCATAAATATTTTGTATAAATTTTAAAACAAAATTGGATTTTTATTCTCTAAACGACTTAAGTGGGTGCGTATTATGCGTTTGTTTTTGATGTTTGTAACACCCAAAAGAAGATCCTAGGTCCTCTAATAATCGCCTCAGAATTACTTTTTTAATGTCGATTTATATATATTCGTTTGTGTCTTCATGTAGTCCTTGTATGCTCTTTAAGATAATTTGTTGAAATTTCAATTTTTGCAGTTTCCAATTTCGAACTCAGTTAAGACTGATATGTACTTAGGACTATAGTCTAATATAGAAACTACTAAAGACTAATCTATAGTCAATACTATCAGGTCTGTCACATAATTCCATTCCCATGAAAAGTGAAATTATTTTTTCTAATTTACTTTTTCAGAAAAGTAAAATTACAACTTTTTTAGAATGAAACTTCTTTACATTGTTAACGTGAAATTGACAATAGTTTAAAGTTATTACTATTTTTAAGTTTTTATCGATTTATTTACAAGAATTCTGTGACAGGCCTGTATACAAAAGCCCTACAGCCAATACTGTAGACTGATATACAGTTAAGACCAGAGGCGGATCCAAGGGGTTGGAAAAAGGGATGTTGTTGTTGTAACAGCTCAACTGTGGCCGATAGTTCTTTCCAGGGGAAATAACTTTCGGTTGATACAGCTGTCGCAGGGTTGACAATCTTTGGCCGAATATGACTCGGGTCGTTCCGGAGCGAAGATCCAATTGTCGTGGGAACGGGAAAAAGGGATGGTTAAGACTGATCTATAGTAACTATTAATGACTGACAAGCCTTTATACTAATCTATAGGAAAGAATGTACACTGATCTATAGTCAAGACTGTTATAGACTTATCTATAGTCTGTTAGACTTATCTATATATCTATATATAGTCTGTTAGACTTATCTATGTTATAGACTTATCTATAGTCACTATACTGATCTGTCTTCAAGACCGTAGATTAATCTATTGACAGATCTGTAGTCAAGACTGTAGACTAGTAGACAGATCTATAGTCAAGACTATATTCAATATTATGGATTAAAGACTAGTGATTGGGGTACAGTCGAGACTATAGACTAATAGTTATTTAGTTAGTTAGCTTGGAAGGAGTATGTATACACATAAAATCCGAAGAAATACACCTAGGCCTCTATCAGGCTGGCAATGGAACCCACAACCTCCGGTCTACCAGACTAAAACACTAACCTACCCAAGGCCAGATAGCTAGTTAGTTAGACAGTTTTATAAACTGATCTGTAGACAAGACTATAGACAGATATTAATAAAGACTAGTGTCTGATCTATAGTCAAGTTGTAGATCTATAGGCAGATCTATTACCGAGATTAGACGATATAGACGATATCTTATAAGTCATGATTATAGGAAGATCAAACTAGTGACTGATCTATAGACAAGACTGTTTCAAACTATTTAAAAGTATAAGTTTGTAAATAATTATCGTATTTAATACTTACAGATGGTGCTGGCACCAATAAACAACATGTAACAACTAAGAACACTGCCAAATTGGATCGTGAGACTGAAGAGTTGCGCCATGAAAAAGTTCCTCTAGAAGTGGGAAAAATTATTATGCAAGGACGTCAAGCTAAAGGTTTAAGTCAAAAGGATCTCGCTACTGTAAGTAAATACTCAAATTGAAATTTAACAAAACATTTTACTAATCTTTAGCAATTTTTTTGTTATAGAAAATTTGTGAAAAACAACAAGTAGTTACCGATTATGAGGCTGGCCGTGGTATACCCAATAACATGGTATTGGGTAAAATTGAACGTGTTATTGGTTTAAAATTGCGAGGAAAAGATCGCGGCCAACCATTGGCGCCTCCTGGTAAAAAGTGAGAAAAATCTACAACCGCTGCTTCAACGAGTGGCGGTTCTAGTGGGGGAGATATTATGACAGCCGTTGTTGGTAAACAAACAGCAAATAATAAATTAAAAGCAGAAAAATTAGTAACAAATAATGCTGCTAATACAGCAACAACAACAACAACGGCACCAAACTTAACATCTACTCACTTGGGCCACAACAATATAATAAACACAGCAACAGCTAGCAGCAAAAATAAGCTCAAATAAATTATCGGGAGGCATGCTGAATGAATGAATGTCTTGTATCAAACAACAACAACAACACAGTGCTAATTAAAATTATATAATGAATATTATTAAATTTATAATAAAAAGAAAAAAAAACAAGAAGGAGAGTGATTTAATGAAACCTTCTTTATTAAGAATTATCACAAAACAAAAAAAATCTTTTTTATTTTGGCTAGTTTCTATTTTGTTTCTAGTTTCTACAGCAAATCTTTATACAAAACACCCACATACATATATGTATCTAACAACACCCTGCAATACTTTTTCAAAACTATTTAAAATTAAATAATTTTAACAAATATTTAAAAAAAAAAACAAAAAATATTAATAAAATAATTAACAAGGAAAATGTATCAATTAAATGTAATAAATGTCAAAACGAATTAATAGAAACAAATACACTCTTTAACTATATTTAACCATAGATGGATGTTTAAAAACAAAAAAATAGAAAAACCATAACAAAAACATTTAAAAACTACCAACAAAAACTGTTTAAACATTTCAAATTTTTTTGTACTATTTAATTAACACACTTAATTGTTTTTAGTTTATTTTTTTTATAGTTAAACAATTTTTCTTAATTATTTCAAGGAAAAGTTATAAATGAATATTATTTAATATTATGTTATATATTTCTACAAAATTATTAAAAAAAATATATATATTTGGTTTTTTATTTAAACAAATATTTTAAATTGCATTTTATTATTTTAATTACATGGATTTTCTTTTTGTTTTCATTTGCAAACATTTTATTGTTTCAATTAACAACAAAATGTCCACTTCCTGTAAGTTGTTTATACTAAACAATTGTTTTTTTAATATTTTTATATTTGTACTACAAAAATATTATTATGAGTAACACGGAAGTGTGTTAAAAAACTTAATTTAATGGATTTAAAGCAAATATATATTCATAATTTAATTAATGAAATCAAATAAGTCGTATGCGTTTTAAATTAATAGATTTTAGCATTTAATTTTAAGGCAACGGGTTCAGAGATTAATTTCTAAATGTTCAATGGCGTTACTTAATTGGAATATTAATTCGACTTACAATTGGCTTGAGACTGATCTAAAGTGCAGACTATAAATTAATAACAAAAAATAAACTAAAAACAAGTCTTTAGACCAGACTTTCGAAAAAACTATAGACCGAAAATAGGGTTCAGAGAATATTTTGTAAATGTTCAATGTTAATACTTAATAAGAACATAAATTCAACTTATAACAGGCTATAGACCGATATAAAGTCAAGATTATAGACTGATCTATAGTCAAGACTATAGACTGATCTGTAGTCAAGACTATAGACTGATCTATAGTCAAGACTATAGACTGATCTATAGTCAAGACTATAGACTGATCTATAGTCAAGACTATAGACTGATCTATAGACTGATCTATAGTAAAGACTATAGACTGATCTATAGTCAAGACTATAGACTGATCTATAGTCAAGACTATAGACTGATCTATAGTCAAGACTATAGACTGATCTATAGTCAAGACTATAGACTGATCTATAGTCAAGACTATAGACTGATCTATAGTCGAGACTATAGACTGATCAATAGTCAAGACTATAGACTGATCTATAGTCAAGACTCTAGACTGATCTATAGTCAAGACTATAGACTGATTTATAGTCAAGACTATAAACTGATTTATCGTCAAGACTATAGACTGATATCGTCAAGACTATAGACTGATTTATAGTCAAGACTATAGACTGATCTATAGTCAAGACTATAGACTGATCTATAGTCAAGACTATAGACTGATCAATAGTCAAGACTATAGACTGATCTATAGTCTAGACTGATCTATAGTCAGGAGTATAGACTGATCTATAGTCAAGACTACAGACTGATCTATAGTCAATAGTATAGACTGATCTATAGACAAGACTATAGATTGATTTATAGTCAAGACTATAGACAACTCTATCGTCAAGACTATAGACAACTCTATAGTCAAGACTATAGACAACTCTATAGTCAAGACTATAGACAACTCTATAGTCAAGACTATAGACAACTCTATAGTCAAGACTATAGACAACTCTATAGTCAAGACTATAGACTGATCTATAGTTAAGACTATAGACTGATCTATAGTCAAGACTATAGACAACTCTATAGTCAAGACTATAGACAACTCTATAGTCAAGACTATAGACAACTCTATAGTCAAGACTATAGACAACTCTATCGTCAAGACTATATACTGATCTATAGTCAAGACTATAGACAACTCTATAGTCAAGACTATAGACAACTCTATAGTCAAGACTATAGACAACTCTATAGTCAAGACTATAGACAACTCTATAGTCAAGACTATAGACAACTCTATAGTCAAGACTATAGACAACTCTATAGTCAAGACTATATACTGATCTATAGTCAAGACTATAGACAACTCTATAGTCAAGACTATAGACAACTCTATAGTCAAGACTATAGACAACTCTATAGTCAAGACTATAGACAACTCTATAGTCAAGACTACAGACAACACTATAGTCAAGACTATAGACAACTCTATAGTCAAGACTATAGACAACTCTATAGTCAAGACTATAGACAACTCTATAGTCAAGACTATAGACAACTCTATAGTCAAGACTATAGACAACTCTATAGTCAAGACTATAGACAACTCTATAGTCAAGACTATGGACAACTCTATAGTCAAGACTATAGACAACTCTATAGTCAAGACTATAGACAACTCTATAGTCAAGACTATAGACAACTCTATAGTCAAGACTATAGACAACTCTATAGTCAAGACTGTAGACAACTCTATAGTCAAGACTATAGACAACTCTATAGTCAAGACTATAGACAACTCTATAGTCAAGACTATAGACAACTCTATAGTCAAGACTATAGACAACTCTATAGTCAAGACTATAGACAACTCTATAGTCAAGACTATAGACAACTCTATAGTCAAGACTATAGACTTATCTACAGTCGAGACTATAGACTGATCTATACTTATGACTATAGACTGATTTATAGTCAAGAATATAGATTGATCTATAGTCAAGACTATAGACTAATCTATATTCAAGACCGATCTATAGTTAAGACTATAGACTGATTTATAGTCAAGACTATAGACTGATTTATAGTCAAGACTATAGACTGATTTATAGTCAAGACTATAAACTGATCTATAGTCAAGACTATGGACTAATCTATATTCAGGACTGATCTATAGTCAAGACTATAGACCGACATACAGTCATGAATATATGACTGTTCTACAGTCAAGATTATAGACTGATCTATAGTCAAGATTATAGACTTATCTATAGTCAAGACTATAGACTTATCTATAGTCAAGACAAGACTATAGACTGATCTATAGTCTAGAGTATAGTAAGATAGCTATAGACTTACGGATAGCTATAGACTAAGTGATATTTGCAACTGTTTTAAAATATTTAATCCAAGTAAATAAAACTCACTGTTTCGTTTTGTGTTTCCAAAAATTTGTTCATTTATTTCTTTATTCCGGAAAAATAATAATAATAAAAAAAAATATTTGCGCTTCATATGTAACAATTAAAATAATAATTATTAAAAAAAAGAAATTTACAGTTAAAGTACTTAAAAACTACAATTATATAAATTAGAATTAAATAATAAAATTTAGATTTGTGTAATAATTTGTTTTTAAAATGTATATTTTGTTTTTGAAAATTTCGAAAGAAAAAAACCTCAGCCCTAAATACTAATACATATATTTAGTGTAAGTTTTAGTAAAACCAAGAGAAAGTTCAAGAAGTTATATAAGGAAATAGAACAGAGAAATTACAATAGAATGGAATATTTTTGAAGAAAATATTTTATAAAAATTTCAGTCATTTAGGGTTAAAAAGTCAAACAACTTAGCAAGGTGATAGATCACTTAAGTTTTAACCCAAACTTAGTTTTATATGCAAATTTAAAAAAAAAATTTGTTGTGTTGTTATTTAATTCTTTTTTTTTCTAACAAAATAATGTTTTTATGCGTGGAATTGTGTTGTTTTTTTTTCTATTTGTTATAAAATGCATTTTAATTGGGGTTTCTTTTAGACAAAGAAAAAGAATGATTTGAACAAATATAAACTAAAACAATTTTTGCCTATTTTGAATACTTAATTATGGTTGTTTAGAAATCTAAAATTTCTCTTTTTTTAATTGCTGTTAATTAATACAAGGTAAAAGCAAACAATAACTTATGTAAATTGTTTTAATTCTTGTGTTTTTTTTTTGTTTTATTTTATATTTTATTTTTTTGCAAAAGTAAAAGAAACTAAGTTCTTTAAACGTTTTATTTTGTTAAATAACCTTTTTAAACTTTGATACATTTCTAATAAGAATGTATTGTTTTACCTAATTATTTAAAATTATTTTTATACAATGGAACAATAATTATTTTTATTATTTAATTGTTTTATTAATTAAAATGTTTTAATTTAAATTTGTTTTTTTTATAAATATTTTTTTTCTTTATTTTATTTGAAAACTATTACAAAAATTACATTTCATACTCGTATTTTAGGTTTTTTTTTAATTTTGTTTGTTTTATTTTCAACTAATTTTTGTTTATAAATATTTATTTTTTTATAGAAAACTATTTAGTGGGCAACACGTTTTTTCAGTTTTGTGTTATTTTAATACTTTGTTTAGTTTTAAAATCTGTCTTCGAAATTGTAGAAAGTGAAATTTGTTTTTGCTTTTTTTATTAAATTTAATTGATTGGTGCATTAAACTTTTAACCAATGCATTTTTAAAAGTTATTCTCCAACAGTTGAAAAAAAAATTTTTTCTTTAAATTTTAATTTTTTTTCAGTTTTTTCTATAGGTGGACTATAAACCAGACTACATTCTAGATTATAGGCATTACTATAAGCTAGACAAAAGACTTTTCTGTAGACTAGACTAAAGATTATACTATGGACTAGACTACAGATCAGTCTATAGTCTTGACTATAGATTTGTCTATAGTCTTTACTTTAGATTTGTCTATAGTCTTGACTATAGATCAGTCTATAGTCTTGACTATAGATCAGTCTATAGTCTTGACTATAGATCAGTCTATAGTCTTGACTATAGATCAGTCTATAGTCTTGACTATAGATCAGTCTATAGTCTTGAATATAGATCAGTCTATAGTCTTGATTATAGATCAGTATAAAGTCTTGACTATAGATCAGTCTATAGTCTTGGCTATAGATCAGTCTATAGTCTTGACTATAGATCAGTCTATAGTCTTGACTATAGATCAGTCTATAGTCTTGACTACAGATCAGTCTATAGTCTTGACTATAGATCAGTCTATAGTCTTGACTATAGATTAGTCTATAGACTTGGCTATCGATTAGTCTATAGTCTTGACTATAGATTAGTCTATAGTCTTGACTATAGATTAGTATATAGTCTTGACTATAGATTAGTCTATAGTCTTGACTATAGATTAGTCTATAGTCTTGACTATAGATTAGTCTATAGTCTTGACTATAGATTAGTCTATAGTCTTGACTATAGATTAGTCTATAGTCTTGACTATAGATCTGTCTATAGTCTTGACTATAGATCTGTCTATAGTCTTGACTATAGATCTGTCTATAGTCTTGACTATAGATCTGTCTATAGTCTTGACTATAGATCTGTCTATAGTCTTGACTATAGATCTGTCTATAGTCTTGACTATAGATCTGTCTATAGTCTTGACTATAGATCTGTCTATAGTCTTGACTATAGATCTGTCTATAGTCTTGACTATAGATCTGTCTATAGTCTTGACTATAGATCAGTCTGTAGTTTTGACTATAGATCAGTCTATAGTCTTGACTATAGATCAGTCTGTAGTCTTGACTATAGATCAGTCTATAGTCTTGACTATAGATCGGTCTATAGTCTTTACTATAGGTTTTTGACAAAACTGTAGATAAGACTTTAGCCAAGACCAAACGCAATCGTCTATAGTAGACTATGGTTTATACTTTAGACTCGACAACAGACTAGACAATAGCCCAGACTATACCTTACTATAGAACAAACAAAATACTAGGCATTCTACAAGATTTTATAGCAGTCTACAGCTAGTCTATAGACTAGAAAACAATCTAGATTATAGACTAGACATTAAACAAAACTATGGACTAGACTTTAGACTAGATTATTGAATAGACTATAGACCAGAATACAGATTAGACTATTGGCCAGACTATAGACTATATAAACTTTAAACTAGGTTTAGACTAGACTATAGATCAAACTGTAGAATAGACTTAGGTCGAGTCCAAAGGTCTCATTTATTATAGACTACTATATACCAGATTAATGAATATACTATAGACTATACTATAGACCAAACTACAGATCAGACTATAGCCCATACTATAGACTATGCTATAGAACAGGCAATAAACTAGACTTTAGACATGTCTATATGGTAGACTATAGAACAGAATACATACTAGACTATTGGCCAGACTATATAAACCATAGATCTGACTTTAGACTAGACTATATACCAGACTGTAGACTAAACTATAGACTAGACTTTAGACTCAACATTTAACTAGACTAAAGACAAGGTTTTAGACTAGACTACAGATCAGCCTTTAGACTAGACTGTGGACTAAACTATAGGCTAGACTTTAGACCAAACATTAGACTAGACTAAAAACAAATCTTTAGACTAGACTACAGATCAGTCTTCAGACTAGACTATTGACTAGGCTATAAACTAGACTTTAGTTTAGTTTTTTGCCCCTTTTTTCTTATATTCCAAAACTAAACAAAGTATTAAACTTAAAAATTAGCAAAAAATTTGTTTAAAATATTCAAATTTTATAATTTCTAAACGTATTTATATCAATGATTGCTCTCCCAGGAGAATTTATCCTTTGAAATAAATATATTTTGAGTTTTTTATGTTCTTAAAGCAGATTCAGTAACCTATTTTAGAAACTCATTAATGAACAGCTGATTTTTGTAAATATTACTTTACTGATTACTGAAAAATACACAAAACATAGATTAAACTATGTTTAAGCAAAGAATGTAGATTATCTTTATCAGAAAAACTCGCCCTAACAAAAACTGAGTTGTTTTTATAGAAAATTTTTAAAAAATAGTTTTTTGTCGTCTTTTTGAATTCGGGCAAAAAGTCCTTAAAGTTTGTAAAAATTACGTTAAAACTCTTTAATAGAAAATCGATGTCCATGTTTCTAAATCAGTTTTTTTCATTCTTAATTTAAGATTTTTCTTTTTCATTCTCAATTTAAATTGTTCCTTTAATTGTTACTGAATCACTGCTTTAAGTTATATTTCAATGTTTTTTTTTTGGTAATTTTCTTTTAATACAAGTTTTTAACATTTTGTTTTTTTTTAATAGTTTTAATGTCACTCTGGCATGTGATGTCTTGTTACTTTTTTTTAATAAATATTTTAAATTTGAAAAATATTTTTTATTTTTTTTAATATATTTTAAACTTTTTTTCTTTTTCTTTATAAAAAAAATCGGTTTTTTTGTTAATTGTTTTTTTTTACTAAAAAGAAATTTTAAATATTTTTTTTCAAAGTCTGTCAAAAAATATTTCCAAACTTTCTCTTTAGTTTAAGCATAGATTTGTATGCAAAATTATTTGTGTAACTTTTTTTTTTATAAAAAACCATATTCCTTGGTATACACATTAGTAGAAAAAATATTATTTAATATACAAATATAGAAAATATATAATAGAAAAAATATATTAAAGTTATTTAACGCAATTAAGGGTTTTTTTAATAGATTTTGTTGCAAATAAGCAAAGGTCAAAGGTCTTGGAAAGTTCAAAAGTTTCTAAAAACATGTGGAGAAAATTGTTGTAATATTTGCAAAATATTAATCAATGTTTGGAATAACTTATATTATTATTTATAAGGTCTCTTTAGACTTTTGTTGTTTGTTATGTTTTGCAACATGTTGCCAAGTGTTTCTAAGTTTTGTGTAAAGACAGACAAATTTAATGTTTTG
The DNA here is from genome assembly GCF_022045245.1 of Lucilia cuprina. Classification (NCBI taxonomy): domain Eukaryota; kingdom Metazoa; phylum Arthropoda; class Insecta; order Diptera; family Calliphoridae; genus Lucilia; species Lucilia cuprina. The sequence continues at coordinate 44,573,354 of NC_060953.1, read as the reverse complement.
TTTTATTTGACATCTTTCAAATTGTTTTCAATAATTCAACGTTTAGGACCATTTCGATTTATCTTAGTCTTTAAAAATGTTTAGCAACATGTTGCCAATTGTTTGAAATAATCAAAAGTATTATTTTACCATTCTTTCAAATTGTATTTGTTTAACAATAAGTTTGTCAATAACTTTAATGCATTAAGGTTATGACCCAGGAAATGTTTAGCAACAAGTTTTTATCATGTGAAATGTTTAGCAACTAGTTGCTAACATTTTGCAACAAACAAAAGAACTGTTTAACTTTTTTCTTACAATTTAGTTGTTTAAATCTTGTTAATAATTTTATTTTAATAAAAGTACATTTTAGTCTTATAACATGTTAAGCAATAACATGCCAGTTGTTTGCAACATTCAAAAGTATTGTTGAAATGTCTAATGAAATGTTTAGCAACAAGTTGCCAATAATTAGCAACAATCAAAAGGATTGTTTTACTAGTTTCTGATGTTTAATTTACAACGTTTTAAAAGTTCTATCAAGCAGTTTTTCTCACATAAAAGTTTGACAACATGTTGTTAATAACTTTAAAAGAATAAATGCTATATGTTGCCAATAGCTTGTACTAATGAATAGAACAATTTTCTTATGTTGTTGCAACATGTTGAAAATACGAGCTCATTAACAATATTTGGTTTAGCAACAAGATGCTCAATTGCTTGTAATAATGTATAGAACAGTTTCATTACTTTTCTAAGGTTTTTGGGCAAATGTTTAGCAACATATTGCCCATAACTTTAAGGCATTCAAAGTAGTAGTGAAACGTTTTCTTGTCTCATGAAATGTTGAGCTATATGTTGCCAATAGCTTGCTACTATTAAGTAGAAATGTGTCTCCCTTTTTGTATCAAAAATTGATATATTTCGTTTTATTTTTCAACTTGTTTTTAGAAATTTGTTTAGCAACATGTTGAGCTATATGTTGCCAATAGCTTGTTACTATTAATTTGAAATTTGTCTTCCTTTTTGTATCAAAAATTGACATATTTCATGTTATTTTTCAACTTGTTATTGGAAAATTGTTTAGCAACATGTTGTCTAAAGCTGACAACAGTTCTATTAACTATTTTGCAATTTTTTCAGAATTTTCTTAAGAATACTTAAAAAAAATGTTTAGCAACATGTTGTCTGAAAGATTTTAGAGTTTTTGTTTATGAAATGATAATTTAATTTAAAAATTAATGAATAACTTGAAAAACATGAGTCGATATTAAGAAATTTATTAGCAACATGTTATTAATAGCTGGCAAGAGTTATCTTAACTATTTCATTACTTTTTAACACTTTGTCTAAGGAATATTTTGAAAAAAAATTTTAGCAACAAGTTGCCAGTAACATTTCACTACTAAACAACATATTTTTGTTTATAAAACTATAATTTAATTTAAAAATTAATGAAGAACTTTAAAAAAATATTTAGCAACAGATTTTAGAGGTTTTGTTTTGTGAAATGATAATTTAATTAAAAAATTAACGAAGAACTTGAAACTGTTAACAGTTAACTATTTCATTACTTTTTTAACACTTTGTCTAAGGAATATTTTGAAAAAAATGTTTAGCAACATGTTGTCAATAACATTTTACTACTAACAACATGTTTTTGTTTAAAAAATGACAATTCATAAAAGTTTTTGTTTATAAAATTAAAATTTCCTTTAAAAATTAATTGAGAATTTTGAAAAAATGTTTAGCAACATGTTGTCTGCAAAATTTTGCCGACTAAAAGTTTAATAACACGTTAAATTTAAAAAAAAATGTTTAGCAACATGTTGTCTGCAAGATTTTAGAGGTTTTGTTTTGTGAAATGACAATTTAATTAAAAAAATTAACGAAGAACTTGAAGCTGTTAACAGTTAACTATTTTATTACTTTTTTAACAACATTGTCTAAGATATATTTAAAAAAAATGTTTTGCAACATGTTGTCAATAACATTTTACTACTAACAACATGTTTTTGTTTAAAAAAATGACAATTCATAAAAGTTTTTGTTTATAAAATTAAAATTTCCTTTAAAAATTAATGAAGAATTTTGAAAAAATGTTTAGCAACATGTTGTCTGTAAAATTATGCACACTAAAAGTTACTAAAAGTTAAATTTATAAACCGTTTAAAAGAAATTTTAAATTTTGTTTTAATTATTAATGGAAAAACTTTCCAAGTGACCTTTTATCCATTTCTTAACTCTTTCATAGAGTTTAATATTAAATAAAACTTTTTATTTATAATATTTTTTCTTATTTCTTTTTCTTAATTATTCTTAATATTTTTGTTATTTTTTATACAAAATCAATTTTTAATTTTATCAACTTTCTCTTATACTTTTAATAATACTTCTCTTTCTTTTACTCCCACTTAAACTTTGGCAAAAGAAAATTCCACAAGAAAAAAGTGAGAGTCTTAAGAAATAGTCTGTTTATGTATAAAAATTTAAAGAATTTTTTATATTTGTAAATTAAATATTATTTTTTTTAAAAAAAAGTTTATAAGTATATATATTTTTTAAGTAAAATATTTTCAATTCCAACCCCCCAATAAGTATTTTTTTGGATTTTTTTTAAAGAACAACAAAATATATGTATATTATTTGTAATAATTTATAATAAAGTTATTATAAAGTTTGGTTTTATTATTATTTTTTTTTAATTTTTTTATAGACCAGAAATAAATATATATAGTGGTTTTGTGTATGTGTGTGTGTTTGTATTTAAATTAATTTAATTAGAGTTTAAAGATACCTTAAAACATGTTTATTTTTTATTAAATTTTAATTCCCCTGATTAAAGTGTCTTTATATACATTTACTGCACTTTCGTTTTAAGCAAATGTCCAGCAACATTTGCATTATCATTCGTTGTTGCGGAGGAGGAGACGTTTGTTGTCGTTTTAGGTGATGTCGATAGTTTGGCAGAATTTTGTGCAGCCAATGAAGCAGCCATACGTCTGCTCTTCTTGCCCTCCGGTGACAAGTAGGTCTTATAGAAGAAACGGGCAAATAAAACAAAATAACTGAAATACATGGCAATGGATAAGTTAATGTTTGTCTGTGAGATATTACACGACTGGGGTCCGTGTGTCTTAAGAAAACCATTGGCCCAAACATTTATGGCACAGCCAATAATCATTTGAGTCAATTGCAATGATGTTATAATCATGGCAATAAAACGTGGTGGATTAAAACGGGCCGCCTTAAGGGCATAATACGAATACATTACAGAATGTACACAGTAATTCATGACAATGAACCAGCGGGCCGATGAGGTATATTCGGTGTATGAGAACCATGAATAGATGAGTACGGTGATGTGATGATACCAGTGCAGGAAAATTAAGGGTTGTTTGCGTAACACTATAAAGATGGTATCGCCAAGTTCGGGCAATTTCGATAAGACAAATAACCATGTCCAGAAACCACAGACACGATCTTGTTCAATATAGCTGTAAGTGTAAAGAGAGAAAGAGAGAGTATTAGAGTTATATGCATATTAATTAAATAGTTATTTCTAAAAGTATTAAATAGTATATTTAAGTTTATTAAGGAAAATTCCGCTGTCTCATTAACTTGGTAATAACGGTTATAAATTTACAAAATCTTGTCTGAAGTTCAAGTTCAATATTCTTTTTTTTTCTAAATAAGATAAACAAAAACAAACAGCTATAAAAACGTAAGTATAAAATATGCTTAAAACATTCTCAGATTTCGCATAAAGTTTGCGACATTAATGAAAATAATTAAAGGTGCAAGCAATGATAATAATAAGCTTTTATAATTTGTCTCGAAAATTATAAATCTAAAACTTTTTGAAAATTTTAAGAAAAATTCCTCAAAAGAAACTAAAATAATATTGTGATGAAATTGTATTATAGAAACGTATAGATTTGAAATAGACATAAACTTTTTAGATTTTTAAATTTTTTCCAAAAATTCTTCATTTTATTCAAGTAATATTTGCAAACAAACGGCTGTTGATTGTTTATGTTTTTTAGTCTGAAAAGTTGGCAATACTAAAAAAGTTAATCGATCTTAAATCCATAACTAAAAAAAAACAAAGTCATTGGTTAAAGTCCGCCTAAATCTGTTACGAGTTTAATGAAACAGCAAGTTAAGCCTAGAATTTAAACCGCTCCATCTCTTCCTGTATGGTTAGATCAATCCAATGTTCCATTCCGTTGGCGGTCGTAGAGCGCCGACGCCAACTAACTCCATCTCATTTGTGTATGGTTTGATTAATCAAATGTTCCTTTGGCGGTCGTGGAGCGCCAACGCCAACTAACTGATTACCTAACTAAGTAACTAACTAACAAACTATCTATTTATTTATCTACCTATCTATCTATCTATCTATCTATCTATCTATCTATCTATCTATCTATCTATCTATCTATCTATCTATCTATCTATCTATCTATCTATCTATCTATCTATCTATCTATCTATCTATCTATCTATCTATCTATCTATCTATCTATCTATCTATCTATCTATCTATCTATCTATCTATCTATCTATCTATCTATCTATCTATCTATCTATCTATCTATCTATCTATCTATCTAACGGTGCGCCTAAAACATAACGAATCAGTTTTTCTTATTTGGCCGCAAAAACAATGTCCTCTAATTGAGGGACCCCGACATTGTCAACAGTAACAATACGGAAAAGTTCTGGATAGTATTCTCTTAAGTATTCTCCAGATCATCTGTAATGTACTGTATAATTCCGCAGACGAGACGTCAGTTTTCTCCCTACCTATTTCTAGTTCGACATCCTGGTCGGTCTAGTCCTTCTTCTAAGCTTTTCTTCTTTAACGGCTAACAAGATTAACAAGTATTTAGTTTCACTCAGCCTGGGCTGACTCACTATTAAAGTTGTTCTACACGGTTGTCAGATCTTACAACGTTGGCATATTTAACAATCGTATGAACATTTTCATTAAGAAACAATGTTAGAAAAAGCCTTTCTACTTCTGAGGGGTCTGATTTACTAAAAGAGTCAATTAAAACCTCCAGAAGACCTTCCTGTCCTCTCTTGCATTCTTTTTTGTTTCGTATTTTAAAAAATCTGCCCGTTCAGAAACAATTGAAAAACATTTTGCAAATCTTTTTTTCAATACTTATAATTATATCCCCGACTATTGCAAAAATAAACCCCCAAAACAAAAGCAACAACAAATTCTTTACAATTTTTTTTTAGTTTCGTCAGCAGATCTAAAACTGGTTTGTTTTTTATCTAGAAGTTAAAACAGATTTGAAACAAAAACACAAATAAACTAAAATTCTAAAGTTTAAACAACAAGAAAATAAAACCTTCCATTCGTCACTTTAAGCAAAAGCTCTCTTACAACAAGCTGTTGTTAAATGTAAAAGTAAAAGGATTTTGTTTAACTAAATTTTAGTGGAATTTTTTTTTAATAAAATGAAAATTACAAAAAAAATACCAACTGATCAAGGTCAAGGAGACTGAATGCGTCAATTGATGAGGCTGGTTATTCTGTTTAAATTGTTATTATTCTTTTCTTTATAAAATTTTTGTTTTAATATTTTTAATAAATTTAAATATTTTGGAAAAATCCCAAAGTGGGATTATTAATAGAGTAAAAAAACATGAAGGACAACTGATTGTTGTAAAGCAAGATCAACTTATTATTATCAAGTTTCTAGAATGTTTATGACATGTGGAATATTTTTGACACAAAGTTCTGTAATTGGCTATGAATACGGCCATCAGATTGAGTTTAACTGGAAAGTGGATATAATGTTTCATAGGCTATGCTAAGATCATAGATCCTTTACCATGTCATCAGTACGATGTTGATTCTCAAGAATCTCTCCTTCCGACAAACAATTGTTTCCCTGTGTATGGAGAACGATCCAAGACGACGAAAGGAGTTGGTATTGTCATATTCATTAAGGAATTTGGTATAAAAATCTCTTTCCGACTCAATGATGAATGCAGTATCCTTCAAGCTGAAATATCAGCGATTAATAGACCTTCAAATCGGCTAAGGTACTATCGGATATCTAACAGGGATATCAGAATTTATACCGATAGTCAAGCTGCTATTAAATCCCTAATTGGTGGGTTTTCCACATCTAGAATTGTCCAATGGCCAGCCAACATCGCCCTAATTTGTGTCAGGGGACACGGGAATTCGTATGGCAAAAATATTTCTGATACTTTGACAAAAGCGTTAATAATGCTTAGCGGATTGGAAATAGATCTGTTTTGCGATGTTCTACTTCTTATAATCAAGAGACAGATCACTAAAAACAGCATCGCTATCTCTTGCGACTGATGATTACTATACTAGACGCATTGACCTCCCGTTCAATGATTTCTGTAGGAGTTGACAAAATAAGGATGAAGAAGATTTTTCTATGTGATTGTCCCGCCTTGTCAGAGATCCGAATTTGGACGTTTGTATCAGCTTATTATGTCGATCAATTCGCATTGTCAAATATTCAATAGGAACGTCTTTTGGCGTTCATAAATTTGTCTCCTCAGCGGCTTTCTGGCCAGAGATACAAGCCGAGACGGCTCAAATCTGCGGCTGCTGGAAGCCGGTAATATTTAGCAAGCCGAGCCGCCGCCGACTTCTTACGGCTCAAAAGCTAAGCCGGCTATTTGAGTCGCACAAATATTTTAGAAAAAATTCTAAGACAGGGTTCACACCAGTTTCCGAAAAAAGTTTCTTAGTGTGAACCAGGTCTAACCAATTTGAACGGAGTGGCCACTTATTTAAATTCTTATAGTGAAAAGTACCATAATAATAACTATTTTCTGAAAAAACTTATAAAAAGACAGGTTTATATATAACTGACTATTATATAGAGAATTTTCTATATAATAAACGCTTATATGTCAATTTCTAAAGAAAAAGTTAAATTAAGCTGATATTTTCTATAATAAGCCGCGGACCAATAATGATTGCGCCGCCGCCTCTGATCATTTTGCATCGGATTGTATCTTTGTTCCTGGCATCTCCTCTCTTCCATTTATATTTTCTTTTATTTTCAAATTTTCTTTATCTTTCAAAGGGATCAACCTTAGACCCAAGTAAAGCTGAAATTGGCTGCCTGTGATAACCTAACTTGGCATTTTTTATAATTTGACGTTAAACAACGTCAAGCAATTTATACAACATTTACTTTGAAACTAGTTATATAAAGATAGATAAAGAAATCTCTTTATAAAAATTTTGCCTGGTTCCCTAAAGAATTTTATTATTTGAACCATTTAAAGCTGGAGGTAAACACTACGCGTCTTCGAGGCAAAGGATTTCGTGCTTTTCATGCATTATTTGCATCCTACGCATCAAGTTACATGCTACGGTTCTTAAGCGTCAATTTTTTGCTTTATTTACAAAGAACTTCGAATTTTGTCTTTATATTTCCACAATTTAACTCGTTTATGTTTACACACTTATTATAAAACAATAACAAAGTCAGATGGAAACAGCTGTTTCATTATTTTGTATCTAATGCGACCTGCTTGTTTTTTGAATAATTTCAAAAAATGAAGAGATCAAAACGACTGTCAGAAAGATCTGGTTCACACTAGGAAACTTTTTTGGGAAACTTTTGATTTTTGTGTATGAGAGAAAGATATGTCAACCATCTTTTTTCTCTCACACACAAAATCAAAAATTTCTCAACAAAAGTTTCCTAGTGTGAATCAGGTCTTAGATGATACCATCCTTATTCTTCTACACAAAATTTTGACAGATCATATTACTTGTGTGATCGTGTAAAGTCGGATTTACACAAGTAGAAAGTAGACCTACTTTGCGTGTCAAGACATCCTAAGCTTTGGTGCTTGTAACTTGTAACACACAATAACATTGAAATTACTTTTTTGACAGCAGCGTAGAGTGCGAAGAAGCATAAAACGCATAATGTTGACCTCCATTTTAACAGTGATAGATAAAACTTACCTAGGAACACAAACGGAATGGAAAAGTCCATAATGACGTAAAACATGTAAAAGTTCAGGAGCTGTACGGAATGCACCCATAATACTAAACATGGCCAGCATGGTATTCCATATAATTAAAGGTCCACGTAACTGAAATCTGTAAGAAATCGAGAAAAAGAAAATAAATTAAAAATAAATACTTTTTTTTTGCAACCAAAAATAAATATTATTTATTTAAAAAAAACTCAATAAATTCTAGCAAATTTAAATATTTGTTAAGATTTTAAAATTTCCATTTTGTTTTAATAATAAAAGTGTAAATTTTTTAATGGAATATAAAAAAAAAACACTTTCAAAACTTATTATTGATTTCATGTAATTTGTGTTTACTTGTGAATTGTCAATAATGACAGGAGTAGTATTTTCTAGACAAATTCTAAGCAAATATTTAATTAGATTTTAAAGTAAAAATTTTTGTTTTTTTAAAGCTATTTGTTATTATGTAGTTAATGATTGTTAGGAAGTTAATGTTATTAATGTTATTATAAACAACATTTATTTGGAATTTCCTTATGTTAATTGTAAGTTTTATAACAAATTTAATTTGTTTTAAACAAATTAAGTTAAAATCAAAACAATAAAAACAATTGTAATAAAATTAAACAGTTTTATATACAAATAATTATATTTTTGCATATACGTTTCAATTTCTTGCACCTCCCTAATATTTATAATTAAAACATAATAAACACTTAAACAAAAAACCAACATTAATAAATATGTATTAATACATAAGTATGTAAATAAATCTTCGTAAGAAATTCCCCCAAACGTGTTTGAAATAATTATAAGCAATTTATTTTTCAAAAATTCTTTGTGAAAAATTCTATATAAAGTTTTTGTTTGGAAACTTTTTAAGAACCGCAAAAATTCGAAATAATTATGCATAAATAAATGCGAGCAAAATGTAAAATAAAAACGAACATAAAAAGTAAATAAAACACGAGACTTTCATGGAAAAGTATTAATTAAGTGTGGCAAAAAATAAAAAAAAAACAAACTACAAATAATTAAAATGACTCAGTGTAATCGTAAAAAATGGTGATAAAAATATTGATATACACCTAATTTACAGACTTATTTACCCATAAATTTATTTTATTTGCTGGTCATGTGGTGAATACGTTTATTTAGAGGAAAAGAAATATGTTTTGAGATATTAGAGGTTAAAAAACCCTTTAAAGGAGTTGATAATATTTATTTCTCAAAGTCACTTTAAGATAATTTTCAATTTCTCCCCTAGATTATTTCATTGCAGAAGACACTTTTATATACAAAATTGTAATGTACTAAATTTCTCTATTTATATCTATTTATCTATCTATCTATCTATTTATCTATCTATCTATCTATCTATCTATCTATCTATCTATCTATCTATCTATCTATCTATCTATCTATCTATCTATCTATCTATCTATCTATCTATCTATCTATCTATCTATCTATCTATCTATCTATCTATCTATCTATCTATCTATCTATCTATCTATCTATCTATCTATCTATCTATCTATCTATCTATCTATCTATCTGTCTGTCTGTCTGTCTGTCTGTCTATCTGTCTATCTATCTGTCTATCTATCTGTCTGTCTATCTATCTATCTGTCTGTCTATATATATATCTATCTATCTATCTATCTATCTATCTATCTATCTATCTATCTATCTATCTATCTATCTATCTATCTATCTATCTATCTATCTATCTATCTATCTATCTATCTATCTATCTATCTATATATCCCTTTCGGTATATACATCGCAAAAGCGACAATTAGCGGCTGCGTTTTCGGAAGAAGACATACGTTATTCCCATTAATACAATTTTGTTCAATGTTTCAAACTTTATCTTAAACCAATACTACCTCCCCTCAAATTAAAAACTAACTTCTTATCAATACTTATTTACTTGCTAATTATAATTAGTCATTTTTTTTAACAAATTGTTTGCGGCTAGTTATTGCTGCCGCGTTAAGTTTATAGTTATTTTTGATAAAGTTATAAAATAATAAAAATTTATTTCAAATTATTTGATTCTTTTTTTACGATTGTAGTAAATAAATTGGTGTGTACTTTGTTGCCACTAATTTCTATTAATTTGATTTTTAACAGATTATCAACAAATTTTTCAAGAACCTTAATAATACTTAGTGATTCATTTTAACAGCTGGTCAAATATATGTATTTATTAATATTAATTGAAACTTTGACAAAAGTATTTAAGATTTTTTCCTTAAATTATTTTGTTTTTGTATTTTATGTAGGAAAATTTTAACAAATTTGAATGAAATAATTATAATATCAAATTTTCCTTAGTCTGTGTAGTTAATTAGTCTTGTAGTCATGAATCAATTGAAATATTATTAAAGCATTTTAATGTTATTTATGTACAAGATTCTCTTCATTATCAATACAATTTGTAAATGTTAACCAAACAAATTGGATTTTACATATTTTAATTTTATACAATTACTGTCTTATTCATAAACGTTTATCAAAGGTTTATAGAACAAATTTTGTATGAAAAATTGATTTATAAACCTTTGATAAAAGTTTATGAATAAGACCCTTATTCTTTAACAATTTTTTTTTTCAAATTATTTGATTTAAAACAATTTTATGCAATGACCTATTCTATAGTCATTGCGTTTTAGTTTGCAAGGGCTTGTAAAATTTGCAAAGCATATACATGTCATTGACTGGCAATAAACATTGAATTTTAGAACTCTTGCCCGATCTGTTGGATTATTAACAAAAAATAATTTTAATTTGTTTAGAATTTTCCATATTCTTTGAAATCTCGGAAAGTTTTAAGGAAATTGTATAAGTAATTGCTTAAAGCTTATAAAAATGAATAATTAATTTTAATTGAAATTAAATATTGTAAACACTAATAGAGGTGTCATAAAGATATATTATGTATTATTTTATACAACTTCCCAGACGTAACAAATTTTGATCTCTGATCTTTATAAAATATCGTTTTTTTTTGTTACATTCATTACAATACAGTTTATTAACTTTAATGAAATTTTTACGTCACTTTTAGATATGAAAATATTTTTCTTTATATATTGTTACCTGTTATAATCAATTGTTTGTTTATTAATTAAATTTCTTATTAGAATTATTTGTTTACAAATAATTTTAAAATTCTCATCGTTAAGCTTTAGGTATGTATACTAGCATGACAGATTTATAGCATGTCGTCAGGTTAACATTTATATTACACTTTTGTTAAGATATTTTCAATAATGCATAAAATATTTCGTAATTTTGTTAAATTTATTTGAAGTATAGAAATGAAGTGAAGAAGAAAAAGGGCACAATTACTAAAGTAGTATTAGGTTGATGGATTTTGGTTCATTTAATATTTCAACGTTAAGCAATTTATACTCAAAAGTCTACACGTGACAGAATATATCATTTCTAAAGGATTGAGCTATTTTGAAAAGTCTACACGTGACAGAATATACCGATTTGTCAGCTCAGCAAGTCACACTTAAAAGTCTATATGTGACAGAGCATACGATTTCTAAATGATTGGGCTATTTTGAAAAGTCTACACGTGACAGAATATATAATTTCTAAAGGATTGACCTATTTTGAATGCAAAAATGTATTCATTTGCGAAATTTAACGATTTGTCAGCACATCAAGTTATACTCTAAAGAGCATACGATTTCTAAAGTATTGAGCTATTTTGAAAAGTCTACACGTGACATAATATATCATTTCTAAAAGATTGACCTATTTTGAATACGAATCTGTAATTTTTTGCGAAATTTAAAGATTTGTCAGCTCAGCAAGTTATACTCTAAAGTCTACATGTGACATAGCATACGATTTCTAAAGGATTGAAATATTTTATAAAGTCTACACGTAACAGAATACACCATATCTAAAGTATTGACCTATTTTCAATCCGAAAATTTACTTATTTGCGAAATTTAGTGATTTGCCAGCTTAGCAACTTGTACTTAAAAGTATATATGTGACAGAGCATATGATTTCTAAATTATTGAGCTATTTTGAAAAGTCTACACGTGACATACCAATTGTAAAAGATTGACATATTTTGAATACAAATCTGTGAAATTTAGCGATGTGTCAGCTAAGCGAGTTATATTCTAAAGTCTACAGGTAACAGAGCATACGATTTCTAAGGGATTTAGCTGATTTTGAAAAGTCTACACGTGACAGAATATAAAATTTCTAAAGGATTGCTATATTTTGAATCTGTACTCAATTGCGAAATTTAGGGATTTGTAAGTTCAGCAAGTCATACTCAAGAGTCTACATGTTACAGAGCATACTTTTTCTAAAGGGTTGAATTATTTTAAAAAGTCAACACGTGACAGAATATACCATTTGTAAAGGATTGAATTATTTGAATATGAATCTGTACTCATTTGTGAAATTTAGCGATGTGTCAGTTCAGCAAATTATACTCTAATGTCTACACGTGACAGAGTATACGATTTCTAAAGAATTGAATCCGAATCTGTCCTTGTATGTGAAATTAAGCGAGTTGTCGTTAGCCGTTTCTTTTGTACCATTTTTATACCCTTCACCTTCGTGAGAAGGGTATATATATATGAGTTTGTCATTCCATTTGTAATTTCTTTAATATAATTTTCCGACCCTATAAAGTATATATCTTCTGGATCCTTATAGATAGCGGAGTTGATTAAGCCATGTCCGTCTGTCTGTCTGTTGAAATCAGTTTTTAGAGGACCCCAGATATCGGTGAGATCCGAATCTTAAATAATTCTGTTAGACATGCTTTCGAGAAGTTCGATATTTAAAATCAGCAAAATCGGTATATAAATAACGGAGATATGAGTAAAAACCCGAGACAACCTCTGAATATTTCATCAAAAAAGCCACATTTTTTCATGCTTTGTTAAAAAAGCCACAACAACAACGAGAATTGGATAAAGATGTACATGTGCGTGTGGAGATGTATTTGGTTTTATTCAGCTGTGTATTTTTTTGTATGTTTGGATGATGTTCTGTTAACAAGAACAAGGAGATAAAGCAGTAATATGTTGGTAATACAGCTCATATTTGTTTGAGGGTGGTAATACAGTTTGAGGGTGGTATTACAGTACAACGGTTAATATTTCTTTCTGCTACAATTTATATTTGTTTGTGTGTATGTTATGTGTGACATGTGTGCAGAGATACAAAATAAATAAAAACTGTTTTTTTAAAACATACTTGGTGAAGGGTATATAAGATTCGGCACAGCCAAATATAGAAATATTACTTGTTTTAAACATTTTTAAAAAAGTAACATAATCAAATGTGAGAAAAGTAAACAAAAGTAAATTGAGATTATTAGTTTAAAACATTGTAAATTTATGCAAATATAAATGTCGTCCGAAGAGTAAGTGAGCTTAATTAAAGTAATTAAAGTTTTATTAAAACATGTTAGATAATATAGTAAGTAATAGACATACACACAGAAAAATACGTCAGCAAACTAAATTAAATTGTTTATTATATTAAAAAAAATTTAAAGTAGACGACGGCAGTAGATAGAAGAGACAAAGAAAAAACGAAATTCCTTTTAATTAATTTACTAAAAATAACAAAAAAATGGATGGCAGAGATACAAATCGAAAAAAAAATATCATAAAAACTGTTAAAGCATACAAACTAGTTAGCGTGTTAAAAGGATATTAAAATGTTGAGTTTTTTATTGCTTAAACAAACCATAAAAAAATAACAAACCCCTAGCTATCCCTTTTACCATATGTGATTTGTTCCCCTTTGACCTTATGGCAGCATGATATTTGCGCCTTTTTGTTTTGTAAATTGGCATCACTCCCTTTTCTGCACATGTTTTTTTGTTTATTTTGTTTAGATCAATAAAGCTTTTTTGAAAAGCTTTTTTTTTTTTTTGTTTACGTTTTCATTTTCAAAACATTTACACTAAAAGCTGCTGGTATCATCATCTGGTCCAGGGTTGGATATTTAAGATTTTGAAAGCGATTTCTTTTATTTCTTTATAGTTCTATAAATTGACTTTTGAATAATTAAACAATCGACTTTTTGCCTAAAAATGAGGGGAAGAAAATGAAATTTATGCTTGAAAAAAAATCGAGTAATCGATTTTGTAGATAAAGTTCGAAAAAATACGGAAAAATCAAAGTTTATATTGAAATATTGATTTTTAGTTACGAACGAAATCGATTTTCAAATAGACTTTCTTTTTGAGAAAAGTTGAAGTCGACTGTTTTGTCCCAAAAAGATTGAAAAGTCGACCATCTTGTAAGATGAATATGTAATTGATTTTGTAGATATATGTCAAAATAAGTCGGAAAAAGTAATAAAGTCGTTAAGTCAACAAAAATATAAATTCACAAGCTGAAAAGACAACTTGTCGCGAATTGTAAATAGTCGTTCAATTGTGTCAACTATAAAACTCTACATATATCGAAGAAAAAAGTGAAAATAAAGTCAAAATAATTCGTAAAAAAATCAGTTCCAAGTAATCTATTAAGTAACTAGTCAATAACTGATAGCTTTTGTTTTATTTTTATAGAAAAAGTTAATTTTTATATAAAAAAGAAATCCCAACAATTTGTCATACTACAACAATTCCCATCCCTGTGTTTTGTTTTTTTTTTTTTTTCTTTTAAGTTCTCCTAACAAATAAAAAAATACGCCTTATATTCACCTTATAATTCTTAAACAGTTTACTTTTTATTCCCTACAAGTAATTCAGTTTGTTGTTGCTACAATTCGTGCCTAAATTAAATAAGTAAGGAAAACCATATAAAGTCTTGCTGATCGCTTGACGGGTTTGCTTCTAGGCAATATGGGATGAAGGGTCACAACCAATATAAGCCTTTTTCCCTTATGGAGAATTGCTTTGAGGTGTTTCCTGGAGTCTCATAAGAAGCGTAAATTTTTGTATGGGTACAGGTCGTCCCTTTGAATTCATGAGTCCACTACTTTTCGGGCTGTAGAGTTTGGGTGAAGCGATCTGCCCAGGTAAAAGAATTCATTAAAAAACACATTATCACTAAATATAAAAAGGATAAATAAGTCCTATCTTCCCTAATTTATATTTGATATTAATATTTTAAAAGTTCTTTTAAACACTAAACGTTTATTAAATTATGTTTTCAGGATTTTCCATTTAATTATTTAATATAAATTTCAAAATATTATAAAACTTAATTATCTGAAATAATTACTAGAGTGAGATATTAAATAACAGCATGTATCATGTTTCAAGTTTTTAATAATCATTGTTATCATCAATGAGTTTAATCTTTGAAGGAGAAATGCAGTGTTGATGAAAATAATAGGGAACATAATTTATTTCTCATCGTATGTTTTACTCGTAATAATAGATAGATAGATAGATAGATAGATAGATAGATAGATAGATAGATAGATAGATAGATAGATAGATAGATAGGTAGATAGGTAGAGAGATAGAGAGATAGAGAGATAGAGAGATAGATAGATAGATAGATAGATAGATAGATAGATAGATAGATAGATAGATAGATAGATAGATAGATAGATAGATAGATAGATATATTGATAGATAGATAGATAGATAGATAGATAGATAGATAGATAGATAGATAGATAGATAGATAGATAGATAGATAGACATATAGATAGATAGATATTTATAATGTGTAAGACTCTATAAGGGTAGCCCATGATGGCTTAGAACTGACCATATATATATACATTTACAACTCAAGCTTATTATTTACTATAAAAAACTCCATTAATTAAGCTTTGCAAAGATTACGGATAGACCTATAATTGAAGCTTATAATGAACTGCAAAACTTTCCACTATTATCATGTACTATATAAAGATCTACAATTGAAGCTTATAATCAACTAAAGGCTGATCTATAAATAATGCTAATCATGGACTAAATAAAGCTTCATAAAGTAAGTTTAACACGGGCTTAATAATTACCTACAATTAAAGCTTACCCATTAATATCAAAATATCTTCCATAGAAGCTTACAATTTACTATACAATTCTTCATGATTAAAGCTTATCCATAATCGAAGTTTACCATATCATAAAAAAGCCGCAATCAAAGCTCTTAATAAACTATATAAAACATTTCAATTACATTCCTTTAAACATCTGTTAATAAAATACCAACGAGGCATTAAACCCTAAAATTAGTCATAAAATAAACCATTTAAAAATAAATTTAACTTAATTAAAACTACAAAAACCACAATAATTATAAAGTTTTTTTGTTTTTGGAGTGCAACCTACAATTTTAAAATGGCATTTTTAAACGTAACATAATAATTTTATTTATGGTATTGAAATTAAAATACAAAAAAAAAAAAAAAACAGTGACATTAATATATCTTATTATTAACTGGCAAAAAAATAACAAAGAAAAATTGCGCGCAAAATTTTAAAGCAAAAAGTTTGGTTTGAAATTTATATTTCTGCAATAATTTGTTATTTTTGTATATTACATCAGTGCTAATAATAACAAATATAAATTTTATATTTTTTTATATTTTCTTTCTTTTGCTCTTTAGTTTTGTTATAAAGTTTTTGCACATTTTTTTATTTTTTTTAATATATCAATATAAAGAAGAAGTAGACAACATAGCCGCAAACTTAAAAAAATGCCCTAATCATGTTTATGTAAAAAATATTACTAACAAAAAAAATCATAATAAATAAATACATAAAACAAATATTCAAAATATATACAAAATAAGTGAAATCTTTTCTTCTTTTGAAAAAAAATATTGAAAGTGAAAAAAATAAACATTATAATTAAATTATTTTGCTGACATAATCTTGTCAATAAGTCAAGTGCAGATTTGCAGACAAGTCAGTAAGCTATGATGACAGTTAGATAAACATCTTACAAATTATTTTTTACAGTTTTCTTTTTAAGATAGACACGTACATAATTACCTCTAAATATTTTTAAAAGAATTAACAACACTCTTTATTGTTTACTGTACTTTTGTAAACATAACAATTTATACGAAGTTACGTGTGCAAACACAGTAACCATTAGTGTGGCGAATTTAGAGTTTTATTAGCTAAACTTTATGTGAATGACTTTTAATGAAAACCATAAAGATCTAGGTTGATAGATAGATTGATAGATAGATCGATATATAGATAGATAGATAAATAGATAAATAGATAGATAGATAGATAGATAGATAGATAGATAGATAGATAGATAGATAGTTAGATAGATAGATAGATAGATAGATAGATAGATAGATAGATAGATAGATAGATAGATAGATATATAGATAGTTAGTTAGTTAGATAGATAGATAGAAAGATAGATAGATAGATAGATAGATAGATAGATAGATAGATAGATAGATAGATATATAGATAGATAGATATATAGATAGATAGATAGATAGATAGATAGATATATAGATAGATAGATAGATAGATAGATAGATAGATAGATAGATAGATAGAT
>NC_060953.1:44483357-44555759 GCF_022045245.1 Lucilia cuprina | reverse complement strand
TAGACATAGACTAGACATAGACTAGACATAGACTAGACATAGACTAGACATAGACTAGACATAGACTAGACATAGACTAGACATAGACTAGACATAGACTAGACATTGCTATACTGCAGATTAGACTGCAGTAAAGAGTAGCCAGACCAGATTAAAAACTAGTCTATAGTCCGGGACAAAGACTAGAAATGTGTAGTTTTGTTCCAAAGTAAACATGCATAATAAACTCCAAACTATATATGCCGTCTGGACAATAGCCTAGTCTTTAGTTTGAACTATAGTTTAGTCTACAGACTTTGGTATAGTCTACAAGCTAAATTAAAGTCCAGACTATAGACCGTACTAAAAACACAACTTTAGTGCAGGCGAAAGGCTAGACTATAATTCAGATAAAAGACCAGTTAATACAATCTAGGACAGAAACCAGAAATGTCTAGTATTGTTCTCCACTAAATATCATAATAACTGCCATATAATTGAATAATTTCGTTTAAATATTATTAAAATAATTGTATGTAAATAAACCAATTATAAGTAATTTATATGAACTTTATTTGCTAAAGCAAATTGTTTATTCGTTTAATATCTTTCAACTGTTTTCTTGAACAAAAAGATACTTGTACTGAAAAAAAAACTTTTATAATAAGAGTTTTCTCTTGATTATTGACTGCGTGACAGTGGCGTACGTAATGCAACAAATAAATATATAATTATTATTTTCATTACAACAATTTAATGTCATATTTTATATAAATGTGTGTCAATTTTGCCACCAGTATTGAATAGAGGTAGTTTTTTTTGTTCATAGACAAAATTATACCTTTTAAAATGATTATTATCATTTAATATTATTTACAGTTTTTCTATTAAATATTTAACGTTGATTATTAATAATGAAACTTTTGCAAAACAAAAAAAAAATCAATAATGACATGTATGTAAGTATTACATTAAATATAAAATGTATATTAATGTTATTTATGATGTTAATGATGACAATAATTAATAATTTTTTACATAATTATTAAAAATGTTGTAATATGAATTTAAAATAAATTTAAATATATTATTTTATTAAAATATTCACTTACCGTGGACGACTTTGCATAAAATGTTGACCACCAAATATCACCAACATATAAATGCCACAATAGTAAAATACCCAGGTCCAATTTTCCACCATCCATTTGCGTGTGCGTTGATGTATGAAATCATTTTCGAAATCGAAAATATATGAATAATTTGGTGTAACACTTATGTCCATATTGATCATGATGACGATGATGATGTTATTTTGTTTTGTTTTATTCTAAAGTATTATTTTTTTGTTTTTTTATATATAACTTTTTTATAAATTAAAAAAACAAACTTAAAATTAGTTAAATAACTTTAATTTTTGTATTTTATTATTAATAATTTTGTATCTAAAATTATTTGTGTTTTTTTAAGAAATTTCAAGTTGTAGAAGCGCACTGTTGAATAAATATTTTATTTCTATTAAATGTTGATTTAAAAACACTCTGTAAAGAAAAAATAATAAAAAAATATTAGAATTTCTTTAATTTTAAATAAGAAAAAAGTTTTATTTCATATAAAAGTGCAAATTTATTAATTTTCAGAATGACAATTTTTCTATTGTATTGACTATAAACTAGTCTGTAGACCAATATATAGCCCGATATGTAGCATATAGT
Organism: Lucilia cuprina; assembly: GCF_022045245.1. Lineage (NCBI taxonomy): Eukaryota > Metazoa > Arthropoda > Insecta > Diptera > Calliphoridae > Lucilia > Lucilia cuprina. The sequence goes on along the minus strand of NC_060953.1, from coordinate 44,554,065 downwards.
CCAGTCTATAGTCTAGTCTATAGTCTAGTCTATAGTCTAGTCTATAGTCTAGTCTATAGTCTAGTCTATAGTCTAGTCTATAGTCTAGTCTATAGTCTAGTCTATAGTCTAGTCTATAGTCTAGTCTATAGTCTAGTCTATAGTCTAGTCTATAGTCTAGTCTATAGTCTAGTCTATAGTCTAGTCTATAGTCTAGTCTATAGTCTAGTCTATAGTCTAGTCTATAGTCTATAGTATGTACTCTAGATTTTAGCCTAGTATTTAGTCTAATTTACAGTCTAGTCTGTAGTATAGTCTATAGTCAAGTCAAACAATGAGAAAATTTTCTTAATTTCTTAAACAAATTCTCAATTTCATGTTGCCATCCCTGTTAACAACAATTTTACTCACTACCACTTTTTCTTATTTCTTTACATTCATCTCTCTTTGTTAATTTTGTTTTGAAACAAAATGTTTTTTTCTTCTTGTTTGTCATAAAATATGTTTTTTCTATTTTATTTTATTTCTAACCAAAATAAATCATATTATTTATTTATTTATTTATTTATTTATTTATTAAATAAACACGTTTTTCATTGCAAGTGAAGTAATTTTAAAAATAAACCACTAAACGTTTCGTAGAATTCTTTGAAATAAACACGAAACAAAACAGAATTCCAAAAATGTAAATTAGTCATTCATGATTTCATTGGTAGATTTTCCATAAGATTTAATTTCTATTTTACAATATATGTATGAAAAAATACTTTAAATTTTTGTAATATATAGCTTTACTAGTTCTAAACTATTTGTTTCTAATAAAATATTAAAATAATAATTAAAAAACTTGTATACAACACGCTTGAATAGACAATAATAAATAGATTTTATTGTTTATAAAATTTTTGCAAAAACAAAACAAAAAAACATGTTGTCAACAAAATTATTTTTTATACATTTAACATTTTGTTTCCCTTTTAATTTTATTTTATTAGTAAGTTTACCTTGTAATTAATCCCACACGCACCATGTGCTTTTCCTATTTGTTTTACTCTTATGTATTATTATAATTATATCTTTTAGATAAATATTTAAGTCTTTTATATTTAATAGGTATTTGTCGTAAGTATTTCCTACCCTCATAAAAAATAGATAAATCCCCCTATAAAGTTTTTTGCACATTTCTTCTTTCGGTCTCTCTCTCTCTCTTTGTGTTATTCTCTTTTACTGAATTCTCTGTTGTTATAGTCATTTCTATTTAACTTAAATCTTAGTTGTTTTATTTGTTTATTATTTAAGGTGGTGCTTTTGTTTGTTTTCAACCCCTCCGAGGGGAGTTTTCCAAGTAATTTTTCATATTTTGTTTTGTAATATCTTTCAATATTTTTTTTATTGCTTTTGTCCAGTTATTGGTCATACTGGCGGCATAGTGGTGATAAAGTCACATTTTTGTCAATATATAGGTATAGTGTTCTGTAAATATACACCGATATAATCAGTATTAAGTGGATTATTTTTATAATTTTAAACAGATATCAGATCATTAGGCCGACAGGAATTTAGACAATGCTATAGGCTGGACTTCCAACTGGAATATAGTCCATAGACTTGACAAAAAATATGAATTAGGCTATAGACTACAGGCAAGTTTATATGAAGCTATCATAAACATTAATGACTATAGAGTAGGTAATACTATATATCAAACTGCACTAGACTAGACTATTGTTCAGACTATAGATCAGACTATAGATCAGACTGCAGACTTGACTATATATTAGGCTATATACTAGACTAGAGGCTTAGGTGTATTTCTTCGAATTTGATGTATAAACATTCAAACTTAAATTTAATAACTAACTAACTAACTGACTAACTAACTAACTACCTTACTAATTAACTAACTATCGAACTAACTACTAATACTACTAATCTCTCTATCTATATATATCTATCTATCTATCTATCTATCTATCTATCTATCTATCTATCTATCTATCTATCTATCTATCTATCTATCTATCTATCTATCTATCTATCTATCTATCTATCTATCTATCTATCTATCTATCTATCTATCTATCTATCTATCTATCTATCTATCTATCTATCTATCTATCTATCTATCTATCTATCTATCTATCTATCTATCTATCTATCTATCTATCTATCTATCTATCTATCTATCTATCTATCTATCTATCTATCTATCTAACTAACAGACTAGACAATAGTACAAACTGTAATATAGAGAATACTGTAGACTAGAGTCTAGTATAGACTACACTTTAGACTTGACTATATACAAGAATATTGTAGACTATATCATAAACTTTAGACTACACTATAGGCTAGATTATAGACTCGACTATTGATTTTACTACAGTTTAGAATTGATTGTCGACTAAGCTATAGACTAGACTATAGAAAATACAGTAGACTAGACTATAAACAGACTAAACTATAGACTTGATTATATAAGACTAAAGGCAAGACTATAGTGAACATTGAAACTAAACCACTAGAAACTAGACTACACAATAGGATAGATTTTGTATACTATAGTTTAAACTTGACCATAGGTGTGCAAACAAAACCTTATAATAAACTGTAGACTATATACCACGCTATAGACAAGTCAGTAGTCTGCACTACTGAGTAGATAATAGACCAAACTATAGACAAGTCTATGGACCTAACTATGTACTAAACTATTGATTAGACTTCAGACAATTCTATAGATTATAAACTAAATTAAAGACTGGACTAAACTAGAGACAGGCGACTATAGGCAGTAGACAGTAATATTAAAAAATCTAGACTATATACTACACTATAGATTAGACAATATAAATGAATATAGATTGGACTATAATTATAACTGTTAATAAGGCTAAAGTCTTGACTACGGTATAGACTAAAATCTAGACTCTTGTTTATACTACAGACTAACTTATGAACAAGTCTGTATGCTGATCTGTAGACAATAGGATTGGATATATAATTGACTATAAAATAGACTATATGCAAGACTGTTTAGTGTGGATTATAATTATAACTCTTGATAAGGCTAAAGTCTAGACTACGGTATAAAGTAAAATCTATATGCTGATCTGTAGACAATAGTATTGGATATAATAGAATTGTCTACAAAATAGACTATATGTAAGGCTGTTTAGTGTGGATAAAACCTTGGATTATAGAGAAGACTATAGTCATACGTATACTATAGATTATGCTTGTAGACCATGGAGTCTAGATTTAGATTAAGATTTATAAAATCTTATAGAAAAAACATATTTTTTAATTAGAATTTTATTATTATTCCAAAATACAATTAAGAATTACATCAAATTTACCACCCCTGCTATGATGTAAAACTATTCTAGTGGATTGTCATCTTTACTAACACACACACACACCATCAAAGTGCCTGTTACAAAAGTCTCGTGCTATTTTCTTTTATTATAAAAAAGCTCGTGCAAAAAATAGAATAAAATAAAAAAGATACCATAAAATATTTATTCTGATGAATAAAAATATTTTACCGGGCGGCTTAAAAAAGACCAAGAGAGAGAGAGAGAACGGCAAACAAAATAACAAAAATAGATATAATAATAAAAATTTACATGACAGAGAATGAGTGGAGCGAAAAGAAATCAAATAGAAAAAAAACTTTTCATACCAAGGAAATAGAGGATGACTGTAAAAGAAAAGTGTAATCAGGGAAGTTTTTTGACTATTTTTATACAGTGTTGCCAACTTAGTGCCTTTAGCACTATTTGCGGTGCTTTTTGGTGTGCCAAACGCGGAAAATTTTGCTCATGGTGCCTTTCTTCAAAAAGGCACTAAAGTGGTGCTTTCTAATTTTATGACAGTGCATTTAGTGCTTTTTATACCCAACATATACCCAAGATGAGTGGGGTATATTGATTTTGTCACTCCGTTTGTAACACATTGGTCGTATATATTTTGGGTCCTTATTAAATTCTAAGGCGATCTAACCATGTCCAACCGTCTGTTCATATGTCCGTCCGTCTGTCTGTTGAAAGCACGATAGGGTTAGAACGTAAAGAGCAAACGAGTTAAATTTTTCCACAAATTTTTATATGCATCAAAATTTCTCTACCAAATGGCATTAATACTCATTACCGACTTAAAAATATTCGACATAAATATGTTTTATATAAGCCAAAATCTCTCTAGCAAATTTTACGGCAATCGGTCCATAATTGACCCTACCCCACATATGGTCGCCTTCAAAAATTGATTTTAACGCTCATTACTGACTTAAAAATACGTGTTTAGCGGAGAAATTCGAAATAAACTACTTTTATACAAATGTAATCTTCCTACCGAATTTAATTCGGATTTATCGGTAACGTACCCTACCCCCTATTAAGGTCCCCTTAAAAATATGAGTACAGCGATGAAAATTGACAAAAAATAAGTTTTATATAATTTTTTACACAATTGAATCTATCCCTCATATATAAAGCCTCCATGATTACTTCATTATTTTTTATTATAATTCTTTATGCCGAATTTTATGACGATTGGTCTATAACTGACCAACAAAACAAAATCTATGTACAAAATGTACAAAAGCAAATATTCTTCAAAAACAAAATATTCAAAATACTTTAAAATAAGTTATGTTAATCACTATCAGTGAAATTAACAATTTTTCCAGAACTCAAAAAACTTAAAAATAATATATATAGATTTTGCAAAAAAAAAAAAAATATATTTCATAAGTTTTGTAAAATTTTACAATTTGGGTGTGAGTAGATCGGTTGGCCAGTTGGTAGTGTGCCTGTCAGTTTGAATGTTTAATGACATTTTACTATTTTTAAAATTCTCATCTTATTTATCTAATATTCGTCAAACATTAGTTTTAGTTCTTACGTTACTAAAAATCTAACTCACACCGGTGAAAGACTTTAGTATGTGCAATTTTTATTAAAATAAACAATATTTGACTGAAAAAACGTTAGTGCTTTTTTACCCATTTTCAGTTAGAAAATTACGCTTTTTTACCCCTTTTTAATTTTTTTGCGCGCGTTTTGCTTGACCAATGTTGGCAACACTGTTTTTATACTTACTATTTCTTACTAGCAAATACATACACAAACATTTAAACTATATACTATAGTGCTTACTACTTACTTACTCACTACCTATTACTAAGCAATTGAGCTTGAACGTTTATTAAGCAAACACATACAGACCTATGTATTATGTACAGTGTATCAATTAAGTAATTTGTTTATGTAAATTTTTAGAAAAAACTTTACTTGATCAATTTTTTTGTTTACCAAAATTATGAAATTTGTTTGTTGTATCTTTTAGAAAATATCTTATATTTAAATTTTCTACCATAAAAAGTAAAATCCTTATATTAATTAAAGAGATTGATAAAATGTGAACGTATTAGTAATATTTTATGTCAATTAAGTATTTTGCTTTAGGTTTTTCGTTAATTTTTTTAATAAACAAAAACTACATTTCGGAAAATCCTTCAATTTAGGGAGAATTGTGTGATTTTTTTTTAGTAATGTATAATATTGGTTTTTATTTAATAAAGCTAATGCTACGAACCATCCTAGAAACTGTAAGTATGGGGACATCACCATCACATATTTGTAAATATTTAAATTAAGTATTTTTCCTGTGCCACACGACAGTTCACTTTATACTGGTTCCAAACAACCTGAGGTCTGTTTAGAGGTCTAAATTTAAAAATATTGTTCATCTTAGTTTATATATAAGGACACTGGAGAAGATAAATGAAGAGTTCAATAGTATTCCTTGAATACAAGCCGCTCCTCTTTGGTAGTTAAAGATTTTGAAAGACTACTCATTGCGTTTTTCTAATAATTCTTCAGGGCATTTCATCAATTACTGTATTTTATATCTTTTTATTGATATTGATATTAACATTTCATTGATTTGCGCTTGCTCTTAAAACGTAAACAAATTTTTAACTCTACACCACTTTAGTGGGGAGGGTATATTAGGTTTGTGCTGATGTTTGTAACGCACAATTATATTGGTGCTATACCCACCTTAAAGTATACTTATCGGCTCAGAATCATTTTCTGAGTCGATTTAGCTATGTCCGTCCGTCCATGTAAATCTTGTAATCAAACTACAGTTCGCAATTTTGAAGATAATTCAATTTGCTACATGATCTTCTATTGTTCCAGAGACAAAGCCTATTGAAAATGGTTAACATCGGTCCATTTTTTCACCTAGCCGCCATAGAACTGAAAACCCCCGAATAGGACTTTTAAACTTTGTAATCAAACTACAGGTCGCAATTTTGGAGATAATTCAATGAAATTTTCCACATGATCTTCTATTATATCGTAGACGAAGCCTATTGAAAGTGATTAACATCGGTCCATTATTTCACCGAGCCCCCATACAACTGAACCCCCCAATAGAGCTTGTAAACCTTGTAATCAAAATACAGGTCGCAATTTTGGAGATAATTCAATGAAATTTTGCACATGATCTTCTATTATAGCGTAGACGAAGCCTATTGAAAGTGATTAACATCTGTCTATTATTTCACCTAGGCCCCATAGAACTGAACCCCCCAATAGAGCTTGTAAACCTTGTAATCAAAATACAGGTCGCAATTTTGGAGATAATTCAATAATGAAATTTTGCACATGATCTTTATGGTACTGTAGACGAAGCTTATTGAAAATAGTTAACATCCGTCTGGACAAAAACCTGCAAAACCGAGTTCTATACTAGTCTTGATGACCCTGATTATCTTTATAATTATAGGGCCTCATTGAACCTAGCCCCTCTAAAAAGCCCCCATCAACATTTTATTAAACTATAAATGGCTTTAGTATATGTATCTGAGGCAAGATAAAATTCAACTTAAATGCTTTATTATGAAAACTAAATCACATTTTATTCGTATACAGGTGTAGGGTATTATATGGTAGGCCTCGCCCGACTATAACTTCTTACTTGTTTTTATTGGAATTGCTTTATTATTTTCCTTTAAATATTTTTAATGCAAATAACTTTATACAATTCAGGATATTTTCATATAATTGCAGTTGAAAAATACTTAATACGTGTCCTTTTAACAATAAAAAAGTGATTTCCAAAAAGAATTAAAAAAAAGTTGAAAAATCCAATGAAATTAACTGAAATAAAACAACAAATCTACGAAAATTTTTTTAAATATTTTTTTTCCTGTTTTCCCATTTTCATTTTTAAGTGGAAAACATAAATTTACTTTTTTTCTTGTTTTGTCTAATTTTATTTATGAACAAAAAGCAAAATTCTCTTAAATAATGATAGGCAAAAAACTTAGTTGATTCACTGTATGTGAATATGTGTATGTATTTCTATTACTAGTTATTTTCTTTCTTTATGTTGTTGTATTTATTAATAAAATATTAATGAAATTCAAAACACGCAAAGTTAAAAAAAAAAGTTTTAATGGCATTTTTAGAAAATTGGAATTTAAGTTTACAAAATCAAATACAATCGACTTTTATTTCTTTTTTAAACAGTTCAAGTTTAATGGACAAAAAATTTGATAGAAAATAGTTTAAGAAAAACTTAAAATATTTACCAGAAATAAACAAAGTTAAAAAAATGTAAAAAAAGTTTTTTTTTTAATATTATTTGTTATTTAAATTAATCAAACAATCTACAAACATCATTAATAACATCCCAACAAATCATTTGCTGCAGCCTTGGGCAACAACTACAACAACAACAACAGCCTAAACATAAAAATAAAAATTTCTTTTTACGTTAAAAAATTATATCCGGTTTTACTAAATTAACGGTAATTCACTTTACTTTTGTCTGTCTGTCAGTTTTTTTTGTTTTTTTTTTTTGCTTGTTTATTTTGTGTATTTCTTGTTGTTGTTTAATATTATTTTATTTTTGTTTATTTATATTTTTACTTTTACTGTCCATTTCATTTTTATTAACCTAGTTTTTAAGTTGCAGTTATAATTTATTTTATAAAAATATCTATTATGATTTTTCACTTCCTTTTTTTTTGGCGATTGAGTAATAAAATCTTAGGTTTTTTTTTTGTCAATCAAAAAAAAAAAATCCTTGAAATTTTCATTAAAGATTTTGGTTTTTATGCTCTTTAGGTTTTCTTTTACTCTTTAGTTTTCTTTTATTGCTAAAATTCTCTTTCAAAAATTTCTTTTTGCATAAAAAAGGAATGCCAGATTTTTAATAATTTTGCAAAGTTTTTGCTTTAAACAATTTGTTTGAAATTAGAAATTCTATTTCCTTCAATTTTATAAATCAAATAAATTTTTTAAATTTATTAGCAAGGCCAGTTGTTTTGTGTAATTTAAACACTTTTAAACTTTAGTCTGGCAGCTCTTAGAATGTTTAATGTTTCTAATAGGGTTACCAAATACACTTGATTACATTTTTAAAATCGGTAAATATTATAAATGTGTAAATTATTTTTTTTTTTAATCTTAAAACAAAAACTTGTTTACGTTTCTTGTGTAATTTTTTGAAAAGTCTATTTTTCAAAGATTTTCACTTTTCTTTTGGCATATTTTAACTAGGGTTCTATAGTTGAAACGAAAAGTCGACTTTTCGACTAACTACATTTTATGTAAAGTAGATTTTTCGAGTTTTTTTTAAAGTTTTGGTCTTTTTTCTCGATGGTTTCTGATTTTTTTTGGAATTTTTGACTATTTTCGACTATTTTCCATTTTTTCCGACTTTATACTAATTTTTTTGACTTTTCGAAGTCTATCGACTTTTTCCCACTTTTTGACTTTTTTTTTTTCAAATTTTTACGACTTTATTCGACTTTTTTAATATTTTCGACTCTATTCAAAGTCGACTTTTCTACTTTTTTCATAGATGTTAGCAGAGTTATTGACTTTTTTGAAACAAAATAGTTGACTTCAACTTTTCTTCTTTTTTTCGACAAACAGTCGATGGTTCGATTCTTCGAAAGTTGATTTATACAATCCTAATTTTAACGTTTTACATACAAAGTCGACTTTTTTCCTGCAATATAGGCGACTTTATAGACTATTCTTTTCAAAGCAAAAATAAAACTTAGTATTTCCAAAAGAATAATAATTTATCACCACTTTAAAAGTAGCACTTAGTGCATTTTTTTATCTTCTATGGAAGTGATGTTAATTGACAACCACAGAAGCGTAAAGAATTCAATTTTTTCTTTAATTTAAAGTAAATTTTTTTTGTAATGAAATATAAATATTTTTTTAATAACTTCCAAAAAAAAGAAAAACATAAACATTACTTCCTGAGAATGACTTCAGATGTAGTGAATTTGGAATCAAAGAAAAAGAACATCCCTCCTATGAGCCTGTGTTATAATCATAACTTTTTCAGCTCTTTCATGAAAAATTCTACTTCTTTCTCGCTTCTTTAGAAGTTCTTTTTTTACTGGGTTTTGTTAAAAAAAAAACGATTATTAGAGTGTGGAACTAAAAGAAATAGCATTTTGGAAGAACTTTTTCAAATTTTTATTAAGAATTTATAAATCAAGTTTCGAGCAATCGACTGTTATTGTTTTAAATTGAGTTTCGAACAATCGACCGTTTTTCGATTACTTTTATAAAAAAAAGTTGTAAATCCTCAATTTTTAAAGAAAAAAGTCGATTTTGTTAATAAAAGACTAAAAAGTTTTATTTTCTTTAACTCATCATTAAATGTTCCTTTTTTAAATTATCTAACTTATAGTTAATCGAATATTCAAAAATATGTTAGACTCCACATCTTTCATTATTTCTCAATCAATTCAAAAGAGTAACTTTAGAGATAAAAGTTGGAATACTTAATGAAAAATCTGCTTTGATTTTTTAGAATTGACCCATGACCGAATTTTATTAATAGACTAGCTATATCCTAAAACCAAAATAAAGGAAAAACACACTTAATAATTTTAAAGATTGTAACTGCAATAATTTTCCTGTTGTTTAATTCGTAACAATTCCCTAATTTTTCCGGAGGTTTATTAAGTTTACAGTAGTTTCCCAGATAAACGAAATTTTGTATTTAATTCATATAGAAGGACCAAAGTTCCCCACTGATAGTCCGCCCGTTATTCTCTGAATGTTTACATGAATGTTAAAGTTCTTCAATTAAAATTTTATAGGTTTAAGCTTCAACAGTTTCCCAGATATACAAATTTTTCTAATTCAAATTTTTGTAGATTCTAACTGTAATCGTTTCCAATATTAACGAATTTTATTTATATGCCACGCCCTCTTATTCTAATCTGCTTACATTTTGTCCTAAATACTCTTATTGTCACTAATGTCACTTTGACAAAATTTGAGGAATCTAACTATTATAGGTATTATCTGAAATATATGGATTTAATATTTTTCTAATATGGGCGTGTCATCTCGCCCACTTGAAATTTCAAAACAGCCTGTTGTTCTTTTCAGAAATAGAGGAACCCACAGTGAAAATTTCAAGAAAATCGGTTCAGTAGATTAGCCTCCTATAAGGTACAAGCATATAAACATTTCATTTGTATTAAACAATCTTATAAAAGGCAATAATTATAAATAACGTTAAATTTCTTTTAATAAATAGCTAAAAACAATTAAATCCCTCCTAAAGTTTCAAATGCTTTAATAACAGTCGAAAAACAAAATATGAGGGTTTTGTCATATAAAATTTTAAAATATTTTTTTAAAAACCCTATTTTTAATGTAAAATTTATTCTATAAAACAACCCTTAAGAAAAGTAATGTCATAAATTATTTTAATATAACAATTCTTTCAAAATTTATTTCACTTCAACCAAAAAAAACTCTTTATCCTTTTCTTTCCAACACTTCTCTGGGGCAATGGCAATCCTGTAGAATCGATAAATTGTGATTTTTTTGCAACATTAATTTTCTCTGTCTCTTCTTCTTCTTGTTATCCAATTGGTCTTTTCTTTTTTTCTTTCTCTCTTACACACTCTCTTATTTATGTTTTTTTTGTGCTTCTTTACTCTAATAATAAATTTCCCCTATTATTTTTCTAAACGAAGTTATTTTGTCATCTTGTTAGAAATGAGAAAAAAACACACTTTTTTTAATTCATATATATTTTTTTTTTTTGGGTGTTGATTTTATAAATTTGCACTTTTATTTGTAAAGATTTAGCTGTTTTAACATTTAATCTATCGTGATTATTTGTATAATTACTTTGCAATAATATTTTATTTATTAAAATATATTTAAAAAACGCGTTTTCACTTAAATTTTTTCCAAATTTCTTTTGAAACTTGTGTGTACAATTTGTTTCTTATTTTTTTTTTTTTTTTGTTAGTTTTACTTAATGCCGACTTTCACCCGCTGTCGTTTACGCTTCTACACGGCTAGTTAACGACTGAATTTTTTCTCCTTCAATTTCATCGGCTTTTATTTTTACGCTGAGAGTTGTCGAGTTTGGTAAATTGAGCAGAAAAGGGGTAATTTTGTGTTAAATAGTAGTGAGAAATGGCTACTATTTTTTAACATTGCTGTGAGTGATGTGTTTGAGTTAGTTGTGGGTAAGAAACGATAAATTTGACAAAAAAATACCGTTATTTTTGAAACATTTGAAATTATGTGTAAAAATTGGAAACGGTTTTAAGGAGAGGAGAAGAAAAATATTACTGATTTTAGTTAGTTAGTGAGTTAGTTAGTTAGTTAGTTAGTTAGTTAGTAAGTAAGTAAATAAGTAAGTAAGTTAGTTAGTTAGTTAGTTAGTTAGTTAGTTAGTTAGTTAGTCAGTTAGTTAGTTAGTTAGTTAGTTAGTTAGTTAGTTAGTTAGTTAGTCAGTTAGTTAGTTAGTTAGTTAGTTAGTTAGTTAGTTAGTTAGTTAGTTAGTTAGTAAGTTAGTTAGTTAGTTAGTTAGTTAGTTACTTAGTTAGTTAGTTAGTTAGTTAGTTACTTACTTACTTACTTACTTACTTACTTACTTACTTACTTACTTACTTACTTACTTACTTACTTACTTACTTACTTACTTACTTACTTACTTACTTACTTACTTACTTACTTACTTACTTACTTACTTACTTACTTACTTACTTAGTTAGTTAGCTAGTTAGTTAGTTAGTTAGTTATATAGTTAGTTCGTTAGATCGTAAGTTAGTTAGTTACTTTACAACGATTTTCCTACAATTCTCATTTTTCATATAAAAGGGTTTTCAGAAAGTGATTCTTTAAGGCGACTGTAGGACCGGTAATACTGGTCCGGTATTTTTTTGGTGTTACAAACTTCAGCACAAACTATTATACTTTTCACTCCCCAAAATAGGTGTGTAGGGTATTACTACAAAAACAATAAGAAAACAATAAATTTGACTTACCACAATTTACTTCTTTTTAAAACTTCGTTCCGCAACACCTCTTAATTACTACTAATTAAAATATAACACTGTTACACTCTATTTTACAACAACAGGCCATTTTCATGTATTTATTTTATTTTTATTCTTTATTTTTTAATTATATAAATATTTAATATTCATGCAATTTCTTTTTACGCGTTTTATTAAGCGCTTTATGGACAACACATTTGCCACCCTCTCACACATTAAAACACACAAACAAAATAACAACTAAACAAATAAAACGAGAAATCCATTCATCGGCAATTACAAAAACACTTGGCCGGCATTTATAACAACAATACCACAATACACTACTAATTCGCTTGCAACAAACACGAAAGGAACGCCATTTTAACTTTTGCGACATGTGCGATAAGAATTTTAACTTTACACCCGATTTTAACACATTTTTACAACAATTTTCATTAAACAAAAGCTTGCACGATATTCTTTCGATATTAAATTATATTTTTATTAACTTTTTATTAAAATTAAAGTAGTTTTTACCGGAATTTTTGTTAAATTCATAAGACGCACTCGGAGTTTAATGTGTTTGCCGTGAAAATTACTTGTTGACTGAAGAAAGTGCGCGTGTGAGTGAAAAAATGAATAAAAGTAAATGTCAAATAGGATTAAAATGCAATTGATAAAGAGTGTGTAGTAATAGTGGAGCAGAGTTACTTAAGAACTATTGTGTATTATTGAACAATGCAAACTTTAATGATGTAAGAAATTGTTTGTCTTCCTGTTTTTAAACAGAATTAGTCAGATGTAATTAGAATAACAACAAAACGTATTTAACTTTTGTGTATGAGTAAGACTAAATTACTGTAAAAATTTAATATTGAATTTTGTCTATAATACTTCCGCCTAAACATATGCTTTGAAAATTTTGTTTATCATTTGCTATAATGATAACGTTACTGTGAATGCTTATTTAACATTTTCATAAGAAATTTTATATACAAAACCTTATAACGGCAATTTTTTTTAAATTAGATTAGGGAATCTTGAAAATTAATAAGTAAATGTCTTGGATTCTGAAAATTTTTAGATTTTCTTTTCATACATAGAGTAACAATTTACATACATATTTTATTTACCCTCGTATTTATACCCTACACCACTATAGTGGGGAGGGTATTATACGTTTGTGCTGATGTTTGTAACATACAAAAATATTTGTCATGTTAAAGTATACCGATCGATTCAGAATCATTTTTTTGAGTCGATTAAGACATGTCCGTCCGTCTCTCCGGCTGGCTGTCCATGTAAACCTTGTGCGTAAGGTACAGGCCGCAATTTTCAAGATAATTTGATCAAATTTGGACCAAGCATGTTTTTTGGTACAGGGACGAAGCCTAATGAAAATAGTTGAAATCGGTCCATTATTTCACCTAGCCCCCATAAAACCGTAAATCCTGATTTGAACTTTTTATGCCATAATTACGTCAAATATTCTACTATTTCTCTAAAAAATTGGCACAAATAAGTTTTATATAAGTATAAATGACTCTGCAGATTTTCGTAAGGATCGGCCCTTATTTGACCCTAGCACCCATACAAATCCCCTTCAAAAAATGTCTTAAACGTCTAAAATTGACTTGTAACCATTTGTATCGCAATGAAACTCAACAAAACTAACTGTTATTTAGGAATATATCCTTTTCCCAAAATTTACCGAGGATCGGCCCATGTTTGACCTATATAAAGCCTCATTTAGAAATTTTATGGTAATATTCAACATAAAGGTTTCTTTATAAAAAATAAAAATTTTATAAAAAGTAAAAATTTTATAAATATACTCATGGTGTAGGGTGTTATATGGTCGGCCATGCCCGACTATACTTTCCTACTTGTTTTTCTTTTTAATTGTTTAAAAAAGCCTTTATTTAATTAAAAGTTTTTCTGGGAGAGTGATAAATAAGAATTCACAGCAACTTAATAATTATACTAATTAATATAAAATATTATCAAAGCATATGTTTAGGCTTAAATATTATAGACACTTGTTATATTGTTATTTGAAAGCCATTCAATTAGTTTTAATTATTCATGTTTTTTTAAGTTTAATTATTTTATTTATTTATGTTTTGTTGTTTTTCCTGATTATCTAAGACTATTATAGTTTATATCCACAAAGTCAGGCAATTCCCTACATTATGTTATGGAAAGTTTCTAATAAATACAACTTATCATTGACTAATGCACAATAGTTCTTAAGTAACTCTGCCCTACTATTACACCCTCTCTTTATCAAGTGCATTTTAATCCTGTTTGACATTTACTTTCATTCATAAGCGCACACTCTTCAGTCAACAAGAAATTTTCACGGCAAATACATTAAACTCCGAGTGCGTCTTATTAATTTATTAAAAATTCCGGTAAAAACAACTCCAATTTAAATAAAAAGTTGATAAAAATGTAATTTAATATTAAAAGAATATTGTGGAAGTTTTTGTTTAATGAAAATTGTTGTAAAAATGTGTTAAAATCGGGTGTAAAGTTAAATTCTTAAAACACATTTCACACAAGATTAAATGGCGTTCCTTTCGTGTTTGATACAAGCGAATTAATAGTGTATTGTTGTTATAAATGCCGGTCAAGTGTTTTTGTAATTGCCGATTGATTTGCCATATAAAATTATTAAATTGCTACAGTGAGTTAGTCTTTTCCGTAACCGATATTTCAATATGATTTGTTGTTTTTCTGATTATCGCTGACTATTTCTGTTTAAAACAAGGAAGACAAGCAAATCCTTAAATTATAAAGATTTCACTGATTTTGTACAATAGTTACTTCTTAATTAACTCTCCCCCTTTATTACACCCTTTCTTTATCGAATGCATTTTAATCCTGTTTGACATTTGCTTTCATTCATTCTCTCATTCACAAGCGCACACACTTCAGTTAACAAGTAATTTTCACGGCATACACATTAAACTCCGAGTGCATCTTATTAATTTATCAAAAATTCCGGTAAAAACAACTCCAATTTTAATAAAAAGTTAATAAAAATGTAATTTAATACTTAAAGAACGTTGTGCAAGTTTTTGTTTAATGAAAATTGTTGTAAAAATGTGTTAAAATCGGGTGTAAAGTTAAAAGAAATCTTATTGCACATGTCACACAAGATTAAATGGCGTTTCATTCGTGTTTGCTACAAAAGAATTAGCAGTTATAGTGTTGTTGTTATTAATGCCGGTCAAGTGTTTTTGTAATTGCCGATTGATGTCTCGTTTTGTTTGTTTAGTTATTTATTTTTTTTGTGTGTTTAGTTGCGTGAGCGAGGCAATGGATGTAAAAAATGTAAATAAATAATAAATGTGTTGTCAATAAAGCGCTTAAATAAATCGCGCAAAAAAAATTGCATGTAAATGAAATATCTATATTAAAAAATATAATAATAATAAATAAAAAATAAAAATAAAATAAATACATGCAAATGGCCTTTAATTATTAATAAGAGTGTATAAGTGTTATCTTTTGGTTTTTAGTAATTACAATGAGTTGCGGAATAAGGATTAAAAATACATAATATGTAACCAGAAACATAACAAAAATTGGGTAAGTTATATTTATTTTTTTCTTATTCTCTTTATATTGGTTTTATTATTGTTTTACTATAAAAGCTACATTTTCAATACTTTTTCTAACTTATAAAAGTTTGATAATTAGTCAATCGATCAGTCTAGGGTATAATCTAGTGTATAGTCTATTGGTCAATCAGTTTAGCAGTCTGTACTGTAGTCTAGTCTATATTCTAGTCTATAGTCCAGTCTGTAGTCTAGTCTATAGTCTAGTCTATAGTCCAATCTATAGTCCAATCTATAGTCTAGTCTATAGTCCAGTCTATAGTCCAGTCTATAGTCTAGTCTATAGTCTAGTCTATAGTCTAGTCTAAAGTCTATAGTCTAGTCTATAGTCCAGTCTATAGTCTAGTCTATAGTCTAGTCTATTGTCTAGTCTATAGTCTAGTCTATAGCCTAGTCTATAGTCTAGTCTACAGTCTAGTCTATAGCCTAGTCTATAGTCTAGTCTATAGTCTAGTCTATAGTCTAGTCTATAGCCTAGTCTATAGTCTAGTCTATAGTCTAGTCTATAGTCTGGTCTATAGTCTGGTCTATAGTCTGGTCTATAGTCTAATCTATAGTCTAGTCTATAGTCTAGTCTATAGTCTAGTCTATAGTCTAGTCTATAGTCTAGTCTATAGTCTAGTCTATAGTCTAGTCTATAGTCTAGTCTATAGTCTAGTCTATAGTCTAGTCTATAGTCTAGTCTATAGTCTAGTCTATAGTCTAGTCTATAGTCTAGTCTATAGTCTAGTCTATAGTCTAGTCTATAGTCTAGTCTATAGTCTAGTCTATAGTCTAGTCTATAGTCTAGTCTATAGTCTAGTCTATAGTCTAGTCTATAGTCTAGTCTATAGTCTAGTCTATAGTCTAGTCTATAGTCTAGTCTATAGTCTAGTCTATAGTCTAGTCTATAGTCTAGTCTATAGTCTAGTCTATAGTCTAGTCTATAGTCTAGTCTAGTTAGTATAGTCTAGTCTATAGTCTAGTCTATAGTCTAGTCTATAGTATAGTCTAGTCTATAGTCTAGTCTATAGTCTAGTCTATAGTCTAGTCTATAGTCTAGTCTATAGTCTAGTCTATAGTCTAGTCTATAGTCTAGTCTATAGTCTAGTCTATAGTCTAGTCTATAGTCTAGTCTATAGTCTAGTCTATAGTCTAGTCTATAGTCTAGTCTATAGTCTAGTCTATAGTCTAGTCTATAGTCTAGTCTATAGTCTAGTCTATAGTCTAGTCTATAGTCTAGTCTATAGTCTAGTCTATAGTCTAGTCTATAGTCTAGTCTATAGTCTAGTCTATAGTCTAGTCTATAGTATTAGTCTATAGTCTAGTCTATAGTCTAGTCTATAGTCTAGTCTATAGTCTAGTCTATAGTCTAGTCTATAGTCTAGTCTATAGTCTAGTCTATAGTCTAGTCTATAGTCTAGTCTATAGTCTAGTCTATAGTCTAGTCTATAGTCTAGTCTATAGTGTAGTCTACAGTCTAGTCTATAGTCTAGTCTATAGTCTAGTCTACAGTCTAGTCTATAGTCTAGTCTATAATCTAGTCTATAGTCTTGTCTATAGTCTGGTCTATAATTTAGTCTATAGTCTATTCTATAGTCTACTATATAGTCTACTATATATTCTACTATATAGTCTACTATATTGTCGAGTTTATAGTCTAGTCTAAAGTCTAGTCTAGAGTCTATTGGTCAATCAGTTTAGAAGACTATAGATTTAAAATGCAAATACAAACATAGTTGAAACAGAACTTCGTCTATTCTCTTTTGTTATGATCTATTAACTTCAAGATTTCAGCAACTTGTAATAGGAATGATCCTTTCAGTTTCGCCAAGGATATTTGACTTTGTTGTAGTGCAAGTAAAGATCCATTGCAACAATGATCTTCAAGTATCCAATTTCTTTAAATCTAGACATAAATAACCAAGATGCCTGTACCTAGTGCAGAAGGTTTGCCCAAAGGCGGCCCAACATTTATACGTTAAACCACCAATACACAAATTATGAAATTGTGATAAAAATCGAACTTTATCTTTAGGTACGGTTTATAATTGAACAAATACCACATAGAAGGGGTTATTTCTTAATTTACCGTGACGTTATATAAATATCGATATACATATGTTTTAGTTTTCCTTTCATATAAGGAACTTCTTCTTTAAAAAAAAAATAAACTAAATTTGTGTTAAAAGTTTTTTTGTTAAATTTCCAGGTGCATTTTTTATTATTTATTACAAATGTGTTTGTTGTTTATAAAATATATTTAAAATTTATATACAAAATATAACTATACTAGGTATAACTATTACATTAGTTATTACAACTATTTACATTAGTTATTCAACATTTAATGATATAAATTATTGTAGCTGGTAACAGGCAAAAACTTCGTTTAAAAAATCTAAACTTTAGAAGAAATTTTAAAGATATAAAACTTATTTCGAGATCCCCACCTATTACCCAAGTGGTTATTAAGCACTAATGAAATGGTTACTTATTTTTTAAATGGTTTTCTTACATTAAGTTTTCTTTTCAACTTAAAACTATAACTTAATGGTAAAAAAATCACAGTCCATAATATTTTGTATTAAATTTACAAATTAAAATTAGTAAAAATCGCTTCAGGTCTATATAATATATAAATATTCTTATTGTCGATCAATAAAGATCCATGGAGGCCATATTTTCATGTAATATCATTTGATGGACATCATTGAATACCTTACGTATACAACTGGTATCGGTGGCCACGGTAAAATGATAATAACACTCACGTTTCGAGTTATGCATGTGATTGCGGGAGGGACGTTTCACCGGTTCTTGGGTTATATCGATAAGTTTTTGTTTTATAAACTTTTTCGTCCAATCACATTCATCGAAATAACTCTCAGCCTGAGGACTGTTGCGAAATTGTTCAAATTCGGGAAAATAATCAACAATATGTTTACCGGCTCTTATTTTACGTTCCATTATGTCTTGTTTATTCAGGAATACTATAAGACCGGCCGAGGCCAAGAAACGATTTTGCCAAACACCTCTAAAGAGATTTAAAGCCTCTTGCAAACGATTTTGTGTGGGATCTTCTCTCAGTGTTTGATCGAAATCACTGCAGGAGATTAAAAAGAGAACAGCTTGAATACCCTCGAATACTTGGATCCATTTATTGCGTTGATCACGTTGACCGCCAACATCGTACATGTGAAAGATTTGCTCACCGCCACCCATGTGTTTGGGAATCTCTACGCGGAATGATATATTATGGATGCCAGTAGTGATTTTACGACTGTGTAAAATATCCTCTGTAGAAGGGATATAATGAAAGTCTGAGATGCGTTCAAAGTTATCCAAAAAACTAAAAATAAAGAATTAAAAAAATATATAAATAAGTTTTTCCGTATAAAGTGTTAGATAAGAGAAAACTTACTATTTGGTACTATCGGATAAAGGAAATTCATTCGAGCGTTCAAAACATGTACGTATGCCAACATCATTCCATAATGTCATAACATGATCACAATATTCCTGCAAAAATGTACAAACAAATTAAATGTTTTAATTAATGAATAATATTTAATCATAATCTTAAACAACGACAACAATGACTACTACTCTAAAGTATAAATAACGTATTTTCCCCAAAAAATATATACAAAAAAAAAAAAATCTGCTATGTCGTACGTTCTCAGTGCCGCATTATAATCTTATCACTTGTCGTATATCATAACGTCAATATCGTTGACGATTTATTTAAAGTTATATATCAAAATGAGTCAAATTTAATTCTAAAATTATTAAATGTTATTATTTGTAATTTATTTAATTTTACAAGAAGCAGGGGTTTTCTAATCTACGCCGGTGTGTTGTGTGGGAGAAAAAGATTTATTATATATTATAGACTGTAATACTAATTGGCAATGTAAAATCTAATATTAAATTGGACTTTACATTCTATAAATTATGAGTATTATGTGAGAGTTTATAACCATTTTATTGTGTAAAATCAATTGGATTATAATGGGAAATTCTTCGTTTAATTAATACTTGACTAGAGCAATGTAGGAAGAGTACTAGGTCTCTTCCCACGTTTTTAACACTTGTAAATGTTATTGTTAAAAATTTAGGAAAGACTTAAACTTAAGAGATCTTCTAAGATCTTAAGACTGGCTCTTAATTGTGACCACAAGTCACTATTTTTTAAATTGATCGTCAGAACAGTTGGATACCATGCTCTATTTTGCAATCAGTTTGATTTAGAATGAAATCTAAGATCCCTGTTTAACTATACACTGAGACCATCAGAATAGCCCCATTTCAACACACCATACAAGTGGAGAGTCTGTGATAAGCAATGGACTTGGTTATCCAAGAAAAAGATTAAAAGAAAGATCGGTTTATTTGTTTACTTCAACCGGACTATTACCGGGTCAATGTAAACTATCTACAAACTTTGGAGTTCTTGGAAAGAAGTTGAATATCGTACAGAAACAAAAATATGGTAAAAGGAGATTAAATGATCATTTGCTGATCATATAAGAAGATCTTAAGATCATTAAACGTTTCCCTGAAAAGAAGAAACTTCTATACCTTTAAGTCCGAAAAGCTCTCAAAATAAAATGTGATAAAAGCAGATCAAATGATCATTAAACTAAGCTTCACCGATATCGTCCACTATTAAAATACAGATTTGGAAAACAAATAGTTATGAAAGTTGGAAAATATAAGGAGAAAATTTTAATGAACACGATCAGAAGTAAACCTGAACGGAATTCATAAATATTGAGAGATCACGTTCTTTTATGTGGAAGTAAACCGGAAGGGAATTCAGAAATATTGAGAGATCACGCACACCTTTGGGACGAATGACTATGGCGCGATCACTAACATCATAACAAAGGTAAATAGTAGATCTTTGGATTCTACTATGCTAATCTTTGAAATTCACACGATCGGACCAGATCTAATCTGGTGCTATTAGAAGTCGCTTACAGTTCTTACATGTAGTTGTAAGTTCTTACATTGTGTATATTAAATTTACACATTAACGCGATCATTAACATTATAGCAAAGCCTAATAAGTGTCGATCTTTAGAATTAAAACAATCCTAATCTTTGGAATTTACATTTAGTGATCGTGCCTTGTTCTATCATATTATATTGATGAAAGTAGTGATAGTTCTTTAATGCGGCTGTTAATTCATATTGATAAGATTATGCATACCACAATGGCGATTAAAGTCTTATTTAGATCATCAGGTCATTTGGAGATCAATTTTGCTCTCCATGCTTTTAGGATGACAGAAAATAATGCCGATCGTAAAGTAAATGGAGGCGAATAGCAAAAGTCAAAATATCTAAACCACTAGTCAACTCATGAGTCAAATCGATAGTTATTTAGGATGTAGATCACTAGGACAGCAGCAAAGGGAGCTTAGCAGAAGGATTATAAAAAATTAGGTTATATTTGTCAAACGGTTATGTCATAGATCGGTTTCTATTCCAACTGTGGATAACACAATCAAAGTAAATATCACCTGGGACATGTGTTAAACAAAATATACGAAAAAAATGCAGCATTATAATTAGAAAACATTAATAACACTTCAAAATTGTTGATCAAAAAAAAGTCTAACGATTAAGTTATCACTAACTAACTAAAGATTAAAATTGCACTTAAAATCTAAACACTAATTTACTTTTAATATAAATGAAAATCTTTGTAGTTCATTAAACCTTTAGTGAAAAGGTCACAGAATTAAATTACAAACTAAATACAACTAAACTGATTTAAACACATCAAGCAGTTTCATCAGCCAATAGACCAACAAATTATCGGATGATGTTAACATGTTGTAAGTTTATCATTTATATCTAATCACATATCTATATTTAAATCACATATAAAATTTATCTTGATCTAATTATAAATAATTAGCAGTCAAGTGTAGTCATGATAATGTTAGATGTTAATCATTTAAATGTAGTGTAAAGGTGGCGGGGGGTGGGAGTTGTGTTATATATTTGATTTCGGATAAAGTTATAGAAATTTTAATTTAACAATTTCCTAAGTACCTTTATGATATTTGTCTAAAGATCTTAATAAAAAAAAATATTTTAAGTGCTTAAATATTAAGATTTCCAAAAAATTGATTATTCTCTAATGACGCAAATGAGGCAGGCAAGTGTCAATTTTTGTTTTGCACAGCTTTTAATACTTTAAATATTATATTTGTTTTTAATTTTTGTTTTATTTAAACACAAGTTTTTCTACTGTTTATTATTTAAACTTTGTGGTTTATTGATATTTTTTTTTATTTTTGAATAAACAACAAATGCTAATAATATTGAAAGAAGAAACACTTGTGGATAAGAAAAATAAAGTTAAAATATCATTGTCTATATATTTTAATGAAAATTATTTAAAAAAATCTTGATTTTATTGACAAGAAACTATTCAGTTAAATCCTTTAAACTATTTAAAAAAAATTTATGGAAAGTTTTGTTAATTTAGCTAAATATTTTACATTAAAACTTATGTCTAATATAAATATTTGTTTTAAATCTATTTATGGTTTTAATATTATTTATAAATTAAAATTTAACAAAAAAACACTTGTTAAAATAAAACAACTAAATGGCGCTTAAAATTAAGCATTTTAGTTAAAGCCACCATTTTAATTTATATAACAATGTATACATATCCGTTTTTCACAACGATCGGTGCTTTCAATGTCAATGTAGACCTCATAGACGGAATTTACAATTATTAAGTGATCATTGACGCGATCACTAACATTACAACAAAGGTTAATAGTCGATCTTTGGAATCGAATATGCTAATGTTGAGAATTAACACGATCTTACCAGTTTTTGATCGAGTGTGATTGCTCATAGGATTTTGACAACACAATTACTTTTTTCATGTAGTTGTACGTCCTTATATATGTTTATGGAATACATACATTGACGCCATCACCAACATTGTAACCAAAATTAATTATGGAATCTTTGGATTTACCACGATCGTACCAGTTTATGATCAAGTCTTGTGCTATCAGATGTTGCTTACAGGATTTTGACAACATAATTAGTTTTTTTCATGTAGTTGTAAGTCTTCTTTGGAATCGACTTTGCTTGTCTTTGGATTCAACACGATCGTACCAGTTTATAATCGAGTCTTGTGCTATCAGATGTTGCTTACAGGATTTTGACAACACAATCACTTCTTTCATGTGGTTGTAAATCCTTTATATGTAATTTACAATTGACACGATCACTACCATTATAACAAAGGCTATTTTTTGATCTTTGGGATCTAGTTTAATACGATCGGATCAGTTAATGATCGAGTTTGGTGCTATATGGAATTCACACATTGACGCGATCACAAAGGTCTACAGACGCTTTTTGGAATCTACTATACTAGTCTTTGGAACTACCATGATCGGACGACTTTTTTCAGTTTTTTTATTGACGCGATCACTATAATAATAACAAAGGTTTATAGTCAATCTTTGGAATATATTGATGTGAGAAATTAGAAAGTATTGAGAGATCACTTATAACATTTAGCTACTAAGCATTGATGTCAGTTGATGATCGTGTTTTGTTCTATATTGACCTATTGATTAGATCACTTACACCATAATTGCAACTAGAGAGATCACTAGCTATTCAGCATTGATATCAGTTGATGATCGATCGTATTGACATATTGATGAGATCAATTACACCATAATTGCAATTAAACGATAAACGTGTTATTTAGCTCATCAGATTATTTAGAGATCAATTTTTATTTGTTATCCATGCTCTTAGGATGACAGAAATAATGCCGATCGTGCTACATAAAGGCAAACATAAAGAGCCAAATTAACCAAACACAAGTCAAGTCCAGAGTCAGAGCATTTTAAATTAGAATCACAATTTTAATTCATACATAGAACAATAACTACATATCCATTTTCTATAAAAAGGTTTAAGTTTAAGTCTAGACAATCACCTCTTAGAGCAGTTTAATAGCACATGTTATAAACAAATATTGCAACCTTGCTATTATTTATTATATTTAATACTTTTTGCAAATAAACACAAAGAAAAAAACTATTAAACGGAAAATAAAACAAATATTATTAAAAAAAACAACACTATAGTAAAGTGTAACCCATTGAATTTACTACAATTAACATTTGTTTAACACATGAACCAATTGAAAGTACGCAGATATACAAACATACTTGATATAAAAATATTGCAAAAAAAAAAGAATAAAATACAATGACTACAAAATTTCTAGTTGTTTCACTAATAATCCATAATAATTTTGTGTTTTTTAAAAAGCGATCTTGCAAACTTACCTCATTCATATATTCAGGCGCCGTTTCGCCCATTGTTAAAATATAGGCAGCACTGTGTTTACTAGCACAACTTTGATATTCTAGACCCAATATTGACATATGTTGGACTAGTTGATATATAGATTCATGGATATTTTGATAGATTTCAGGTATTTTATCACGACGTTCACTGGAAGAGGGAAAAATGTAAAAGGGAGTTTAGAACAATGTTTACAAAATAATATTGATTTTATAAGTTCAAAAATATTAGATTTAGAAAATTTCCCGACAATTTTAAACCTGATCACGATCTTTAAAAAAAAGGAAATTATTGTGAAATGATAAGTTTATAGGAGAGAGAGAGATCGATACCAAAAACAAGTAGCAGCTTAAATTTTAAAACTTCGTTAATGGAAAGGAATACAGTAATACACAACCTGATTCAAGCAAGATAATGCCCGAAATTACAAAGATAAAGATTGATCCAACGTTTCAACGAAACACTGGATCAATATTTAGCTTTCTAGAAAGAAACAATATAATAAATGCTTGGAACTAATCAAGTAATTGACACACAATTAGTTTTTGATGGATTTTTGGAGAATAGAGATCTAGAAACAACAGAAAACTTAAATCTAAATCTTTTTATTCCCCGAAGAAAGGGAATGATGGAAATATGGGTTTTATAAAGAACTAACAACTTATTACAAAAGATGTAGTTCAGTGTTCTTTATTAAGACTAAAGATAAAGATCAAAATTTTAAAGCATGGAAATAAACTGAAAGAGAACTAGTTCCATTCCACGGAACAAGTATAGAGTCTTTGGATTTAATGAACCAAAACAAAATAGTAAGTGAAGCGAACTAGTCAGTTGATCAGGAGATCGACCATAACGATATTTACAAAGAAACCCTGACTTAAGAAATAAGTTTTATATTATCATGAGAAAGAAGCGGAACTGATGAATAGGTTGCTCTTCTATTGATTGGTTTCTAGGGAATAAAGATCGGAACTTTAGATATCAACAAACAAACGCTATCTTAAAATAAAAGTTATCATCAGAAGGAAGGGAAACAGATAGATAACTAGTCCATGCATAGATTCCTAAAGAATGGAGATGGAAACTTTAGTTAGTTATACATTAAATCCGAAGAAATACTCTTAGGCATCTATCAGGAATGTTGTGCGCTCCTTAACCATTGAATCAGGTAGGAATCGAACGCATTACCTCCGATCTAACAGACTAGAACACTAACTACTAACCTTCCGGAGGCCACTGAAACTTTAGAGTTCAGAAAACAACAACAATCTTATGAAAGTAAATGAACTAGTTCGGTACTGCAAACTGAATAGCTATCGAGATCGGAACTTTAACATACGAAAGGCAATTAACACAAAACTACTTATTTAGGACTTGGGTTAATGAATGTTTTATTGATGCCAAAGGAAACAAATACAGAACTAGTCCGGTGATGGACTTTAAAAAGAACGGAAACAGATCAAGAAACAGTCGTCAATTTTTGAGTTCAAAAACAACTGCCAACTCATTTGGATAGGAAGGAATCAATATAGACCTAGGCTAGTGACGGACTCTTGATAGATAGACATTTGAAACAGGATTGAAATCTTCAAATCTTTTAATTTGAAACAAAATTTTAATAATTCTCTTAAGGAAGGAAACATTTAATAGTTTTCTAGCGAATAGAAATCGATACATGGATTTTGGAAAATTTTTTAAGGAGATAGAGATACATAGAGAGATTTGCTTGGTAACAAATTGTCACCAAAGTGTTTATAATTTTCTAATAACATTATGTATTGTTGACAACTCAATGTTGTTTCATTGTAACAGTTCGTTGTCAAAGTCTAAATGTGAGCAAACGTTGTAAGCTCACTATTGGCAACAAGCCGTGGTCAATAGTTAGCTTATAATCTCTAACTAAGAGAGTATAAGAATAACTGTATTGTCAATATCTGCTCCAATCAAACCTATGTATTGTTTTGATGATTCTTTAGGTATAGAGATCGAATCTTTAAAGTGACTCGATTTAAGAGAGTCAAAGAATTCGAGTGGAAAAACTCTACTTTAAAACTCCTTTAAAACAACTACATTTACATTTCTAACAAATCTTGTTAATCGAATCTTTTGTACTTTCACTTTACTTACTCATCTGAAAAGCCATTAATGTGCAAAATACGCATTTGTTTAATAATAGTAGTTTTGCCGGATTCAGCAGTGCCCAAGAGTAAAATTTTTACCGCTTCACGAAAATTTTTCTGCATATCACTGCATTTACGTTCGACTTCTTTGGAAGAGGCTTTCAAATCATCTGGATGAGTTTTTGAGTGCCTCAGACACCGTAACATTCTGAAAAGTTAACAAAAGGAAAACATGAAATACATTAAACCATAAAAAAAATCAAATAAAGAGCAAGATCGCATGTTAACGATCCCTAGTTTCTCTTACAAATTCGCCTAAGTGTATTTATATTGTTTATATTTATTATTAAGCTATTTAAGCCCTAACTCGTGCCTATTATGAAATCCTCTAAGAATTTATTTTTAACAACAAAATCGACCAATTTCACACATTCTGTTAATAACTGAAAAAAAAATTATTTCTTTGTATTTAGCTACACAAGAATTTCAAATATTTAAACAAATATTTATTGTGGTTAATTTAAAAAAATTATTTTTTTTTATTTGCTAAAAATAGCATTAAATACTTTGAAATATTATGAAATTCTAAATACTACGAAGTTTTTTTTATCTGTCTATATAAAAGATATTAAATTGTCAATTAATAACTTTTAGTAATACCGATAATTATTGCTATTTGATGACAATTGTCGTCGGTACAATAAAATAAACACTTTTTTTACAATTCAAAGAAATATGTTTATCTCAATATCTTATCATTTCACATATTAGTCTTATTTTCTAATTATTTTCTGTTATTCGAAAGAAAATTTTGAAATGCCTAAAAAAGGTACTTTTTTGCCAAAAATTAAATATTTTTTTGTTTATAATTTATCTACAGACATGTGTATCAAATATCTTTTAAAACAAGATCTAAGAAAATGTTTAAAAATAAGCAATAGTTTATTTTTAAAGTTTAGAATGTTAGAAAAGTTAAAAACAAAACTTGCTACTACTACTACTTTAAGCAACTAATCATAGTAAAGTAGCAAATTTAACAACCTTGCCAAAAAAAAAAGTTAAAAATCGAAAACCTATCGTTTTAATAAACTCCATTTTGTTTAATTCTACTTATTTGTTTTTTAAATTTTCTGTTTTTCCTACATATGAGTAAATAGTTTAATTGATCTTTATTTTTATTACTTTTTTTTTAAATTTAAATTGTTTATATTCTTTGTGTAGGTGTTAGTAAATAAATGCAATAAAAATGTTTAAATATTTCAAAGGGAAAGTAATTAAATTAATTGTTTTGTATTTTTGTTTCACTAAAAAAAAACGTTAAAATAACAAATAAAAGTTGTGTGTGTGTATGTATAAACAAAAATATATTGTTGTTTTGTTGTTCAATCAAAAAATTAATTGTTTTAAGACATTTTGCAAAAATTCATTGGAATATAATATTTGTTTTCTTTTTTTCGAAATGGTGAAAAAAAAAACACTTTGTGCACTTCGAATCGAGAGAAAAGAAGATAATTTGAAGAAATAACACGCCATTAGTTAACGACCTAGACCTATACTAGGAAAGTCCAAATATTCAAATGTGTGTTTAACGATCTTGTTCGAATCTTTTAACTTAAAATGTACTAAACTGTTGTACGACACTTTCTTGACAGTTTTGTTAAGATATAAGCGGCTATTTCTCTGAAAAGAGCTAATTGATCATTCCTTTACGATCACAATGGGATTAAATATATTTAGTTCTACATCAGTTTTAGTGCAGATCTAGTTTAGTTATAGTTCAGTTCTTGTTTATTTCTAGATAAGTTCTAGTTCATTTCTAGTTCCCTTCTAGTTCAGTTCTAGTTCAGTTCTATTTCAGTTCTAGTTCAGTTCCAGATCATTTCTATTTCATTTCTAGTTCACTTCTAAATCAGTTCTATTTCAGTTCTAGTTCAGTTCTAGTTCAGTTCTAGTTCAGTTCTAGTTCAGTTCTAGTTCAGTTCTAGTTCAGTTCTAGTTCAGTTCTAGTTCAGTTCTAGTTCAGTTCTAGTTCAGTTCTAGTTCAGTTCTAGTTCAGTTCTAGTTCAGTTCTAGTTCAGTTCTAGTTCAGTTCTAGTTCAGTTCTAGTTCAGTTCTAGTTCAGTTCTAGTTCAGTTCTAGTTCAGTTCTAGTTCAGTTCTAGTTCAGTTCTAGTTCAGTTTTAGTTCAGTTCTAGTTCAGTTCTAGTTCAGTTCTAGTTCAGTTCTAGTTCAGTTCTAGTTCAGTTCTAGTTCAGTTCTAGTTCAGTTCTAGTTCACTTCTAGTTCACTTCTAGTTCAGTTCTAGTTCAGTTGCAGTTCTGTTCTAGTTTAGTTCTAGTTCAGTTGTAGTTCAGTTCTAGTTCCGTTCTAGTTCCGTTCTAGTTCAGTTCTAGCTCAGTTCTAGTTCAGTTCTAGTTCAGTTCAGTTCTAGTAAACGAATTTTTTAGTGAAAGATTCTGTCGCAGAATGCTTTAGATTGCTCACCCCAAACAGCCCGTTTTGGGACTTGTTCCTATTATTATTATTAGATTATTAATTGTGGTTATTATCAAGTTCAGTTCTAGTTCAGTTCTAGTTCAGTTCTAGTTCAAGTCTAGTTCAGTTCTAGTTCAGTTCTAGTTCAGTTCTAGTTCAGTTCTAGTTCAGTTCTAGTTCAGTTCTAGTTCAGTTCTAGTTCAGTTCTAGCTCAGTTCTAGTTCAGTTCTAGTTCAGTACTAGTTCAGTTCTAGTTCAGTTCTAGTTCAGTTCTAGTTTAGTTCTAGTTCAGTTCTAGTTCAGTTCTAGTTCAGTTCTAGTAAACGTACTTTTTAGTGAAAGATTCTGTCGCAGAATGCTTTAGATTGCTCACCCCAAACAGCCCGTTATGGGACTTGTTCCTATTATTATTATTATTAGATTATTAATTGTGGTTATTATGTAGCGGTCAAGAGTTATTGTACTGTAAATCAGTGCTAATCAATAATATTTTTCAAAAATCATGAAAAAATATCTTCAAAAAAATGTTAAGTATTTATTTACTTACAAAAATATGTTTATGATTTTATTTTTTAAAAAAAGCATATTTGTATAATAAATTTAAAAATAAAACATGAACGGCTTATTAGCCACTAAAAAATAATTTAAAATCAATTCAAAATTTGTTGACATAATAAACTTTAAGATAATAAATTGATTTAAACTAGACGATAACAAGTTATTAGCATAATTATAATATTAAGGAAAATTTTTGATATATTTAAATATTTGCCAATATATATATTTTTTTACAATTTACAACTAAATTTATTCACATTACTGTAATTTTTAAGTACAGCCTAAGCTTTTTAAATATTTAAAGATAATAAATGTATTTTGTCTATATTATGCATTAGTTTAATAACATTTTGAAGCAAAAATTGCTATCTTGTTTTTTTTTATTGATGATTGGTGGTCAAGTGTGATTTTTATTATCTACACACTTTTTTTCGCGTTTTTATATAAATATAAATATATTTTATTCACGTTTTCAAATCAATTTAAAATGATACGATTTGCGTGCAATAATTTTGTTTCTGGCACTGATTTCTTAACAGTCAAAATCTGAATAGATAATTTTTTTTTAATAAAGTGTTATAAATTTCCGGTTTAATGAAAACTGACTAGAATGGAATTTTTTTTTTCATTTAACTAACATTAAATAAAGAAAATTAAAAAAAAAACTTAAAAATTTTAAAAATCTTTTAAAACTCTTATTTAAAAAAAATTATCTTTAAAAATATTAAAGTCCATCAGTAAGACCTTATGCCACTTTCTTAGGCGACATGTGGTGGTGGGTTTTTATAGGTTGATTGGTCAATTGAAAAATTATCTAGGAATGTTCAATATCTAAATAATAACATAAAGGAATTTCAGATAAGCTTTCTCTATGAATTTCTATGAGTTTTAATTTAGATTTAATGAATGAAATTCTTTCTTATTTTTGTAATAATAAGCAGAAGTCTTATTCTTATTTTAAAGAATTTCTTTAATTAGATTCATTTCTTTTGAAATTATAAATCAACTGGTTTATTATATACATACCTACGTTTATAGGAATAGGCGCCTCAGCCATTTTATATATATAATATATATAAACATTTTGATTTCTTATCAAAGCAGTGGCATCGGTAAAATAATAATTTCCTTGTAATTGTTGTTGTTATTTTGCGAGTTAAGACTTGATAAACTAATCAACAAAAATATTAATAAGTTTTTATATTCAAAAATTATTTTGAAAAAGAAAAAAGAAAAAACAACAATACAAATTATCATACAAGTCATGGGACTCGAGCCTGCCAATAAAAGTTTTTTTTTCGCAAATCTTATCAAAATTTTAAAAATTATTGCAGAATTTTTTCAGAACCTTTTACCTGACCTACACTTTTGCAATTAATAGGCAAATGCAAGTCCATATGTGAGTCATTTTATAATGATGAATTTATAATAGATCTTTTGTTATCTTTAGGTCTTAGAATTTTATCATATTTTCTACAGTTAGTTAGTCATTCTCGACGGACCTTAGTTTTTATTTTTATTCTTTAATTGTAAATATATCAAATATAGAAAGTCTTAAGTGACATTTTATAATTTCTTATCTTGTCAGTTTTTTTTCTTTTACATTCAGGCCATTTCTTTTTATATTATTTATTATAATTAGATGTTTGTATGTTCTGGTGAATTTGAATAGATTTATTGATATATGGTTTTTATCTGAAATTTTAAATGTCATTTTAATAATGGCCGTAAGTTGATTGACATTTTGTTATTGACAAATCAAACTTTAACTTGAGTTTTTGATTACAGTTAAATGATATTGCTATCTCAAGTTGTAATTGCACGGATTTCTTAATATATGATCATCATTATGCAGTGATCTTATAGAAAATTTGTGATTCCATGAGATTCTTATAAAGGTCATAAAGCCCTATCTTATTTAAACATTAAGCAGTCTTAATATAAGAAAGGATTTCTTTAAACGAATTAAAAAAGTCTGATGCTATATATCATTCTGAAATAATAAAATTAAATAGATAGAGAACATTGTGTAAGAAATAACCTGGTCTAGTGTATGGATCTCTTAAAGAAATCTAACTTAAAATAAAGATGTATTAGAAGTCATGTTCCTCTCGTAATCTAAATTGATCTGAGAAATTAGACTAGATCTCTTAATGATCTTACGATTTCTTAATGATAATCGTATTCTATAGCAGATAACTAAGTCTAAGACAATCGAAACTCTCGATCAGCGATATCTTAGAGACTAATATTTCCCGTATTCGTAAAATAATTTCTATTTGAAAGATTTCTTTTGATATAATTTGAATTTGAATGATTTGGATTCTAGATGAAATCTAATACATCTGCATTATTGTCAATTGCAGGGGTATATAGTTATGTATCTTGGACCTCAGATAAATCTGATTATATTTCTCTTATCTACAGCAATGAGCAAATATCATTTGAGAAACAACGCCAGTTGTCAAGAAACTCTCGATCAGCGATGTCTTAGAGATCCAATATTTCCCATATTCGCAAAATAATTTCTATTGGAAAAAATTTTTGAATATGAATTGGATTTAACATTTAGGAACTTAAAACATCTATAGGGACTTAATACATTTCAATTCTTTTCTATTGGAGATATATATGTATCTCTGATCTCAGATTACTCTGATTGATGTCTTGGAAGTTGCTTATTTTACTTACTTTCAAATCATGATAAGAGAGGAAATTTGTAAATTTGTAGAACTGACAAGTTGGGGAGGTCTTATTCTAGTCTAGTCGTCTATTCTGAATTAACATTATCAGCAATATGGATGCCTGGAATCTTATCAATAAGGAAGTCATACTAATATAAAACGTAGTATAAAGAACTCAGATAGTATCCACTTTGATAAAAGCTTAAAAAGACAAGTCCGAACAAGAATAGCTTGAGGTCGCCCGATTTATGATCTCAAGAGGTGCAATGAATAAAAAATCCATAACAAATAATACTTTAGATTCTTGTGATTGTAATTGAGATTGTGAACTATACACTCAGATCGAAATATTTCACGCAAACTAATGACATTATAAAGTATTGATTTGTTTTTTGATTTTTGTAAAGAAGACGAGACCGATATATGATCTCTAGAAGTGATTGCGTAAAAAAAGATAATACTTTGGATTCTTGTAATTGTAATTGTTGATCAAGATCTAAGAATTTTTTATCGGTCAAAATCGCAAAAGTGTTTTCTGTACTTGGGACTATGTAAAATATCCACTCAGATCGGGGGACTAAATGCCAAATAATCAAATTATAAAGTATTGATTAGTTTTATGGATTTTTGTTGTTGTAATTCTCCATTAAGATTGTAAAATTTAAAAACTCGAAATCCCCAATAATGTATTTAGTGCTTTGGTCTTTTTAGACTGTGAATTATCTTATCAGATCCGATTAGATCATGGACTTTAATGCCGCCTGTTTATTTAAATGATTTTAATGACTTTGAAAACGAATTACTTGCCTTTAAATAAAGCAATCATTTAATTGAAATAGCATCCTTTCGACTAAACTTCTTCAGACTTTGGAAGAGTAGCAAAAGGTAAATGGATCACACAATTTGACTTTAACTGACCTTATAGTGATGTGTACTGAACAGAAATCGAAAGAAGTCATTAATTCTTTGAATTTATGTAAATGTATTGAATAAAGCAGTCGCTGTATTGGAATTCGGATCGATTTAAAAGGATCCCATT
Organism: Lucilia cuprina; assembly: GCF_022045245.1. Taxonomy (NCBI): domain Eukaryota; kingdom Metazoa; phylum Arthropoda; class Insecta; order Diptera; family Calliphoridae; genus Lucilia; species Lucilia cuprina. The sequence continues at coordinate 44,520,887 of NC_060953.1, read as the reverse complement.
TTTATATTTAGATGCTAGAACTAGAAGCAAACAAAGTACACATTTTCTTCTGTCTGGAGTATATCTTTAAAAGTGTGTAGACCATAAATTTTCAAATATTATCAAAGTCTAATACAAATTTTACAAAGAAATTTCTATTTGGGCGGGGTTGGCTTAACCGATTATGACAATTTAAAATTATCTTTGTAAATATTTATTACAAATCTTTATGATTCTTTTTTGTTTTTCTATTATTAGTAAACAAAAATAAAGGTTTTCAATAACTCTATTAATAAGTAGTTGTTATAAATAACTAGAAATTTTTATTTTATTACATCAACAAAAATATGTTTTAGATAAAAAACTACACGTTACCAGTAATCACCTTAAATAAAAAAAATTTTAACAAATGTATGCTAAAATAATCATGTAAATCATAAATAAATTTACGAAAAACTTGTGCCAACTGAAAATACTACAATGTTTAAAACTTGGTAACACTATTGGACTTGGTAACATAATACAATAACGGTCTATATACTTACATATATAATTGGATCACATAGTAATTGTTTTACGATATTGTTTCTTTGTTTCAAGTCAAATTATTATATTAAATATGGGTCATATATCAAACAAATAATAACAAATATTACAGATAAGTAAAAGGGGTTTAGTAATAAGTAATCCAAGGGCCTATCTAGTGTAAGCGATTTTTTAAATATTTATATATTTACAAGCATTTTGAAACTTTTATATCGATCTAGATTTGTATTATTAAGCAATTGTCTGATTCCTCAAATTCTCGAAAACCTTTCTATAACTGTACATAACAAACTAATGCCATTTATTTTGAAACTTAATATCATAATTCTTAATTCAAATTTTTACTCACTTTAATTTCATTTTGGAAAGTATTTTTAAGCCCGTTAATTGCCCAAGATCACAAAGTTAAAATATTTTATTTTTAGATTAAATTACGAATAATTTTTAAAAGTTTTTTATATCTTTCTTTTTTAATGATTGTTGTTTAAAAAGTCTTTGAAATATTAAAGGAATTTCCGTATATTTGTTTTGTTTTTAAAAAAAATCACACTTTTTTAAAAACACTTTACTTGTTTACTTTTAAAACGGAAGTGATTTTCTACATTAATCCTTTACACAACGCACTTTAGTATAACAGTTTTGTTTTTTTTTTTTATAAAAAGTTTTATAACAAATTTCTTTTTTTTACTAAATGATTTCTTTTTTAAAAATTCTAAAATAATTCTTTTATTTATATTTTTCTCAAGTTCTGTTCTTTTATTTTATTTTTATTTTAAATTCACTTCTTTTACTTTCCGTTCTATTATTCTATTCTAAGCGAACGAACGTCTTGTTTGTAATTAATATGATCCGTAACTGAAACGTTTTATCGGTTCAACGTTAACTTATAAATTAAATGTGGTTGGTGTGGATAATGAAACATATAAAATATACACTTTCAGTAGACCCGATCAATTATTATTGTTATTATTATTATAACAGCAGAGTCATAACAGAAAACAAAAACAATTTCATTTTAACAACAATATCTGATAAGATTAAAGAACTCGAAACAGTCGGGCGGGCAGTCATAATTTTGTAGAAAAAAATGAAAAAATAGGTACTCGGTTTTTCGCACTATTGAGAAGAGAGAACGATAGAAAGAGAATTTAGCAAAAAAAAAAATTAATTGTTAGTGTTAATTTGTTTCACTATTTTTTTGTTGGCTTTATCGTTTTATCAAAATTATCAGGGCTGGGAGATATGAGAATTTGCCAACTAAAATGTTATTTTTTAAAAAAACTTCAATTTTTTCAGTTCAGTTAAGTTCTAGGTGAGTTCTAGTTCAGTTGTAGTTCAGTTCTAGTTCAGTTCTAGTTCAGTTCTAGTTCAGTTCTAGTTCAGTTCTAGTTCAGTTCTAGTTCAGTTCTAGTTCAGTTCTAGTTCAGTTCTAGTTCAGTTCTAGTTCAGTTCTAGTTCAGTTCTAGTTCAGTTCTAGTTCAGTTCTAGTTCAGTTCTAGTTCAGTTCTAGTTCAGTTCTAGTTCTGTTCTATTTCAGTTCTAGTTCAGTTCTAGTTCAGTTATAGTTCTGTTCTATTTCAGTTCTAGTTCAGTTCTAGTTCAGTTATAGTTCAGTTATAGTTCAGTTATAGTTCAGTTCTAGTTCTAGTTCAGTTCTAGTTCAGTTCTAGTTCAGTTCTAGTTCAGTTCTAGTTCAGTTCTAGTTCAGTTCTAGTTCAGTTCTAGTTCTAGTTCAGTTCTAGTTCAGTTCTAGTTCAGTTCTAGTTCAGTTCTAGTTCAGTTCTAGTTCAGTTCTAGTTCAGTTCTAGTTCAGTTCTAGTTCAGTTCTAGTTCAGTTCTAGTTCAGTTCTAGTTCAGTTCTAGTTCAGTTCTAGTTCAGTTCTAGTTCAGTTCTAGTTCAGTTCTAGTTCAGTTCTAGTTCAGTTCTAGTTCAGTTCTAGTTCAGTTTTAGTTCAATTCTAGTTCAGTTCTAGTTCATATCTAGTTAAGTTCTAGTCCAGTGCTAGTTCAGTACTGGTTTAGTTCTAGTTCATTTCTGGTTTAGTTCTACTAGTTCAATAAGAGTTCAGTTCTAGTTCAGTTCTAGTTCAGTTCTAGTTCAGTTATAGTTCAGTTCTAGTTCAGTTCTAGTTCAGTTCTAGTTCAGTTATAGTTCAGTTCTAGTTCAGTTAGTTCAGTTCTAGTTCAGTTCTAGTTCAGTTCTAGTTCAGTTCTAGTTCAGTTCTAGTTCAGTTCTAGTTCAGTTCTAGTTCAGTTCTAGTTCAGTTCTAGTTCAGTTCTAGTTCAGTTCTAGTTCAGTTCTAGTTCAGTTCTAGTTCAGTTCTAGTTCAGTTCTAGTTCAGTTCTAGTTCAGTTCTAGTTCAGTTCTAGTTCAGTTCTAGTTCAGTTCTAGTTCAGTTCTAGTTCAGTTCTAGTTCAGTTCTAGTTCAGTTCTAGTTCAGTTCTAGTTCAGTTCTAGTTCAGTTCTAGTTCAGTTCTAGTTCAGTTCTAGTTCAGTTCTAGTTCAGTTCTAGTTCAGTTCTAGTTCAGTTCTAGTTCAGTTCTAGTTCAGTTCTAGTTCAGTTCTAGTTCAGTTCTAGTTCAGTTCTAGTTCAGTTCTAGTTCAGTTCTAGTTCAGTTCTAGTTCAGTTCTAGTTCAGTTCTAGTTCAGTTCTAGTTCAGTTCTAGTTCAGTTCTAGTTCAGTTCTAGTTCAGTTCTAGTTCAGTTCTAGTTCAGTTCTAGTTCAGTTCTAGTTCAGTTCTAGTTCAGTTCTAGTTCAGTTCTAGTTCAGTTCTAGTTCAGTTCTAGTTCAGTTCTAGTTCAGTTCTAGTTCAGTTCTAGTTCAGTTCTAGTTCAGTTCTAGTTCAGTTCTAGTTCAGTTCTAGTTCAGTTCTAGTTCAGTTCTAGTTCAGTTCTAGTTCAGTTCTAGTTCAGTTCTAGTTCAGTTCTAGTTCAGTTCTAGTTCAGTTCTAGTTCAGTTCTAGTTCAGTTCTAGTTCAGTTCTAGTTCAGTTCTAGTTCAGTTCTAGTTCAGTTCTAGTTCAGTTCTAGTTCAGTTCTAGTTCAGTTCTAGTTCAGTTCTAGTTCAGTTCTAGTTCAGTTCTAGTTCAGTTCTAGTTCAGTTCTAGTTCAGTTCTAGTTCAGTTCTAGTTCAGTTCTAGTTCAGTTTCTAGTTCAGTTCTAGTTCAGTTCTAGTTCAGTTCTAGTTCAGTTCTAGTTCAGTTCTAGTTCAGTTCTAGTTCAGTTCTAGTTCAGTTCTAGTTCAGTTCTAGTTCAGTTCTAGTTCAGTTCTAGTTCAGTTCTAGTTCAGTTCTAGTTCTGTTCTATTTCAGTTCTAGTTCAGTTCTAGTTCAGTTATAGTTCTGTTCTATTTCAGTTCTAGTTCAGTTCTAGTTCAGTTATAGTTCAGTTATAGTTCAGTTATAGTTCAGTTCTAGTTCTAGTTCAGTTCTAGTTCAGTTCTAGTTCAGTTCTAGTTCAGTTCTAGTTCAGTTCTAGTTCAGTTCTAGTTCAGTTCTAGTTCTAGTTCAGTTCTAGTTCAGTTCTAGTTCAGTTCTAGTTCAGTTCTAGTTCAGTTCTAGTTCAGTTCTAGTTCAGTTCTAGTTCAGTTCTAGTTCAGTTCTAGTTCAGTTCTAGTTCAGTTCTAGTTCAGTTCTAGTTCAGTTCTAGTTCAGTTCTAGTTCAGTTCTAGTTCAGTTCTAGTTCAGTTTTAGTTCAATTCTAGTTCAGTTCTAGTTCATATCTAGTTAAGTTCTAGTCCAGTGCTAGTTCAGTACTGGTTTAGTTCTAGTTCATTTCTGGTTTAGTTCTACTAGTTCAATAAGAGTTCAGTTCTAGTTCAGTTCTAGTTCAGTTCTAGTTCAGTTATAGTTCAGTTCTAGTTCAGTTCTAGTTCAGTTCTAGTTCAGTTATAGTTCAGTTCTAGTTCAGTTCTAGTTCAGTTCTAGTTCAGTTCTAGTTCAGTTCTAGTTCAATTCTAGTTCAGTTCTAGTTCAGTTCTAGTTCAGTTCTAGTTCAGTTCTAGTTCAGTTCTAGTTCAGTTCTAGTTCAGTTCTAGTTCAATTCTAGTTCAGTTCTAGTTCAGTTCTAGTTCAGTTCTAGTTCAGTTCTAGTTCAGTTCTAGTTCAGTTCTAGTTCTGTTCTAGTTCAGTTCTAGTTCAGTTCTAGTTCAGTTCTAGTTCAGTTCTAGTTCAGTTCTAGTTCAGTTCTAGTTCAGTTCTAGTTCAGTTCTAGTTCAGTTCTAGTTCAGTTCTAGTTCAGTTCTAGTTCAGTTCTCGTTCAGTTCTAGTTCAGTTCTAGTTCAGTTTTAGATCAGTTCTAGTTCAGTATTAGATCAGTTCTAATAAAGACACAAAGTGTATTTGTTCGAGCGGTGACATAATGTCTATATGTTACTTTAAGTCGTTCAAATACTCATGATAATTACTGAACTATTCGATATGAAAATATGAAGATGAATCATAGAATCTGATCTTAACGAATCGATTGTCTTATCGGAAACGGAAGCCTTATTTGAAGAGTTATATATAATTTTAATAATATATCCAATTTCACGAATTACTCATTGAGAAAACTTTGTTGAAGAATAAATAGTTTTTACATATTAAGGATCATATCAGCAAATTCATGCTCAAAATTATTTATTACAATAGATATTATTGAGTTTGTCCCTAAATAATAACAACAAGAGACTAATATCAAAATAAAAATACTTATTTTCTTTTAATTTTTATTTCTAATGACGGTAATGATATTGTTAAGAAGTTAATATTAAATAATTTAAACAGTTCTAGTTCAGTTCTAGTTCAGTTCTAGTTCAGTTCTAGTTCAGTTCTAGTTCAGTTCTAGTTCAGTTCTCGTTCAGTTCTAGTTCAGTTCTAGTTCAGTTTTAGATCAGTTCTAGTTCAGTATTAGATCAGTTCTAATAAAGACACAAAGTGTATTTGTTCGAGCGGTGACATAATGTCTATATGTTACTTTAAGTCGTTCAAATACTCATGATAATTACTGAACTATTCGATATGAAAATATGAAGATGAATCATAGAATCTGATCTTAACGAATCGATTGTCTTATCGGAAACGGAAGCCTTATTTGAAGAGTTATATATAATTTTAATAATATATCCAATTTCACGAATTACTCATTGAGAAAACTTTGTTGAAGAATAAATAGTTTTTACATATTAAGGATCATATCAGCAAATTCATGCTCAAAATTATTTATTACAATAGATATTATTGAGTTTGTCCCTAAATAATAACAACAAGAGACTAATATCAAAATAAAAATACTTATTTTCTTTTAATTTTTATTTCTAATGACGGTAATGATATTGTTAAGAAGTTAATATTAAATAATTTAAAACAATTACAATATTTATTGTTTAAAAATTGTGTCTATTACTTGTGTACTTGTAGAAATACTTAAACATTTTTTTTATTTACTAAATCCTAGCAATTGTTAAAATTCCAAAGAAAAAAAAAACAATAAAAATACTCGTGCAACTATAAAATTATTTTATTTTGTATATTTTCGAGAGAGAATTATCAGTTTGGTATAACAGTTGCAAAAACGTTTTCGTGAGTATAACAGTATTAGTTGAAATGCATGTGTTTTGGTTACGAGTCTTATTATTGGCAAGATAAGAATAGGTTGTCTTGTTCAGTTTTAACATTTCATTTTTTAAGTCTAATTTAAACTTTCCAATAATTTTACTTGATCCCACATACGAAGGTGGGGCTTTGATAAATCTATAGTTTGTACGTGATTGTGTTTTTATTATTCATTATTAATGATTTATTAAGTCGCAGGGCTTAGTATATACTTTTTTTTAATTGTGGCGAATAGCAGCGTAAAACCACTTTTTAATTAATAACTATTTACATATAAATATTATTATTTATATAAAAAATGAATCAGTCGATCAATAATTACTTTGAATTTTAGACAATGAGATTCTTGAACATTAACCAAGATGTTATTCCCCTCTTTAAATACTATTGATATGTAAAATTATAAATTTATATTAAATATGGATACAGACATAAACTCTCCATATTCAAAACTAGTAGTCAACAGAAACAGAAATTTTAAGTTTTAAAATTTAATATTCTGTTAAACTCTTAACAATTTCCTAAAACTTTCGTTACAAATTCCTATCAAACTGTCCCATTTTCAATACAACTTCGTAGACTTCCCCCTAAAAATTTGGAACACCGAACAAATTCAGTATTAGTGCAGATAAGTACATAAATGTTTTGAATTTTATATCTGCTATTTATTTACAGTTTGAAATATAAACAGATAATAGTGTTTGCTAATAAAAGCTGTCACGTTTTGAAAATGAAAATGTGTGTGCAATAAATGTCTCTTTAATGTTAAAAAATGCGGATTTCGGCAGTAAACACTTTCGAGGCCCGCGTGAAAAAAAGCAAACAAGTATGTACTTAAGCATTAACTGAAAAAAGTACTACAATATAATTAATGTACAAAAAAGTAGAAAAGTGTCGAAACTATATCTTAGTTAAAGAACTTAGTTAAAACCAGATTGAATATTTCATTAGATCGCATATAAAATAAAACTAGAACTAAACAATTACTAAATTAGTACTGAAATAGAACTGAACTAGAACTGAACTAGAACTGAACTAGAACTGAACTAGAACTGAACTAGAACTGAACTAGAACTGAACTAGAACTGAACTAGAACTGAACTAGAACTGAACTAGAACTGAACTAGAACTGAACTAGAACTGAACTAGAACTGAACTAGAACTGAACTAGAACTGAACTAGAACTGAACTAGAACTGAACTAGAACTGAACTAGAATTGAAGTAGAACTTAACTAGAACTGAACTAAAACTGAACTAAGTAGAAGTATGATAATGAAATCAGTGTTAAAATCGTTATTTAAATTATTCCACTCAAAACAAACAATATTCGACAAAGAAAGAAGGCCATCAGATATTTACAAAATAATTTAAATATCCAAATGTTATTCAACTCTAATAACAATTAACTTTTATGTGGTTAGATTAAGTATTTCATCAAAAACAAAACATTCGTTTTGCTAAATCTAAAATTTGAAATAAAATTAAATTTAAATTTAAGAAATTACGCATTTTTCTATCTTTATTTTGTTCAAACTTTTTTAGTTGAGAATGTGATATGACTTTGCAAAAAAAGAACTTGGAAATAAACAGGTGTTTTTAGTAATAATAGTGGTATTAATGAAAGAGTACTTACTACTGCCACCCGGTGAAACGCATTAGAAAGCATTTTTGCTATTTAAGCCTTTTGAGCATATGACACAATTTTGATTTAGTGTCGAGATTTGCTACATAACCTATTTTTATTTAGGAAAATTTTTGTTTTTACTCTGGCCAACACGTGTTTGGAGCATGATTGAAAAAGGCACGAAATATTTAGCAAATAAATATGTAAACAAATTGTGATGCCCTATAGAATCATATGAGTTTGTGATAAGGTTTGCAACTAACAAGTTTAGACGCGAAACGAAGGATGTATTTTAATTTTTCAGTTTTTTTATTAAGAATTACATTTCGATATGAACGTGAGATTATGTTACCAAATTGAATCATTCCCATTAAAAATGTTATTTATATCTCGAAATGATCAAGCTCTCAGCTAATAGAAAATTTTTAACTCTTACAAATAGGTACACAAGAGAACTTTTCCGGTCTTGTTTTAAAACTAGATTGAAAGCCTACATCTGTGAGACTTTATCTGGGACTTAATCTTGATATGTCATAACTTTAGGGTGTTTAGCGATCGTAGCCTTTTAACATTACTTTAACTTATTTTTATTTAAATATAGTTATCACTAGATAAGTCACTCAAATTGATAACGCGAGCCCCTGAAATTGAATCCTAAAATATAAAAATCTTAGTGCTTTAGTCCTTTCGGAATTTTGATTTTTACTTTGATGTGTTTTGACTACAAGTACATTAGTGGAAAAACATGTCCAACGAACTCTATTATGAAGTGGCAGTAATTAATCAGACATGTGAAGTTGAGAACAAAAATTATTCTATTAGGGTTGTGGTGATCTATAACTGATATTATACACTGATTTATAGTCAAGACTATAAACTCATCGATAGTAGGTACTATAAATTGATTTTAAATCAAAAATATTGATCTATAATTAAAACTTTAGGTAAAACTATGAAAAGATCTATAGTCAAGACTATTGACTGATATATGTATAGTCAAGATTATGAACTGATCTATATTCCAAACTGTAGACTGATCAATATTTAAAAATATAGACCGATCTTTAGTCAAGACTTTAGACTGATCTATAGTCAAGACTGTACACTGATCTGTAGTCAAAACTTTATACTGATCTATAGTTAAGATTAAAACTGATCTATAGCCATGACTGATCTATAGTCAAGAATATACTCTTATTTATATTCAAGACTATATATTGATGAGACTGATCTTAAGTCAAGACTAATCTATAGTAAAACTGTAGCCATGACTATAGACTGATCTACTTTAATGGCTATAGACTGATCTTTAGTCAAGACCATAGACTGAGCTATAGTCAAGACTATAGACTGAGCTATGGTCAAGACTATAGAATAATCTATAGTCAACACTATAGACTAACCTATAGCCAACACAATCGACTGATCTTTAGTCAAGACTATAGACTGATTTATAGTCAAGACTATAGACTGATCTATAGTCAAGACTATAGACTGATCTATAGTCAAGACTAAATACTGATCTATTGTTAAGTCTATAGACTGATCTATATTAAACACTATATACTGATCTATAGTCAAGACTATTCTATAGTAAAAACTGTAGTCATGACTATAGACTGATCCACACTAATGGCTATAGACTGATATATAGTCAGGACTATAGACTGATCTATAGTCAAGACTATAGACTGATCTATGGTCAAGAATATAGACTGATTTATTGCCAAGACTATAGACTTGACTATAGACTTATCTATAGTCAAGACTATAGACTGATCTATAGTTAGGACTATAGACTGATCTATAGTCAAGACTGAAGACTGATCTATATTCCAAACTTTAGATTGATCTATAGGCAAGACTACAGTCTGATCTATAGACAAGACTAAAGACTGATCTATAGCAAAGACTTAAGACTGATCCATAGTCAGGACTATCCTCTTATCTTTATTCAAAACTATAAATTGTTCTGTAGTCAAATATGTAGACTCATCTTTGGTCGAGATCAATCTATAGCAAAAACAGTAGTCTTGAGTATTGACTGATCTACTGTCATGAATATAGACTGATCTATAGTCAAGACTATAGACAGAACTATAGTCAAGACTATAAACTGATCTATTGCCAAAACTATAGTCTATAGACAGTTTGATCTATAGACTGGTCAATAGTCATAACTATGACTATAGATTGATCTACAGTCAATCTTATGGATTTATAGTCAAGACGTTATACTAATCTCTAGTCAAGAGTATAGATTCATCAAAAGTTTATATACTGATATACATACAAGACCTTAGACTGATCTATTAACAAGACGATAGAATGATCTTTATTAAAAAAAATGTACAAATGTTTGGACATGAACTCTGCATGTCTCGTTCTTTTAGGATTATTTTTTAACCACATATATGAATCTGAACCATCCTAATTAATATGCACACAGCATGTTCTAAATAAAATAGTCTATTATCATATAAATATATAAACTTTTTTTCTTTTTGTATTTAATATACTATGTTATTTTTGTTGTCTAATAATTGTTATTAAATACATACTACAAGAACACTAAAGATAACAACAATATATGTACATATAAAAAATATATTTAATTTATCAATTGAAATCAAAGCAAAACAATAATGCATTTTACTATTTTATTTGTTATTGATATTATTTGTACATAAATATTTTATTACTTCAATTTTGGTTCATGGGCGTTTGTTTGCCTCAATCACTTCGTTGGTAACTTACAAAAAAATGTATATCTTTAGAAAGGTACTTTATTTTGTAACTACTGCTGATATTTATACGGTGAAATACTTAGCAACTACTACCGCAAATTTTCATATGGCAACATAAATATTTTTTATTATTTTTCTTTATAATTTATAACCATTAATGATTAATTTTTATTTTATTCGATTATTTTAACAACTTGTTGATGATCTCTTTAGTTTATGATCAATTTCTGTTTGTTGTTTATCAGAAATGAACTTTTTGGATTGTTTGTTTATTCGTTTCCTTTTTTTATTGAAGGAATCCCTCCCAATTCAATAAAAATGTCGTTAACTTCTCATTAAATGTTGCTGATTTTTGTTGTTGGTATTGTTATTGTCACCATCGGGTTTTGTTGACAATATTTTTTATATATTTATTTTCAATTTATAATACTATTTGCAGAGTGTTAAAGTATGAATTCGTTAATTTTCATAATGATTATTAGTCAATTCCTTAGAGGTCCTGGATTGTCTTTGTCCTTTACCAGTTTTCTATAGAAAAGATCATGCTCGATCAGTTTGAAAAGTGACAAATATCTTCATCGATAAGTTTTCTATAACAAACTCGATCTACAAAAACATGTTGTTGGATGAGATTTTTTTAAAAATGTATCAGTTTTCTATAGAAACGATCTTTCTCGATCAGTTTTCTAAAAGCAAATATCTTCATCGATCAGTTTTCTATACTAAACTTGTTTCTTTTTCAATACAAAAAAAAAAACTTGTCTCGATCAGTATATATGTACTTTCAACGATCCGTTTTCTTTAGTAAACATGATCACTTTTCCATAAAAAACTTGTTTCTTGATCATATTTTTATAAAAATGTCGTTGACTTTTTATAAAATCTCTTTATAGAAAACTGGTCAAGACATATGTACTTTCAACGATCCGTTTTCTTTAGTAAACATGTCATGATCACTTTTCCATAAAAAACTTGTTTCTTGATCATATTTTTATAAAAATATCGTTGACTTTTTATAAAATCTCTTTACAGAAAACTGATCTAGACACACGATATTTATAGAAAACGGATCGAGCGACAAGTTTTCTAAAAATACATAATTAAGAGAAAAGTTTTCATAAAAATCTGATCTATGTTTTCATTCGATACAGACAACTCAACTACCAAATAGTTCTTTAAAATCGCTGTTACTTACGCATACAGCAACCACTTCTATAAATCATCATAATGAAAAGCAATAACAAAATAATATTCGATTATACTAATTATTTGTTTTACGATGGATTTCCAGACAATGTATAAATAATGATAAAAAACGTTTTTTTTTCAATATTTTATGACCGATATGCTCAACTCTAAATTATTTGTCTTTGCAAAAAAGAATAAAAATCATTATTTTCAATTTCTTTTTTTTCCCACTTTTTTTTGTTTTATTATATTATACGAACTGTAGGAGTATCAAAAAAATTTCCATCACGTTTTTTTACGTTAATAAAATTTGGGGTAGTAAAGGTTCGATTAATAAATGAAATATATATGATATCAATTTGTGAAATAAAAATTGTCATATATTTTTCATAATAAACGCAAAAATTACTATGAGAATATTCAACTAATGTTTCAAAACATTTGAAATTAACATTTATAGCGACTTTTTATAAGAATCTGATCACTTTTCTACCGAAAGTTTTAAAAATGCCGACCGATCTATATTCAAGATTATAGACTTATATTGTCGAAGTTATATAAATAGTATTATAAAGACAATAACATGTTCTATAGTCAAGACTATAGACTGATCTATATTCAGTACTTTACACAGATCTGTAGTTACCAATCAAGAGTAATGTAGTATTGATTCTTGATCAATACTATAGACTGATTTATACTAAAGATTGAAAATGGATCTACAGGCAATAATGTAGATTTATAACCAAGCCTCACGACTATATACTAAAAATCAGTCACGATTATAGACTACTCTTTAGTCAAGTTTGTGGATTGATCTACAATCAAGACTAAAGACTGAACAAAAGTCAAGTTTTAGAATTATCTGAAATCAAGAATAAATGTAGATCCTATACACTATAATCTATAATCAAGACGAGAGGCTGATTATAGATTAGTAGATTTCTCATATTTTCAAACAAACCGTTTTATATTAAAGAATCTAGACAGATCCGTCGTTAGGTTTATAAACAGAACTATAGTCAAGACTATGGACAAATCTATTGTCAAGACTACGGTTGACCGATAGTGAATGACAGATCCGTCGTTAGGTTTATAAACAGAACTATATTCAAGACTATGGACAAATCTATAGTCAAGACTACGGTTGATCGATAGTGAATACTAAAGACTGGGTTATTGTAAAGACATAAGACCGATAAATTGTCAACACTTCAGGTTGATCTATAATCAGGGCTTAGGACTGATTGTCAATAATATTGACTGACTTACAGTCAAGACCATAGAGTTATTTATACGCAAGAATATAGTTCGATCTATAGTCAAGACTATAGAAAGATCATAAGTGTAGGACTGTCAATAGTCTATAGATTGAATGATCAAGTATTGACTATCAAGATCAAGACTTGATCATTCAATCTATAGAATATAGGCTGGCCTACAGTTACAATTGCTCTGAAGTCAAGACTACAGACTGATTTAGAATACAAATAGTTTTATATTCAAGGTTATACCAAGTTCAGTCGTTAGGTTTATAAACAGAACTATAATCTAGACTATGGACAAATCTATAGTCAAGACTACTGTTGAGTCAGTATCGTAAAGATATAAGACTGGTAAATTGTCAACACGACTATACTCATAGTCAGGACAAAATACTGTTCAGTAGTTAAAACTATGATCTATAATGAAAATTAAAAACTGATCCTTAGCCAAGACAATAGACTGATTTATAGTTAATGATATAGGCTGTTCTAAAGACTGTGTTATTGTAAAGACATAAGAGTGATAACTTTTTAACACTAATCTGTAGTCCCGACTTTATTCATAGTCAAGACAAAATACAGTTCTATAGTTAAGACTATGAACTTATCTCTAATGAAAATAATATACTGATCTTTAGCCAATACAATAGAGTGATCTATAGTTCTATAATCAGGGCCATAGACTGATCTATAATCAATAATATAGACTGATCTTAAGTTAAGTTTATAGACTGATCTATAGTCAAGACTATAAACAGATCTAAAGTTATGATTATGGTTAATCAGTGGTGAATACTAAAGACTGGGTTATATTAAAGACTGACGACTAATAAATTGTCAATACTTGAGGTTTAAGGCTTAAGACTGATTGTCAATAATATAGACAGATTTATAGTCAAGACTATAGACTTATTTATATGCAAGAATATAAACTGACAGATCATTAGTCATTAGGCTGATCTATATTCAAGACTGTAGATTGACCAACAGTCATGACAATTGAATGATCTATTGTCACGACTATAGACTGATCTGTAATCAAGAATATACTTACAGTCAAGACTAAATACTGATCTATAGTCAAGATTGTAGATTGACCAACAGTCATGACTATTGAAGGATCTATTGTTAAGACTATAGACTGATCTCTAATTAAGACTATACTTATAATAAAGACTATAGTTCAGACTATGAACTGATCTATAATCAACATTAATAAGTTATTTATAATCAAGACTATAGACTGATCTATAATGAAAATAATAAACTTTTAGCCAGGACCATACTATGATCTATAGTTAATATTCTTATGTTCTATAATCAGGTGTAGAGGCTAAGACAAGTTAATTGACTACAACCTGAATTATAAAGATGACAAAAGATTAGTCTATATTTAAGACTAAGGATTAATCTTTAGTCAGTACTATAGAGAGTCAGATTAAGACTATAGACTGTTCTATAATGAAAATAATAGACTGATCTTAAGCCAAGACAATAATCTATAGTTACTATTCTAATGTTCTATAATCAGGAGTAGAGGCTGACATATTTTAAGAGAAGTTAATCGACTACAACTTGAACTATAAAGATGATAAAAGATAACTCTATATTCAAGTCTATGGACTCATCTATAGTCAGTACTATAGATAGATAAATCTTTGTCTTAATTTTATCGAAATCTAGATCTGTCAATGCTGAAGATAGTTCTATTGTAATCACCATTAACTGATGTACATAGATTCAAGATTATTGATTATCTTTAATTAGGACAAAAGTCTGAAATATATATAGTGTATACTAAAGACTGATCTATAGATATGGATATAGACTATTCTATAGTCAATACCATGGACTGATCAATAATCAAAACTAGGGACTGATTTTTAGTAAAAACTCTAGAATTATTTATGGTTAAGACTATAGACTAGTCCATAGTCAAGGCTATAGACTGATCTTTTGCTGATAGAATATAGACAAGACTATTGAGTCAAGACAATTAACTATGGATTAATCTATAGAAATGTGGATAGACTGATCTATAATTAAGACTATAGACCAATCTATAGTCGAGACTACAGACAGATCTTAGCTCAATACTCAATCAACTCTGGCGTTTTCAATTTGTAAACAATTTTTGTATTATTTTTTTCACACCAGAGCTCTGCTTTTTAAAAATTGTTTAAAACTCTCGAAAATAAAAAATTTGACCTGGAATCATGGGGGTTTTGAATGTTATTGCATTAATTATTAACGTGTGATAATGATATATAGAACCTAAAATCTAACAGTGGCAAAAACAATCTCATAAAAAATATTAAGTTAATAACAATTAATGGCAGTAAACAAATCAACAACAACAACGAGTATATGATTAAATTAACAAAATACAAAATATTTGCAAAAGACCTGGCAACAAACAATTAATATAAAAAAAGGCATGTCTCTTTATTACCATGGAAGATTTTCAAAAGCAAAAAAGAAAAAAAGAATTTTATGTCAAAAAACAATTAAACGCAAAAACAAAATATTTAGGACGGTACAATATTTGGTTGCAATAAAACAATATTTGTGACAAACAAGACAAACAAGTGGAAATTGTAAATATTCGTTTATGTCTACTTAATCTATTAGGAATTATTAAAAATTATTTTGCTCGGAAACTCATAAAGTGTCTGAGTGTCTATGGGGGGTGTTTTTCAGATAATTCTAGAAAATATTTGATATCAAAACTTTTTCGATTACGATTTCACGTTCTTGATTTTATTGCTTTCAAATGTGACAAATAAAAATATCACTTCAAATTTATTAATTTTGCAGAAAAGTATTCTCAATAATTTATGTTTATTTTATACAATTGTTTTAACACGAAATTTAAATGATTTGTTTTGACTACATTTAAGGAATTTTAATTATTTATTATTACCAGTTATTCTAAAGTGTTATTTCCGATTTGAAATTTTTACACATAAATTAAAAAAATAAAAAACATTTTTCTACCAAGAATATTAACTGATATTTTTTTTAAGTATAAAATCTTTGAAATTCTTTTGCAAGTGAAAATAAACTTTAGTCTTAAATACTTGAAATTTAAAATTTTAATAATTGACATTAAAAACAAAAATTTTGTCTACAAACTACTGGGCTCTTAATCATTAATCGCCATAGATTATCTTCAATGAATATCGGTGATAACAAATTATTCTTACTAAAAAATCAGGGGACTTGAGATTTCAGAGAAATATGTCCATATGTAGGTATTCGTTCATGTTTGTTTATTGTTATTTTTTTGTTTTGTTTTTCCAATCAAAAGAATGTGAAAAACAAACAATTAATTTAGATTTCCTTGTAATAATTATTTTTAATCGAAATATAACAATATAGATTTATTAAATATTTTCTACTAAAGTAGATGGATGTAGTTCACACGAGAGATAAATAATAAATAGTTGTGATTATTATCAGACAGTTGAAGGAAAATACAAAATACTTGAGTTTGTAAATAAATAAATAAAAATGTTGCAAAAAAACACTAGTATGTTTAGCAACATTGTTTAGAAACTTTATAGCTTCATACATAAACAATGAACAATAAACTTACTTCGGAAATTCAGTCAAATTTTAAATCATGAATTGTCTCGACTATAAATAAATCCACTTTTACAACTATAGATCAATTTATAGTATACATCTGACCATAGAACAGTCTATTGTTGTAAAAATTTATCAGTCAAAAGTTTCTAATATAGATCAGTATATAATCTTTACTCAATTTATAATAATTTTGAATAAGATCAGTCCAAAGTTTCAGTCTATAGTCTTGACTATAGAACAGTCTATAGTCTTGACAATAGATCAGTTAGTATAGTCTTGACTACAAATCGGTCTATAGTGTTGATTATAGATCAGTATATCTATAGATTATAGATCAGTCTTTATTATTGATTATTGCTCAGTCTACAGCATTGAATACAGACCTCTCCACTATTGTGACTCTATTTCAGCAAATAGTCCTGTCTATAAATCAGCTAATCAGATCAGTCTATAGTCTTGACTGTAGATCAGTCTATAGCCTTGACTTTAGATCAGTCTACAGTCTTGACTATAACTCAATCTATAGTCTTGATTATAGATCAGTCTACAGTTTTGACTATAGTTCAGTCTATAGTTTTGACTATAGATCAATCTATAGTTTTGACTATAGATCAATCTATAGTTTGGACTATAATTTAATCTATAGTTTTGACTATAGATCAATCTATAGTTTTGACTATAGATCAATCTATAGTTTTGACTATAGATCAATCTATAGTTTTGACTATAGATCAATCTATAGTTTTGACTATAGATCAATCTATAGTCTTGACTATAAACTAATCTATAGTCTTGACTATAGACTAATCTATAGTCTTGACTATAGATCAATCTATAGTTTTGACTATAGATCAATCTTTAGTTTTGACTATAGATCAATCTATAGTCTTGACTATTATTGATCAATCTATAATCTTGACTATAGATCAGTCTATAGTTTTGACTATAGTTCAGTCTATAGTTTTGACTATAGCTCAGTCTATAGTTTTGACTATAGATCAATCTATAGTTTTGACTATAGATCAGTCTATAGTTTGGACAATAGATCAATCTTTAGTTTTGACTATAGATTAATCTATAGTCTTGACTATTATAGATCAATCTATAATATTGACTATAGATCAGTCTATAGTTTTGACTATAGATCAATTTATTGTTATTTTTTTTGTTTTGTTTTTCCAATCAAAAGAATGTGAAAAACAAATATTAATTTAGAATTCCTTGTAATAATTATTTTTAATCGAAATATAACAATATAGATTTATTAAATATTTTCTACTAAAGTAGATGGATGTAGTTCACACGAGAGATAAATAATAAATAGTTGTGATTATTATCAGACAGTTGAAGGAAAATACTATAGATCAATCTATAGTTTTGACTATAGATCAATCTATAGTCTTGACTATAGACTAATCTATAGTCTTGACTATAGACTAATCTATAGTCTTGACTATAGATCAATCTATAGTCTTGACTATTATAGATCAATCTATAATCTTGACTATAGATCAGTCTATAGTTTTGACTATAGTTCAGTCTATAGTTTTGACTATAGATCAATCTATAGTTTTGACTATAGATCAATCTATAGTTTTGACTATAGATCAGTCTATAGTTTGGACAATAGATCAATCTTTAGTTTTGACTATAGATTAATCTATAGTCTTGACTATTATAGATCAATCTATAATATTGACTATAGATCAGTCTATAGTTTTGACTATAGTTCAGTCTATAGTTTTGACTATAGATCAATCTATAGTTTTGACTATAGATCAATCTATAGTTTGGACTATAGATCAATCAATAGTTTTGACTATAGATCAATCTATAGTTTTGACTATAGATCAATCTATAGTTTTGACTATAGATCAATCTATAGTTTTGACTATAGATCAATATATAGTCTTGACTATAGACCAATCTATAGTCTTAACTATAGATCAATCTTTAGTTTTGACTATAGATCAATCTATAGTCTTGACTATAGAACACTTCATAGTCTTGAAAATAGTTGAATCTATAGTCTTGACTATAGATCAGTTCATAGTCTTGACTACAGACAAGTCTTTAGTATTGACTATAGATCAGTCTTTAGTCTTGAATATAGATCCGTCTATAATCTTGACTATAGATCAATCTTTAGTCTTGAATATAGATCCGTCTGTAAACTTGACTAAAGATCAGTCTATAGTCTTGACTATAAAACAGTCCATAGTCTTAAATATAGATCAGTCTATAGGCTTGATTATAGAGTTGTCTTTAATTTCGACTAATTGTAGTCTTTGGTCTTAATTGTAGACCAGGCAATAGTCATAACTATATATTAGTGTATACCATGGACGTAGATCAGTCTACTGTTTTGATTCTTAAAGTCGTGATTATAGATTAATTTTGCCTTCAGATCAGTCTTAGTGTTGACTTCATGTATGTCTAATATTAAGCCTGCAGTCTTGGCCATGGATCTGTCTGTAGTATTGTCTATTGATCAAACTATAGTCTTGTTTACAAATGTGTTTTTAGTCTTGAATCTATATCATTCCTTAGTCTCTTCATTATTTTCGATTTTTTTTTTTTAAGTATAAAATGCTGTTCTTAATTTTAATTTTTCGAACTTCAAAAAGTCAAGGCAAAGCACATGCGATAATAAAAATTAGGTACTTAAAATTTAAATGGCAAATAGATTTTTTTTTTATTTTTCAAAAAGTACCTTTATCTTTAATCATTATGTACTTGTGATCTTGTTATTATTTTCTTAGATATTTTATTGTAACAATTCAAAAATTACAATTTGATTTTAAAATATTTGTTTACAGACAAGTGGATAATTTTCAATGTCACGTAGCCGAAGCAAGCCTACATTTCATCAACTGTTTACAAATTTTTATGTTTTTTTCTTTTTTTTTTTTTGTAAAATTTCTTAATCTATAAAATGTGACAGCTAAATAAAAAAAAATACATTCTACAGTATTTCTTCAATTAAAATTAAATATAGTCGTTGCTTCTGTCACATATTTATGAAAGCAGGCGTTTTTGATTAATTGAAAATTGAACTCCAAATGACAAAATAGATTGTTCTTTTTATATTTAATTATGATTTAATTTAATAAACGTGATGTGATAAAATAATAAAATTAATAAACTGTGCGTGTTTTTTTAATCACAATTTTCGCATGTTTTTCAATTAACGAATGTAATTACAGTGAAACGAAAATGTAAACGTACAAATGAATATTAGTTTCGAATATATTATAGTCTAGCCTGTATTCAAATTATAAAATAATATCTAATCTAAGTTATAAATTGGTGTACGATCTGACTAATTTATATTTCAGATAGAGTCTGATCAAAAGTCACGACTATTGTCTGATATATTGTCATGATTATAGAGTGATCTATATTCGAGATTATAGACTGATCTATAATAAAGTGACACTACTATACACTGATCTAAATGCAGGACTACAGAGTGATTTTTATTCAAGGTACAGACTGAACTATACACTAATTTATGGGCAATACTATAGACTGATCTATAGCCAATACTACAGACTGATAATAATAAAGACTATAGATTGATCTGTAGTCAGTACCTCAGACTATATAAAGGATCTACAGTCAAGACTATATACTGATCTATAGTCAAAAATAAAGAAAAATCTCTTATCAAGACAGATGATCTATAGTAATGACTATAGACTGATCTATAGTCAAGACTGCAGACTGATCTATAGTTAAGAACCATAGACTAATTTATAGTCAAGACTATAGACTGATCCATAGTCAAGACTATAGACTGATCCATAGTCAAGACTATAGACTGATCTATAGTCAAGACTATAGACTGATCTATAGTCAAAACTATAGACTGATCTTTAGTCAAGACTATAGACTGATCTATAGTCAAGACTAGAGTCTGATTTATAGTTAAGACTATAGTCTGATCTATAGTCAAGACTATAGTCTGATCTATGTTCAAGAGCAGAGACTTATCTATACTCAATACTATAGATTGATCTATTGCCCAGACTATAGACTGATCTATAATCGAAACTATTGACTGATCTATAATCGAGACTATGTACTGATCTATGGTCAATACTTTAAATTGATCTATAGTCATGAATATAGACTGATCTATAGCCAAGTTTCTAGGGTACATACATATGGATATTGTATTTCAAATTCTTGTCTATGAATAATTTGAAAATTGAACCAAATTTGGCAAAGTTTGCAATTAACAAATGGAATAATCAACATGATTTAAATTAAAGTCCTACAATATGTCAATTAAATAATTATCATAAAAAAACACAAAAATGATGGATTGTTTCATTACTTCATAAATCATTTCCATACTTATTCATTTATTAAGCAAATTCTTTATAGTATATAAAAAATTCGTTATTTAAAAAAAAGAAATAGCAACAAATTTTAAACAAATGTTAATAATTTTATCAATTTCAAAATTTGTTAATGTAATTTAGATGTAGATATTTTATAATGCTTTTCTTTCTATCAACAACTTTTCTTTTTATCAGTTATTAGTACTTGTACCGGTGAGCAGATGACGGGGAGGAATAAAAACATTATTTGATAAGATCACAATTAAAATCACTTACTACCTTAATGATAGCGATAAAATCAATGTTCTCGGCATGTCTTTTACTTTGTCGCCAACTTTGCCAACGTTTTAATATTGTCCTTCTTTTATATTTTTGTTTTCTCTTGTGTTTTGTTGAAATTTTAATTTCAATTACATTTTGCAAATAATGATAAATATTTTGCAATATTTATTAAGGGAAAAAAACATCAGAAAAAATCTTAAAATAGCTTGAATTTTATCTTAGAACTATTTTAAACTTTTAAATATTTGTACCGACTTGTATTTGTATATATGAAGTAGACTTATTGGTTTCAAACACGGACTGAAAAGAACATAACTGATAGTGAAAAGTTTAAAAAAGTATAGAAACATAACATTTTATATTTCTCTTATATAAAAGATCGATATTTAAATATATATGATAATAGGTTGAAAAATATTCATTAAATAAAGGTTTTTAGACATTATCGATTTTATAATTGTAACCGATCTATAGGCAAGATCAGACGCTGATCCAGAGAGGGAAAAAGGGAAATTTCATCAACCCAAATTAATAATTTTTCATACAAAATATAATAAGAGAAAAAAAAAGAACAAAAAAATTTACTCCCACAAACTGATCTATAGTCTGGACTATAGATTGTAGACTGGTATATTATTAAGACTATATATTGATCTATACTCAAGACTATAGTTTAATGTATAGTGAAGATTATATAATGATCTATTGTCAAGATTTTAGATTGATCTATAGTAATGATTATAGACTGATTTGTAGTCAAGATTATAGACTGTTCTAAAGTCAAGATTATAGACTGATATATAGTCAAGATTGTAGATTGATTTATAATCAAGACTATAGACTGATCTGGGTCAAGACTATGGACATGACTGATCCATAGGCAAGACCATCGACTGATCAATAGGAAATACCATATACTGATATATAGGAAAGACCATAGACTATAAACTGATCTGAAGACAAGACTATAGACTGATCTATAGTTAAGATCTATAGACAATACTATAAACTGATCTATAGTCGAGACTTTAGACTTATCTATATTCAAGACTATAGATTGATCCAGTCTTGACTAAAGAACAATCTACAGTCATGACTCTAGATAAATCGATAGTCAAGACTATAGACTGATCTATAGTCAATACTATAGACTGATCTTTATTAGCGCCGCATATCACCGCTTTGTTTAAAGTCAAGACTAATCTATAGTTAAGGCCATTGAATGAGTTGTAATCAGGACTGTTAATTGAGTTATACTCAATAATAATCTATAGTCAAGACTATAGACTGATCTGTAGTCAAAACTATAAACTAATCTATAGTCACGACTAAAGACTGATCTATAGTCAAGACTACAGACTGATCTATAATCAAGACTATAGTCAAGACCATAAACTGATCTAGTCAAGACTATAGACTGATCTATAGTCAAGACTATAGACTGATCTATAGTCAAGACTATAGACTGATCTATAGTCAAGACTATAGACTGATCTATAGTCAAGACTATAGACTGATCTATAGTTAAGACTATAGACTGATCTATAGTCAAGACTATAGACTGATCTATAGTCAAGACTATAGACTGATCTATAGTCAAGACTATAGACTGATCTATAGTCAAGACTATGGACTTATCTATAGTCAAGACTATAGACTGATCTATAGTCAAGACTATGGACTTATCTATAGTCAAGACTATAGACTGATCTATAGTCAAGACTATAGTCTGATCTATAGTCAAGACTATAGACTGATCTATAGTCAAGACTATAGACTGATCTATAGTCAAGACTATAAACTGATCTATAGTCAAGACTATAGACTGATCTATAGTTAAAACTATAGACTGATCTATAGTCAAGACTATAGACAGATCTATAGTTAAGACTATAGACAGATCTATAGTCAAGACTATACACTGATCTATAGTCAAGACTATAAATTGATCTATAGTCAAGACTATAAATTGATCTATAGTCATGTCTATGGACTGATCTATAGTCAAGTCTTAGAGTTTGATCTATAGTCAAGACTATAGACTGCTCTATAGTCAAGTCTTAGAGTTTGATCTATAGTCAAGACTATAGACTGTAGTCAAGACTATAGACTGATCTATAGTCAAGACTATAGATTGATCTATAGCCAAGACTATAGACTGATCTATGGTCAAGACTATAGACTGATCTATATTCATGTCTATAGACTGATCTATCTGTAGTCAAGACTTATAGTTTGATCTATAGTCAAGACAATAGACTGATCTACAGTCAAGACTATAGACTGATCTATAGTCAAAACTAACCTATAGTTAAGACCATTGAATGAGTTGTAGTTAAGACAGTTAATTGATCTATAGTAAACAGTTACGACTATTTGCTAAGAATATGTGTATAGCATTTGCTATCTAAAAGGAAAACGTGTACATTTTATTTTAATTCCACTGTCAGTTTTTGTTTATTTTTTTGATTCATTACGATCATTTGTCAAAATTTTCGAAAAATTTGTTTCATGAACTTTGTTCCTTTTAAAAAAATATATATAATTCCATTTCTATTCTTTAGTGACTAAACAAAATTTACTTATAGTGTATATTGCAATATTTAAAGTCTTTTAGACGATTATTTAATCACACCCCCTTTTAAAAGGCGTCTTATCAAAATTCATTGATCCCTCATAAAATTAAAAGCAAATAAATATGAAAAATAGCATTATTTAAAGGTGTGTGTTTAGAGAGGTGTTATTTTGTAGTGATTTCCATGAAATAGGGAAAGAATCATACATACAATTAATGGTCCGAATGGCTCCACTTATCATGCTTCTTGGATCAATGTTTTTATGAATCACTTTCAATTCTTCACATATTGAACAATAATTCAAATAAATTGCAAAATCAGGAATATTTCGCAAAGTTTTAGTTCATTATACAAACATTTTGCGATCGTTTCCACTAAACGCTTATCGTAAGACATAAAAATTCAACCGTGTGTAAGTAGAATACATATTTTCTAAATGAAACTGAATCATCATCCAATAGACTTATAGTCTTGTGTTAAATATTAAATTTTGTTGTTGTTTAAGACATAAATGAACTTTGTTTTTAAGGAAAACTTATCATTTAATGTTTATACTTTTACCAATATCTAGACGTTGGACAAACAATCAAATTGATTTATTATCGTTAAGACCCATAATTGTTTAATGACATTCTAATCTCTCGACAGAGACCCAAGAGAAACACCCAGAGAAATTGTGTAAATATAAGAAAGGAACATTTTGATTCTCACATTTATTTAATAATAGTAGAGGTGTATGTTTAATCACTCAGATATAAAGAAAATTAAGACAAATACCAATTCGCTTTAAAAATCATTTTCTTTAAGAATTGAGAAATAGGGTTCTTGAGTACGCTAAGTCGACCACTGCTGCCTAATTGTGTCAAGTTCAATTCTCTTAATTATATTTTTGTGATGTAATTAATAACACTTATTAATTGACAAATATTAGCGCCGCATCTCAACGCTTTGTAAAAAAAACAACGTAAATTATACTTTCCAATTGATAAATAATTATTTGTTAATATTTGTTTTATAGAGGAAAACTTAAAAAATAATGCACTTAAACAAATTAAACCTAAGAAAACTGAAGATAATTTTTTTGAAAATAAATAATTTGTGATTCATGCATTATGAATAATTGAATTTGAACTGAATTTAAACTGAACTAGATCGGAACTAGAACTGAACTAGAACTGAACTAGAACTGAACTAGAACTGAACTAGAACTGAACTAGAACTGAACTAGAACTGAAGTAGAACTGAACTAGAACTGAACTAGAACTGAACTAGAACTGAACTAGAACTGAACTAGAACTGAACTAGAACTGAACTACAACTGAACTAGAACTGAACTAGAACTGATCTAGAACTGAACTAGAACTGAACTAGAACTGAAATAGAACTGAACTAGAACTGAACTAGAACTGAAATAGAACTGAAATAGAACTGAACTAGAACTAAACTAGAACTGAACTAGAACTGAACTAGAACTGAACTAGAACTGAACTAGAACTGAACTAGAACTAAACTAGAACTGAATTGGAACTAAAATAGAACTGAACTAGAAGTGAACTAGAACTGAATTAGAACTAATCTAGAACTGAACTAGAACTGAACTAGAATTGAACTAGAACTGAAATAGAATTGAACTAGAACTGAACTAGAATTGAACTAGAACTGAACTAGAACTGAACTAGAACTGAACTAGAACTGAACTAGAACTGAACTAGAACTGAACTAGAACTGAACTAGAACTTAATTAGAATTGAACTAGAACTGAACTAGAACAGAACTTGAACTGAACTAGAACTTAATTAGAATTGAACTAGAATTGAGCTAGAACTAAACTAGAACTGAACTAGAATTGAAGTAGAACTGAACTAAAAGTGAACTAGAACTGATGTAGAACTGAACTAAAAGTAAACTAGAGCTAAACTAGAACTGAACTAGAACATAACTAGAATTGAACTTGAAGTGAACTAGAACTGAACTAGAATTGAACTAGAACTGAATTAGAACTAAACTAGAACCGAACTAGAACTGAATATAATTCCAATTAGAACTAAATTGGAACTAATTTAGAATTGAAATAGAACTAAACAAAAAGTTAACTAAAAGTAAACAAGAATTGATTTAGAACTGACTAGTACGTATAATGTATTCGAAACGTGCTGTAACTGAATTCAAACTGGACTAGAAATTATCTAGAACTATATTTTGCTGCAATTTTAGTTTTATATTTTTTTCTGATCTATATTTCTCTCATTGTTACAATTTCTGAAACAAAGAAAACTTTATAAAAATATTTTCATAAAAAATTTATTAGTTTAGTTAAGACACCATAAAAAATATTTATAGTTTAATAACAGAGGATTTGGAATATAATCCAAATTAAGATTTAAACTTATGTAAATATTCATGTGACTAAATATTATCAATTGTCAAACAATTAGTTTAAAAATAGTTTATTAAAGGATTAGCACAAATATTGGGGTGATTTAAAAGAATCATTATCGTAGTTGGGGGGTTTGTATAGATAAAAAACTTTAGTAGATAGACACAATGTATTAGCTGAGAAAGCAAAAAAGAAGTTTAAAATAACCTAAATGGCTAATTTAAATTAAATATAACCTTTTTTAAAGTATTTTAAGAGACTTTAGAGAATAAAGAATTTAATTTTTTTATGAAATTGTGACACACAGTTTTTGGTTCGTAATATAGTTTATTTAAAATAATAGTTTTATTTTCATCTTTACATACATATTTACTTTATTTAATAATATTACATTACATGAATATTTTCTTTTTTTCTTTTCTATATTTATATAAAAAATCGAATGTATTGCTGTTGTCTTTTGTTTTACAAACACAAAAAACAACTGTATTATTACTAAAAAATGGATTGAATTAGAAACTTAAAAGAAATACTTGTTTGTTTTTTTTTTTTATAAATGTAACAATTTTTTCATTTAAGTATAGACCATTTTAACTGTTCACGAGCCGATTGTAGGACCTGGAAAAAAGTACAATTGAGAAAAATAAAGCATTTAATAAGAAACTTTAAGCTTAAAATTGGTAATAAATTGTTGTTGAATAAAACTATAAAAATAAGTGCAAACAAGAATAAATAAATGAAGAAAATTTATTTTATAAAAGAAAATAATATTTTTAGCAGTTGTTTTTTATAAGATTTTTAATCATTAAATTAAACAATTGAGTATAAGTCTAAATCTATCTAATTATTAAAATAATTTCAAATTAAAATTAAGTAACACATATTTAACAGTTTTAAATAAATATTAGTAACAAGTACAGTTTAAAAAAAAAGTTTTATAAATTTGTTTCATATTTTTTATTGACTACCAAAAGAGTCCATTTAAAGTGTTAGTTACCTGGGCCACAGTCTGTTCGGCAATGGGAATGTCGTCATTACGCAAATCGACTCTTTTGACAACTGACGAAGGATCGGCATCCAAAATTATGCTGTAAGAAAGGAAATTAATTAAATTCAACTAACAAAAGGGAAATTTCAACAACTTTGTCAAAAAAAAAGAAATAAATAATGAACAAAGTTGTCTAAACAATGAAAAGTTTTCAAAATTAAAAACAGAAAATTTTCAACAAATTTGTAAAGAAATCTGTACTAGCACTGAACTAGAACTATAATTGAACTAGAATTCAACTTGAACTAAACTAGAACTGAACTGGAACTCAATTAGAACTGAACAAGAACTCAACTACAACTAAACTAGAACTGTACTAGAACTGATCCAGAACAGAATTAGAACTGAACTAGAACTGAACTAAAGCTAAATTAGAACTGAACTAGAACTGAACAAAAACTGAACTAGAACTAAACTAGAACTGACCTTGAACTGAACTTAAACTAAACAAGAACTGAACTTGAAGTAGAACAGAATTAGAACTCAACTGAACTATAATTATACTAGAACTGAACTAGAACTAAACTAGAACTGAAATAGAACTGAACTAGAACTGAACTAGAACTGCACTAGAACTGAACTAGAACTGAACTAGAACTGAACTAGAACTGAACTAGAACTGAACTAGAACTGAACTAGAACTGAACTAGAACTGAACTAGAACTGAACTAGAACTGAACTAGAACTGAACTAGAACTGAACTAGAACTGAACTAGAACTGAACTAGAACTGAACTAGAACTGAACTAGAACTGAACTAGAACTGAACTAGAACTGAACTAAAACTGAACTAGAACTGAACTAGAACTGAACTAGAACTGAATTAGAACTGAACTAGAACTGAACTTGAACTGAACTAGAACTAGCACTAAACTAGAACTGAACTGGAACTGAACTAGAACTGAACTAGAACTGAACTAGAACTGAACTAGAACTGAACTAGAACTGAACTAGAACTGAACTAGAACTGAACTAGAACTGAACTAGAACTGAACTAGAACTGAACTAGAACTGAACTAGAACTGAACTAGAACTGAACTAGAACTGAACAAGAACTGAACTAGAACTACAACTAAACTAGAACTGAAGTAGAACTGAACTAGAACTGAACTAGAACTGAACTAGAACTGAACTAGAACTGATCTAGAGCTGAACTAGAACAGAACTAGAACTGAATTAGAAATGAACTAGAACTATATTAGAAATGAACTAGAACTATATTAGAAATGAACTAGAACTGAAATGGGATTGACTTAAAACTGAACTAAAACTCAACTATAACAGCTGTAGAACTGAACTAGAACTATACCAGAACTAAACTAGAACAAAACTAGAACTGAATTATAACTGAACTAAAACGGAACTTGAACTAAACTAACACAGAACTAGAAATAAACTGCAACTTAACTATAAGTGAACCTAAACTGAACTAGGACTGAAATATAACTAAAACTGAACTAGAACTTAAACTGAACTAAAACAGACCTATAACTAAAACTAAACCGGAACTAAACTGAACTATAACTGAACTTGAATTGAATTAAAACTGAACTAGAACGAAATAGAACTGAACTAAATATTGACTAGAACTGAAATAGAGCTGAGAAGGAACTGAACAAGAACTTTAATTTTTAATAAAATAGGTTCTTATTTTTTTGCAAAAAAAAAAAAAAAATTCTATTAATAGAGACAATTGAAAATTTTCTAAAAATATGATAAATTTTGGAATAGAAAAATTTTAATGGAGAAAAATTCCTCCAATGCTCATTTTTAAAAACGCTATTCAAATAACCTCACAACTTACCCTCCATCACAGATCTCATCGAAAGCCAACATAATTATTTCCAAATTATCCAAAACCAAACGTTTCTCCACATTTTTCTTCAATATCAAACTGATAGAGTCATACAGACAATTCAACACCGACAACAGAATCAATTCGTTCTCATAGGCATTTCCCATGACATAGAAAAACAAATCCACATTTGATTTATAAACACAGGTTAGACCATCTAACATAATAATTTCGGTATTAGAACGGTGGGTCTTATTGAAGAGATTCTTTTCGAAGGCTTTCTGTTCCTTGACAGTGGCTAAGATGTTTTTGTCATAGTATTTGGCCAATATGCGATTGCCATCGTTGTCCATAATACACATACCCTTGATGATGTCCTATATGGAGTGGCAGACATTTTCGATAAGTAGAGTATTAGAATTTGTGCAAATTTTTGTAAAAATTTGTGTAATTTCATAAATATTTACCATCATAAATCCGTCCATGGTGTTGTGGCTGATAATTTTTTTTCTTTTGGAAATTCTTTAACGTTTTGACAGTTGAACACGTCAACTGCTGGGGTTGTTTGACAGCTGTTTGTTTATGTGTAAGAGTACAGAGTTGAGTAAAAGCAATTGGTTAACGGCGTTAGTAGGCCGCAAAATTTAATGTAATGAAATTTGTTGAATATTTTAATTATTTTTATTATTATTTATAAAACAAACATATTAATGAGGAAACTGCAATTTAAATTGTATTATTGTTTCTCAATTTTAATTAAACTTGAAGTTTAAAAGATTTATAAAATCCCTTTAAATTTCGCATTTTTCTGATATTAAAGTTTTATATATTTTAAAAATATATTTTAAATGGAAAAGAAATTCGACTTTTCGACTTTTTGCATTTTATGAAAAGTCGACATTTCGACTTTTTGAATTTTACGAAAAGTCGACTTTTCGACTTTTTGCATTTAGTTAAAAGTCGATTTTTCGACTTTGTTCATTAAATTAAAATTCGATTTTTCGACTTTTAATATTTTATAAATAGTCGACTTTTCGACTTTTTCCGACTTTTCGACTATTTTTGACTTTTGACTTTTTTCGACTATTTTCGACTTTATCCGAATTTTTCGACTTTTTCCGATTTTTTTGTTGTTATTGTTGTTTCTCAATTTTATTTAAACTTGAAGTTTATAAGATTTATAAAATCCCTTTAAATTTCGCATTTTTCTGATATTAAAGTTTTATATATTTTAAAAATATATTTTAAATGGAAAAGAAAATTAATTTCAATATTATAAACGATTATATAGTAAAGGCTAAGGTTCTATAGTTGCATTTTATGAAAAGTCGACATTTCGACTTTTTGCATTTTATGAAAAGTCGACTTTCGACTTTTTGCATTTAGTTAAAAGTCGATTTTTCGACTTTTCGACTTTGTTCATTGAATTAAAATTCGATTTTTCGACTTTTAATATTTTATAAATAGTCGACTTTTCGACTTTTTCCGACTTTTCGACTATTTTCGACTTTTGACTTTTTTTCGACTTTTTCCGACTATTTTCGACTTTATCCGAATTTTTCCGAATTTTTTCGGAAAAAGTCGACTTTCCGACTTTTTTCGACTTTTTTCGACTCTTTCCGACTTTTTTCGACTTTCCGACTTTTCGACTTTTATTTACAAAATCGACTTTTCGACTTTTTTTCATAGACGATAGTCGAGTTATCGACTTTTTTGGAACAAAATAGTCGACTTCGACTTTTCGACTTTTTTCGACAAAAAGTAGATTGTTCGATTATTCGAAAGTCGATTTATAGAACCCTAGTATAGACTAGATTGTAGTATTAGAAAAAGTTGGCTACTTTATCAAATTCAGAAAAAAGTTTACAAAAGTATTTTCAGATTTATTAATAAACAAGTAAGAAATTATAGTCGGGCGAGACCGACCATATAATAACCTACACCTGTATTTGAATAAAGTGTGATTTAGTTTTCATAATAAAGCATTTAAGTTGAATTGTACCCTGCCTTAGATATACTTATGTCATTTATTGTTGAATAAAATTGTGGTAATTTAAGTTAAATTTTGAAGTGGGCTTTCTATAGGGGCTAGGGTCAAATGAGGCCCTTTAATTATAAAATTCATGAAGGTCATCAAGACTAGCATAGAACTTGGTTTTGAAGCTTCTTGTCGAGATACGCTCTATTAGACGGGTTCAGTTGTATGGGGGCTAGGAATTAATAATGGATCGATGTTAACTATTTTCAACAGGCTTCTTCTACGGTACCATTTACTGAATTCCATTGAATTATCTCCAAAATTTGAGATCTATAGTTCAATTATAAGGTTTACAAGCCCTATTCGGGGGCTCAGTTGTATGGTGGCTAGGTGAAATAATGAACCGATCTTAACCATTTTTAATAGGGTTCGTTTCTGATGCAATAGAAAATCAAGTACCAAATTTCATTGAATTATCTTCAAAACTGCGACCTGTAGTTTGATTACAGGGGTTACATGCTCGGACGGACTAAAGTGGTATAAAGGGTATAAAAATCTGTTCATGTTTTCATTTTGTCATGTAGAAGCTTATGAATATAAAATTTCACCGATCTTGATATAATCTATTATAATATAAAAATGTTATTATGTCTAGATTATTAAAATCTACAAAATTTTTCATTCATAAACTGTCGTACAATTTAATTCCAATATTTACAAAATAAATTTAAAAATTATTGATCTTCCACGCTAGTATTACTATTACGATGTTGTAAAATAGTTTCCACTAAGATATTCTTGGAATTCATAATAATTTCCTGAAAAGTTTTTATATCATTATCCTTTTCGGCGGTAATATAGTCCAGTTTTTCTTTAAGCAATGTCATCTTTTCCGAGGCTAGTTCGAGGCTAAAAAACGACATATTAAGGGAAAATTTATTAAAATATCTATAAAAATAGGTACCGATTATTTAAATCGTTAAGATCACTTTCTGCTGGTGGTTCCGTGATAATTTTATTCGTATTTGCTATTAGGTTAGAATTCTCGAATGTAAACGAACTTAAGGAAGAGTTGCAGCTTAGATTTGCCGAATATTCTGCTATACGCTGTGATCGTTTCTTTTTTTCAGTTTGTATTTCAAGATCTCGTTCTAAATCGCGTACTTTTGCCTCAAGACGTGAAATGCGTATTTTTTGTTTTGTTATTTGATCCATAAGATTATCGTTTTTATTACGTTCTTGAGTTAACCGATCATTGAGATTTTTATTATGATCCAACAATGAATTCTTTTCCGATTCTAAACTATCCAATATGGCGATAAAATCTTCCTGTTTGGGAGGGGAAAAAATTAAAATACTTAAACTCAGTTTTTCCAAATTGACCTATTACCTTTCTGAATTCCCTGCATGAAAATAAAAATCCTCCACATATAGCCTTCAGATCTTGCTCCAACTTTTTAACTTGTAACTTCAACTCCTCTATTGATTCGTCTTTTTTAATTATGCAGCTTTCTAATTCTTTTATTTTTTCCTCTAAATATTCTCTATTTAAATCTAATTCCTTTTTATCTTTGATTATATTATCCCTTTCTTTGGACATTTCCTGCAAACGTTTGTCATAATATATTTTCTGTTGATTTAATCTCTCATTCATGGTGGCCACATTAATGATATTAAAATCTGTCTGTTCTTGCAGTGTACTGGACTTCATTTTGTATTGTGATATCTCATCATTTAAAGTTTTATTTCTCACTTTTAAAGCTAAAATTTTAGAACGTTGTTCTTCGATTTCTGCTTTCAAATCCGTTATTTCTTTTTCCAAAGACTCAACTTTAGCCCGATGTTGAATTTCGGTTTTTCTAACACTCGGTCTTTCAATAGAGCCAAAACTAAGGCTGGAGCAAAGAGTGGGATTTATAAATTCCAAATGGTTGTCATTATCTTTGACAGCTTGATTTTCTAATTTTTCTTGCAATTCTTTAAGTTTTTGCTGCAAATGGAGAATCTGTTGTGCTCTACCACGCCAATTAGTGGAACCACCTTGATTGGCTAATAAATTTAAATTGAAATTTTCACCAATTTCTTGCTGTAAACATTTTTGAGCCAATTTTAATTGTGATTGCAATTCCATATTTTTATTACGAGTCTCGAATAGTTTTTGCTGTAAAGCACTGAGTTTGTTATGCAGTTCCTCAAGGGAGACAGAGGACTAAATAAAAAAAAATACTTTTTAAAAAGTTTTGAATCTAAATAACTCTAAT
Organism: Lucilia cuprina; assembly: GCF_022045245.1. Classification (NCBI taxonomy): domain Eukaryota; kingdom Metazoa; phylum Arthropoda; class Insecta; order Diptera; family Calliphoridae; genus Lucilia; species Lucilia cuprina. Next base: position 44,487,687 of record NC_060953.1, on the reverse strand, counting down.
ATTACCTCTTTCTTAACACTTTCCTTACTTTGCTGTTGCTGCAAATGTTTTTCTAATTTCTGCAACTGTTGATCTTTTCTAGCCAAACGATTTTTAGTCATCTCCAATTCTGCTCTTAATTGACGATTTTTCTTGCTCAGCTCTAAGAGTTTGGCACTGGCTATAGAAGAATTACATCTTAACTCTTCAATGGGCACGGAATTTAACACCTCATTCAGAGAATTCACAGATTTTTTCAATTCCAATATTTCATTGTTTTTATCTTGTATTAAATTGTTCAAAGATTGATTTTGTTGCTCAACTTCATTTAATTTCTTTTTTAGTTTTTTGCTTTCAGATTTTTTCTTTTCAGTTTTTTGGTTTACTTCCAGGTTGGATATAGATTTCTTTGCTCCTTTTAAATCCTGTATATCTTTATCCAATATAGTTTCTGTGGATACAGCATGATCTTGTGTTGACATAATATCCATTTTTATATATAAAAAAACTTATCTGTTTTAAGGAAAATATTTTATAAAATAAAATTATTTTTTTTTTGAAAACTTATTTTAAAATTAATTGTCAGTTTGTATGAGCTGTGTTTTTTAGGATGATATGTTTATTTAAAATAAAAGCTGGAACCTTAAATTGACTTTCGATTAATCGAAAACATTTTTTATCGATAAAGTCAATGGCTATAGTCTAGACTGTAGTGCAGTCTAGTCTATTGACTAGCCTTTAGTCAAGTTTATAGCTTATAGTCTAGCCTATAGTTTATTCTATAGTCTGGTCTATAGTCTATTTTATAGTCTAGTCTATATTCTAGTCTATAGTCTAGTCTATAGTGTAGTCTATAGTCTAGTTTATGGTCTATAGTCTAGTCTATAGTCTAGTCTATAGTCTATTCTATAGTCTAGTCTATAGTCTATTCTATAGTCTAGTCGATAGTCTAGTCTATAGTCTAGTCTATAGTCTAGTCTATAGTCTAGTCTATAGTCTAGTCTATAGTCTAGTCTATAGTCTAGTCTATAGTCTAGTCTATAGTCTAGTCTATAGTCTAGTCTATAGTCTAGTCTATAGTCTAGTCTATAGTCTAGTCTATAGTCTAGTCTATAGTCTAGTCTATAGTCTAGTCTATAGTCTAGTCTACAGTTTAGTTATAGTCAGTCTATATTCTGGATTATATTCCTGTCTTTAGTTTTGACTATTGTCTAATTATAGTCTGTAAAATTCTATATTCTTAACTATAGTCTCTAGCTTAGATATTATGGCCAGTAGTTTGTTATATAGGGTCGATTATACCCAACGCTTGGTTTATCTTTCAAATGGAAATGGTGTCACTCCGCTTGACTAATTTTACCGTGAGTATTTAATAACAATATAAAATTTGTTGTATTATTATATAAAATCGGAATTATTAATTTCTCACAATAGTTTTTTTAGAACCAGATCAAATTCATAAAAGCAACTGATTTTCCTTAAAAAAGTTACTTGCATAATCTTAATTATTAAATCTTAAAAATCAGTCATATAATAAATGACTTTTAAGGGTTTTCAAGTTCTTTACCAATTTTGGTATGCAATTACGATATACAAACATATTGAAGAAGATATCGAGGACTAAAATCGAATGATTTAATTATACGAACGTCATTTTAGTTTCACTCAATTTGAGATTATGTGGTTAACATGGATGTCATGAATCACGACAACTAGTTGCAACTTTTAAATATAGGTAAATAATAAATTATGTATAATTCAAAGAAACATTAAAGAAATGTTATACGATCTGAAACAATAAATCGAAATAAACTACTGCAAAATAAATATGGCTAATAGAAATCAAAATTTTCCAAAAGGAATTCAGGAAAATCAAAGTTTTGAAGAAAATTATACGCAATTAAAATCCAATCAGCAGTAAGTTAAGTTTTAATAAATTTATAAAAATACATTAATAAATCCTTCCACAGTGAAACCCCACAGAATCCAATTGAACAAACCCAAAAACAAGTTAAGGAATTGGTCGAAATTTTACAAGAAAATGTTAATCTGGCCATAAAACGTGAAGATAATCTAAAAGATTTAACAAAAATTTCCAATGATTTAGAAAATAATGCTGAACAATTTAAAACAACGACAGATAAAGTCAAACGTAAAGTATGGTGGAAGCAGATGAAGACTAAATTAGTTTTTGTAGGACTGGTTGTGATTCTGCTGTTAGTGTTAATATGTAAGTTATAGATTTAAAATTATAAATAATTTCCGAAAATTATTAATTTATTTTGAAATACTTTCTTTCAGTTTCATTAATGTAAATGTTTACTTTTAAATAAATGCAATGGAACTGGAAAATATTAACTTGTTTTATTTTAATCGTAACGAAATTTGAAAATTAATCAAGACGATTTCTTATTTGTTGTAGAATGTTATAATCTAAAAGTGATACTTTTAATAAAAATTTCGATGGGGACATTTTTGGGCCAATATATTGTTTAATGTAAAAACTGGTCTGAACTATAAACTAGATTCAACTATGGAGACAAATATAGTGAAATATAGACTAGACTATAGACTAGACTATAGACTAGACTATAGACTAGACTATAGACTAGACTATAGACTAGACTATAGACTAGACTATAAACTAGACTATAGTCTAGACTATAGACTACACTATAGACTAGACTATAAACTAGACTATAGACTAGACTATAAACTATAGACTAAACTATAGACTAGACTATAGACTGGACTATAGACTAGACTATAGACTAGACTATAGACTAGACTATAGACTAGACTATAGACTAGACTATAGACTAGACTATAGACTAGACTATAGACTAGACTATAGACTAGACTATAGACTAGAATATAGACTACACTGTAGACTAGTTTTGACTAGAGTAGTATACTCTGTAGCTACGAATATGGACAAGATTATATAAGAGTTTAACAGAAGACAAATCGGCAGCAATATAAAAAAATTAAATTTGCCCAATTAATGTATAATAGGTCTTGCATACTTCCCTTATTTTGTAATATTGATAGATTTACTTTATTAAAACTAGTGATTAAAAATAGACTGAGTGAATTCGTTTAAGTAAATTGCTGTGTCGCAAATAAGATCTTTACGATTTTCACTTCCAATTATAAAACAATTTAATACTTTGGTATGTATAAACAAGTTCCACATTAGGTTTTTAATTAACCATACTATTTCCCAGTAAATGTTTGTACTAATAAAACTGTAAGAAATTTATAAAATAATGATTAAGAATTTTATTTTAATTGTTATTTATATCTGATTTACTCACGTATTATAATTATTAATAAAATCGCTCCCAAACCGGCAAATACTAATTTTGTTTTCATCTGTTTGTGCCATTCTTTGCGCTTAACCACAACAGCTGTAGTTTTAAATTCACTTGCTTGTTTTTCCAAATTTTCGGAAATTTCATTTAAATCCGAAAGTTTATTTTCACGTTCCAAAGCTTTGTCAACATTATCATGTAAGATTTCTACCAATTCATCTACCTGTTCCTGAGTCTGTTGTAGTAGATTTTTGGCAGGTTGCCTAAAGGAAATTATTATAATTGCAATTTGTTTATATTTATTAACATTTAATTTCAATTTAAACTTACTGTTGTTGTTCATTGGTTTTGACTTTTTTATAAATAACATTTTCATAAATTCCAGTTGTATCACTCATGTTTTATTAAATTTTGAAAAATATTTTATTAAAATTTCCCTTTAGAATTGTTTTTATTAAGAGAATTTTGCGTTTTTTTGTTATGTGTTTGATTTGTTTAATGTTCCGTTCAACTAAATTCCATTTTATGAATTGTTTATACAAAAAAATAAAATTAAAAATATATCTAAAAGCTCTCATGATTCATGAGAATGTGTGCAAACCGCACAAACTCAATTTGAGCGGAAATACATTAGTGATGAAAAGAATTGATGCTCAAATTATTAAAGATCTTCTTGACGATTAATTTAAATTAGTTGTTTTTTTTTTAACAAATTTAAATAAAAAAATATTTTATAAATAAAAACAAATTATAATATTTTCAACAAATCGACACAAGTTCTTACAAGAAAAGAAAAACATGGTTTGACATGGTTACTATAACTAAATTATGTTCACTGTAACAATATATTGTTATCAAAAACATATAATTGTCATTTTAATTCTATTTAAACAATATTGTTGCTATCGTAATCATTTTATGTTTACGGCAATTACCTATCTATCTATCTATCTATCTATCTATCTATCTATCTATCTATCTATCTATCTATCTATCTATCTATCTATCTATCTATCTATCTATCTATCTATCTATCT
>NC_060953.1:44468370-44483257 GCF_022045245.1 Lucilia cuprina | reverse complement strand
CTATAGTCTAGTCTATAGTCTAGTCTATAGTCTAGTCTATAGTCTAGTCTATAGTCTAGTCTATAGTCTAGTCTATAGTCTAGTCTATAGTCTGGTCTATAGTATAGTTTATATTGTCTGGTCTATAGTCTAGTCGAGTCTATGAGCTAGTCTATAGTCTAGTCTATAATCTAATTTATAGACTAGACTATAGACTAGTCTATAGTCTAGTCTTTAGTCTAGTTCATAGTCTATAGCCTGGTTTATAGTTTAGTCTTTAGTCTAGTTTATAGTCTAGTGTATAGTCTAGTTTATAGTTTAGTTTGTATCCTAGTCTATTGTCTAGTCTATTAAACTAGTATATATAGAGAATTTTAAAAATTCTCTATGAAAATAGAGAATTTTAAAAATTCTCTATAAAAATAGAGAATTTCGAAAATTCTCTATAAAAAAATAGAGAACTTCGAAAATTCTCTATAAAATTCTCTCTATAGAAATATATATAAAAATAGATAATTTTTAAATTCTTATAAAAGTAGAGAATTTTTAAAATTCTCTATAAAAATAAAGAATTTTGAAAATTCTCTATTAAAATAGAGAATTTTGGAAAATATTTTTAAAAGTAGATAATTTCAAAAAATAATGATAAAAACTGAGAATTTTGAAAATTTTCTACATAAATTGAGAATTTCGAAAACTTTCTATAAAAATAAAGAATTTCGAAAACATTCTATAAAATTAGAGAATTTCGAAAAAAGTATTTTGAAAATTTTTTGAATTTTGTTAAAAAATGATGACTTATGTAAATTCAATTTATTAAAATCTATTTATTTATAAAACTTTTTTATAAAATTATTATTTTGAGGTAATATCTTTTGTTTAAAATATTTAATGATTATCATTAAATTTTGAATGTAATAATTCAGTATTGTTTAACAATATTGAGCAACATTACTTTGGTTAATGAATTGGTTTTTGTCTAGGATTAACATTGATCTGCAAACATAATTGAAAAATTTAGTCCAACGCAATTTGAAGAAGAAACAGGTTGTTCAATTCCCATGCTGTTAATAATCCATATTTTAGAAAAGAGTTTTAAATTAGTAAAACTGTAAGAAAATGTTATAGTTAGAAAATAGAAATTTAGAAAATTTTACAACATCCATGAAACATGTTTCTGTACAATGTCACATAGAATCACTTACATATTGCAAGAAAAATGGCAGCAATACCGCCGATAACAACGAAAAAAATTTTCAATCGCTTCTTCCACAAATTACGTTTAAGTACCGCCGCCATATTAAGAAAATCACATGCTCCCCTTTCCAAATTTTCACCGATATCATTTAAGACCGAAAGATCATGTTCACGATCCAAAGCCAGGTGAACATTATCGAATAAGATTTCAACTAATTCATCAACTTGCTGTTGGGTCTCTTCTAGTAAATTTTCTCTTGATGGCGATTTCGATGATCTATCGCTATTTTGAGGTTTAAACGTCAACGTCATATTACGAAAATCTTTTGCGCTTCTTTGTAAATTTTCACCAATTTCATTTAACTCCGTTAGATTGTGTTCACATTCGAAAGCACGATCAACATTATCGTTTAAGATTTCAATTAATTCATTAACTTGCTGTTGAGCCTCTTGCAGTAAAGCCTGTCTTGATGTTGTTGCACTAATAGGGGAAGTACATTATTTTTTGGTAATTGAAATTTTAAGAAAAAAGGTTCTTTTTTTTAAGCAACTTACTTTTCATTTGTATTTTTGTTATGGTCCATGTTTTAGTTAGATTTATGATAAAAGAACAGACCTAATATTGTTGTATTTTACATTTCTTTAATTAAAATAAAACTTTTTGTTTTATTAATAAAATATAATTTTCAGTTCTATTGATATTCTTTGCCGATCTTAAATTTTTTTCTTTTGTTCAAAAAAAAAATTTATTAATTCCAAGTAATTTTTTTTTAAATTGCTTATTACTCATAGTAAACACAATTTAAAAGTTTTTTTCTCAATTTTTTCTCAACCAAATAATCAAATTTAGTTTAAATCAGAACCGTAATTGGTTATTTTATGATTATGTGGATCAATTAGCTTCAAATATCCTCAACTTTTTGTAACAAGTTATTACCAGAGATGACATTTTCAACTTTTCACAAATTTGCCGGTAAATTTTCTTCTTAAACTAAACATTATTTATTATTTTTGATCCGATTAATAACATAAACAACCTCCAGCAGTTAATATTTTGTTAACACTAAACCGATTATGACAAATTATATTTTTGTAAAAAAATCACTCAACTCTTTAAGTAAATATATGCAACTCATTCGAAGAGCGTCAAAAGAGTAAAAACTCCAAACTTTGTGTATTCTAATAGTCAACATCAGAAAAGATAGATGATATATTAATTTTGTTCTTCTGTTTGTAACACATCGAAATATTGTGGGTCAGATCTTAATTGTTCTTTTAGAAAACTGCAGATACTATTCAATAGAAAACTAATCAATGCTTACAATCTTCTATTGAAGACCTTTCAATGCAAACACTTTTTTTACAGAAAACTGAGCAATAAAGACACATTTTGATAGGAAATTGTACAATGCAGGTACTTTTTAGAAGAGAACTATTCAATGAAGACATTTTTTCTCTAGAAAATGTCTAATATAGATTCGATTCAATAGAAAACTGTTCAATGTGGACACTTTTTCTATAGAAAACAGACTCTTTTATAAAGGAAAACTGTTCAATGCAGAACTCGTATATGGAAAACCGTTTAATGCAAACACTTTTCTATATAGAAATGTCCAATGCAAAACTGTTATACAGAAAACTGTTGATAGCAAAAATTTTTCTATGGAAATCTGTTCAATGCAGACACTTTTCTTTAGAGAAATGTCCAATGCCGACATTTTTCTATAGAGAGAATATTCAATGTAAACTATTTTCTATAGAAAACAGTCCAATACAGAAACTGTTCTGTAGAAAAATGTCCAATGCAAACACTTTTCTACTCTCTTATATTTAAAACTTATATTTAAAACTGTTCAATGCAGAACCCATTTATAGAAAACCGTTTAATGCAAACACTTTCCTATAGAGAAATGTCCAATGTACAAAACTGTCCTTACAGACCATTTTCTGTAGAAAAATGCCCAATGCAAACACTTTTCCTTAGAAAAATGTTTAATGCAAACACTTTTTTATAGAAAAATGTCCATTGTAAACCCTGTTCAATAGAAAATAGTCCAACGCAGAACTCTTACATAAAAAACTGTTCAATGGAAACACTTTTCTTTAAAAAAATTGTCCAATGCAGAAACTGTTCTATAGAAAATTGTCCAATGCAAACGCGTTTCTTTAGAAAACTGTCCAATTTAGAAAAAAATCCAATGTAGTTACATATATATGTTTTTTATATATAAAAAACTGTTCAATGCACTTTTCTTTAAAAAACTGTCCAATGCAAACACGTTTCTTTAGAAAACTGTCCAATGCAGAACTCGTATATATAAAACCGTTCAATGCAAACACTTCTCTATAAATAAATGTTCAATGCGAATACTTTTCTATAGAAAACTGTCCAATGCAGAACTCTTATATAAAAAACTGTTCAATGCAAACACTTTTCTTTAAAAAACTTTTCAATGCAGAAACTGTTCTATAGAAAAATGTCCAATGCAAACGCGTTTCTTTAGAAAACTGTCCAATTAGAAAATAATCCAATGCAGTTACATATATAAAAAACTGTTCAATGCAAACACTTTTCTTTAAAAAACTGTCCAACGCAGAAACTGTACTATAAGAAAATGTCCAATGCAAACACGTTTCTTTAGAAAACTGTCTAATGCAGAACTCGTATATAGAAAACCGTTCAATGCTAACACCGTTCAGTGCAAACACTTCTCTATAGAGAAATGTCCAATGCGAACACTTTTCTATAGAAAACTGTACAATGCAGAAACTGTTCTATAGTAAAATGGGCAATGCAAACACTTCCATAGAAAACTGTCCAATGTAAAACTCTTATATAGAAAACTGTTCAATGCAAACACTTTTCTTTAAAAAACTGACCAATGCAGAACTCGTATATAGAAAAACGTTTAATGCAAACAGTTTTCTATAGAGAAATATAAAATGCAAACACTTTTCTATAAAAAAACTGTCCATTGCAGACATATTTCTGTAGAAGAATATGCAATGCAAACATTTTTTATTGAAAACTGTCCAATGCAGTGGAAAATTGTTCAATGTTGACACTTTTCTTTAGAAAAATCTCTACTGCAGACATTTTTCTATAGAGAAATGTGCAATGCAAACTCTTTTCTATACAAAACAGTCCAATGCAGAACTCTTATATAGATAACTTTTTAATGGAAACACTTTTCTATAGAAAACTGTCCAATGCAGAACTCTTATATAGAAAATTGTTCAATCCAAAAACTTTTCTATAGAAAACTGTTTAATGCAGACACTTTTTTATAGAGAAATTTCCAATGCCAACCTTTTTCTATAAAAAAAGCAGTCCAATGTAGAGCTCCTATATAGAAAGCTGTTCAATGCAAACTCTTTTCTATTGAAAACTGTCTAATGTAGAACTATTATATAGAAAATTGTACAATGCAAACACTTTTCTATGGAAAACTGTTCAATTTATACACTTTTCTTTAGAGAAATGTTCAATGCAAACTCTTTTCTATAGAAAACCGTCCAATGCAGAACTCTTTTGACTCTTTTCTATAAAAAACTGTTCAAAGCAGAAACTGTTCTACTGAAAAATGTCCAATGCAAACTCTTATCTATAGAAAACTGTCCAATGCAGAACTAGTATATAGAAACCTGTTCAATGCAAACACTTTTCTATAGAAAACTGTTCAATGCAAACACTTTTATATAAAAAACTGTTCAATGCCAACACTCTTCTATACAAACACTTTCATATAGAAAACTGTTCAAAGCAGACACTCTACTTTAGACATATGTCCACTGCCAACACTTTGCTATATAAAACTGTCCAATGCAGACACTTTTCAATTGAAAACTGTGCAATGCAAACACTTTCTATTAAATTTTTTTTAATATAAACACTTTTCTATAGAAAAATGTCCAATCCAGATATTTTTCTATAGAGAAATGTGTAATGCAAACATTTTTTTATAGAAAACTCTCCAATACACAACAAAACTGTCCAATGTAGACACTTTTCTATAGAAAAATATTTAATGCGAACACTTTTTTAACGAAAATTGTCTAATGAAAACACATTTTAATAGAAAATTCTCTAAAAAAACTGTCCAATAAACAAATCTTTTATAGAAAACTTGCTAATGTAGAACATTTTCTGTTGAAAACTATAGACAACTATCCAATGAGAACACCTTTTTTTAAGAGAAAACTGTATAACGAATACAGTTTTTTGTAGAGAACTTAATCCATTCAAACATTTTTCTCTATAAAGTTATACAATGCGAACAATTTTCTGTAGAAAATAACTAATGTAAAGACATTTAAAAGAGAAAATTGTAAAATGCAGTCATTTTTAAGGAAAACTATTTAATGAAGAGACATGTTAATAAAAAACTGAAAACTTTTCTATAGAAAACTGTTTAATATAGAAACTTTTCTATAGAAAAAATTTCTAAAACAAACTTTTTCTAAGAAATTTTAAATTTTTTTACCTTTTAAGTTTATATAAAACAAAAGTAAATAAAAACTCTTTTAGTTTTATTTTTTTAAACATTTTATTATTTTTTTTTAAAGATTTTTTTTCACAATTTTATATTTTTTTGTAATTTTCGCTTTTTTGTTGTTGTGGTTTTTATAATTAAATATAAGTCTTACTTTCAAGTACAATAATTATAATTAATTAATAATAATTTAAAATTTCTAAAAAAAAAGAAAAGGAAAATAATGAGGAGACATAAAGAAAACTACAAGGATAAAGGGGGAGGGGGGGAGTAGGAAAAATCAAAATTTAGGGAAAAAAACATACAATTTTAAAATTAGAAAAAAAATAAGAAAAGACAATTACAATGCAACAAAACAGTGGATGGGGGGTTGGTTTGTAGAGAGAAAATAAAAAACAAGAACTTTTAAATAGATAATTTTTAAATTTTAATTAAAGAAAATATGTTTTTTTTAAAAGCAACAGTAGCACAACTGATTTTTTTTTTTGCTTGTTGTTTTTAGTTTTTATTTATTACACAATTTTGATTTACCAAAAAAAATAAACAATAACGATAAATTTACAATTTCTTTTTTTGTTTGTTGGTTTTGTTAGGTGGTGCTATGTTTTTTTGTATAAATAAAACTAAAAGAAATTTATTTGCAAGATCATTTTTTTTTAAACAAAAAAGTAATAGTTTTTTTTCTTAAGACTTAATAATAATAGTAAATTATGTTTACATTTTAGTTACTTTTCTCTTTTTTCTTAAACAAGTTTAAACAAAATATAGTTTTTTTAATAAATTACTAAAAATTATTAGAACAGGATGCTTTTTGCTTAGACACGAGCCTTTTTTTGAAAATGTTTTTTTTTTTTGTTTTTAATAAAATAAACAAATTTTTAACTAAAAAAATTTAAATTTTTTCTTTATTTTTAAGGAGTTGCAAGTTTTTTTCTCTCAAACACACCGAGAGAGAGCAGAGTTAAATTAAGTTAATGTTAGTTTTTAATAAATATTGATCTAGAAAATAAATTTCTTTAAGTTTTAATTATAAATAAAAAGAATTTATTTGTTTGTTTCTTTGTTTTTGTAAAAATATGTATGTTTTTCAGTTTTGTTTTCAAAATAGTGGGTTAGTTTGTTTTTTTAAAGTTGTTTTTGTGTGTATTTTTTGTTTTTAAAATCAGTTGTCTTTTTCTTAATAATTTTATATTTTTTTGTTTAATTTCTTATAAAAATAGATACCAAAGTTATTTTTTTTGCTAACAATGTTTTAAATTTTCTTAAGATTTCTTTAAAACTGTTGCCTGTTTCCGTTTTCTTTTTCTACTTGGAAATTTTAACATTTTGGAAAGTTCTTGAATTCGCTGTTTTTTAGAATTTTCTCTGGATTTTCCTTTTAATTTACTTATTTTTTTTCTTTTGTACAAATATAGATTTTTTTTCGATTTTTATAACAATATTTTTTTTATCGTAAAAGAATTTTTTCCGGTTTTTTATTTATATTTTTTTTAAAGAGATTACTATTTTTTTGTGTTTTTTTCTTAAATTTTTTTTTATATATAATTTATTTTAATTAATTTCGTTTCGTTTTTTTCTTCTTTTCAAATCTTGCCTTTTCTTTGAAATGAACTTGTCATGCTGGGGAAACAATTCATTTTGTAGTTTCTTTTTCTTTTTTTTTTTTTGAAATAAAACATTTTACCTTAATTAATAAAGAAATTTAAGATTTTTTTCTTTTTGTTTTCAGAATGGTAACATTTTCGTTGGGGAAGGGTAAGTTGTTGTAGTTGATGTGTAGAAAATTAGAAGAGAGTAGTGATAAAAATATGATAGTCTAAGGAAGAAAAAAATTTTATCAATTTTATGTCAAATTAAACTTTAGTTTTTAATATTTTCTTAAAATAAAACATTTTTAAAAATTACAAAAAAATATCAATTCTCTTTTCTTTTAAATAATTAACTTTTCCTTAAACATCTCTTAATTAAAACTAAAATATGTTTTTACAATATTATTATAAATAACAATTTAAAAAAAAATTACCTATTATTATGTGGCAGCATTGGCCATCAATTCGGAAAATGCTTTTTCCAGGCAATTCTTGAGCTCAGCATAAGTAACAATAAGAACCGATTGCTCATCGCGTGACATTAGTTGAACCTAAAACAGAATAAACACAACAATAGATAATAATATTAAAAAAAAAACTTAAAAAGTTAAAACGTTTCTTACTCTTTCTAATGAGCCAGCATCTAATTTATTTAAACATTGTACAATATGTGCGTGATCCAACCATGGTCGACCATCCTCAGTGACGGAATGAAATAAATAATCACGGAATAATTTTAACATATATCTATCACCAATTTCAGACCAAGTACAATCCAAATTAAAGCTAAATATCAAGAGAAAAGAAACCGTTTTTTATTAGCTTAGCTTGATTTACTCGTATTTTATTGGGCAAATACTTACTCTGGCCTCTCGTTAATACAATTTAATTTCACCAATATTCTATAAAGACGTCCATTTTCCATTTCTTTAGCAAGTTCATCCTCTTGCATATCACATTGTGCTTGCAAGGCATCCAATTGTGTATAAAAACGTGCACCAATCATTGGCATTAAATCAGTCACCGAACGTCGTTGTGTCGTTGTAAATAAGTAACTAAAGCAAGGGGATATAAAAAAGGGAAAATAGTTAATTTGAATCTTTCATCTCTAGTAGGAATCGAATTATAACTATTTTAGCACACACGATAAGCTATCTATCTATCTATTTATCTATCTATCTATCTATCTATCTATCTATCTATCTATCTATCTATCTATCTATCTATCTATCTATCTATCTATCTATCTATCTATCTATCAATCTATCTATCTATCTATCTATCTATCTATCTATCTATCTATCTGTCTGTCTGTCTGTCTGTCTGTCTATCTATCTATCTATCTATCTATCTATCTATCTATCTTAAACTTCGCCACTGTTTTACCGACCACTTTATTATCAAAAATTCTACATCCACTAATCTTAATTTTAAAAAAGCAAAATACAACTATTAAATTATATACATACATTCTATAAAACTTACACAATAAAATTTCTCAAATCGGAGGAGTAATGACGTGAGACCATTTCAATGCTTGATTGTACATTATCACGCTGTACCGACTGTAAACATCTGCAAGCCAATGCTAATACTAAACGACCCAATGCTGTCAAATCCTCCTAATAATATAACACAAAATAAAACATGTTTAAATAAAATAATTAAAAAAAAAAACAAAAAATAGAAAACTTATTAGAAAAAAACTCTTACCTGTTGATGCATACTAACAACAGCTAAAGGATTTGCAGCATTTGGATCAAACTGTGCGATATCACTTGTGCCACAAAAACTAAAACGTACACGTTTACCGGTTACAATTATTTTTGTTGGATCTAAAACTCTATTATATATGTGTATAAAAATAGGAAGAGATAAGAAGTTTGTAGAAAGTTTTATTAAGGTATTAACTATTAATAAGGAAATTTTGTGTTTGGAAATGTTTGTCAAACATGTAATATACATATAACTTACTTGCAGGCTAAACCAGCTTGATGAATTGCACGTAAACCAGCTGTTAATTGCATAATTATTGACCAAATTGTTGCCTCGGGTAAAAGAGGACCATTGCTTGAACGTTGTAAATTGCTCTTATGACTAAAAAGATTATTAATTTGAGGAAATAAAAGAAAAAATTATAAGTTACATAAAATTTAGGTCGATATTTGTCTTGTTTACAACTGTCTACGATAAAGTACCCTTTTTTATGAATAACACACATACCTGAAGGGGCGTGCCTCGCCCTGGAATGGATCATTATAGCCATTGCTATCTGGCGTTGGTGTAAAATATTTCGCTAATAATGTATGTGAGTTTGGATGATAGTCGTAAACTAATACTAATGCTATTGTCGAAGAAAAGAAATAGATTTTTATTTTTATATAAACTATTTAAATAATGTTTAAATAACTTACAATTATCACCAAATGCTTTTGTTGTGAAGACTTCACGTAATTGTACCACATTTGAATGTTGCAACTTTTTCCACATTTCAACGACTGACATACATTTTGTCGACTGTAAACGGAAACCTGGAAAAGTGAAAAGGAAATAAACAAAACTTTATTTATAATATTTATAGAGTTGTTCTAAACATAATTTAGACTATAGACTAGACCATAGAGTAAGCTATAGACTATATTACATACTAGATTATAGATTGGACTATTGACTAGACTACAGACCATACTATAAACCAGACTATAGACTAGAATATAAACTAGACTATGGACTAGACTTAAGCTTAGAATAAAGACTACACTATAAACTAGATTATAGACTAGACTGGACTATATATTAGACAATATACTAAACTATACACAAGACTATACTCTAGACTAAGGACTAGATTATAGACTAGAATATAGACTAGATCAGACTAAAGACTATATAGACTGGACTATAGACTAGACAAGAGACTAGACATAGAGATCAGACCATAGACTAAACTAGACTATAGACTAGACTATAGTCTAGACTATAGACTAGACTATAGACTAGACTATAGACTAGACTATAGACTAGACTATAGACTAGACTATAGACTAGACTATAGACTAGACTATAGACTAGACTATAGACTAGACTATAGACTAGACTATAGACTAGACTATAGACTAGACTATAGACTAGACTATAGACTAGACTATAGACTAGACTATAGACTAGGCTATAGACTAGGCTATAGACTAAAGACTAGACTAAAGACTACACTATAGCCTCGACTATAGACTAGACTATAGACTAAGCTAAAGACTAGACTATAGACTAGAATATAGAATAAAATATAGACTAGAACATTTACTGTATTATTGACGAGAATATAGAATGGAACATAGACATAACGGTTTTTCTTTAATCAACGCTAAAACTCACCATGTAACCTTCTCAGACAATACTTGATACCAGTTGTACTGTGTGTTGCCTTATAGGTGGAAGAGGGCAGAGTTAACTTGGCGTGCAACGGCTGTACGGGTAACGCTTCCAACGGATACAACGTATGATAATTATCAATTTCCATTGGTAGGGCGTGTTGTGCTGCTTCGCTGGCATCTAACATTAAATTCGAGATCACATTACGCGACAAAATTTCAGCGCGCATTTCGTCGGGTAAAAAGAATGCCGATTCCAGTTGTGTTTTCGGTTGCATTGTTATGACATTTGAGGCAGGACCCGGATACACATGACCCGTATACATGAGCGATGGTTGGACGGGTGTTATGGGTGCCATAACACCCACGCCCACACCTGTGGGACCGGCATGATGGGCGGACGTTGGATCGACAACGCCGCTGGGTACACCGACGGTGTTGCTATTCTGGCTGGTCGTATGATTGGCAGTTGGATAAAAGTAAATGGTGCCGCCAACATTTTCCTAAAGAAAATTTTTGAATAAATTTTAATATACAGGAATTTTGTAAGAAGTTGCCCTTTGAACTAACCTGATGTACATTGGCTGGTAATGTGGTGGGTATGGGCGATGCGTGCGGTGTCATACGTGGCGGTGATTTCTCACCTATACTCGAGGGTGATTCGTTGCGCAGCAAACTATTGCGTCCACCTTTTAATGGTGTCGTTGTCATGCCTACGTATCCTCCTTGATTGGCACTCGTTTGTCCGATTTGTTTAGTGCCGCCGTTAACGTGGCTATTATGTTTTTGTTGTTGTAATTGCTTTTGTTGTGCCACGGCAGCGGCTGTTGCTTTCTGCAGACCCAACATAGAGGGTGTACCATTAACCGATTTAGCTGCTGTACTTGTGGGCGTTAGACCATTAACTACGTTATTACCAACAGACGTTACACCATTTAACATTGGAGTATGATATGGCGAATAGAAATTGGGTGATGAACTGATACGAGTTGGAATGAATTCGGGCGATTGTGGTGTTACCTATTTTATAAATAAAAATTATTAACTAAACTCAAACTTTATTTAAACTTTAGTTCAAATACTTTTTTTAAAAAAGCTTCATTTTGTAAACTAAAATTAGCTAAGTATATAGTGTAGCTTTATCTTTTAGGATTTTGGATTTTTTATGAACTAATTCTGTATTTTTTCACTACATTTTACACACATACATACACACAATAGCCAACTTTTGACAACACACACTTTTTACAAACTAAATTCGTGTTTGAAAATTTTGTTTTTCATATTTACACAATACAACTAGTCTAATTTGTTTTACTAAATATTCTAGTCTTATTTTTTATTTAGTTTACCTGAGACTTCTTAATCGACAATGGTGAGTCCATATTAAGTAAAGAAAATCCCGCATTTATACCGTAAGTTGGTGTTGCAACATTTTGTCGATTCTTGAAAAATATATTTGTTTTTGTTGGTTGTGGTTGTTTTATTATGTGTGTTTTTTGTTTTGGATATAAAAAATAATACAAGATAAATTGTATTAGAAATTTGAAATTAATAATATTAAAAATTTTGAATTTTTTAAAATTCGTGTTGTCTAAAGGAATTCGTCCTTAAAGAAATTCATGCGACATTTCAGCAATGGAATAAACAGTTTTTCTAGCGAATTCCTTTGACATCCTAAAACAATAATATAGCTACTATTAAATTCCTGAATATATGTATATTGTCGAACTCCATTTGATATATAACATCTCGATATTTATCTATTATAATTTTTAAACAAACTTCATTTGTATGCATTTTTTTAAACAAAAATTCTTTGGAACCTGAGTTCTCTTTTCTGATGTATTCATAAACATTTATAAAAGGTCTATAGATAAAATTTTGTATGAAAATTTGATTTATAAACCTTTGATAAAAGTTTATGCAAAAGACCATGCGTCTATTCCGTTTTTTTTTCCTTAAATCATATAATGTTTTCAGTCCCATCGAAAAATCGGCCTAAAGTGATTATCTCCCAAAAGTTCGCTTATTTGGTACTGTAGTCTGATTGATAAGGCAGTAACTAGATTAGATTCAATGTTTTTCGTTCATCATTTCTAGACATAAATGGTTTTGAAATCAATATATAATTCGGACAATAGACACTACATTCATTATAGTCAAAACCCTAGTCTAGGCTATAGTATAGTCTATAGTCTAGTTTATAATCTAGTCTATAGTCTAGTCTATAGTCTATAGAATATTCTGTAGTTTATTCTATAGTCTCGTCTTTTGTCTAATCAATAGTCTGGTCTAGTTTATAGTCTATCTATAATTTAGTCTATAGTCAAATATAGTCTATAATCTAGTCTATAGTCCTGTCTATAGTCTAGTCAATAGTCCAGTATATAGTCTTTCTTTCTTTATACCTTTTTCATACAACCCAAACAACATCTATTCTAGTCTACAGTCTAGGCTATAGTTTAGTCAATAGTCTAATCTATAGTCTAGTCTATAGTCTAGTCTACAGTCTAGTCTATAGTGTAGTCTATAGTCTAATCTATAATCTAGTCTATAGTCTAGTCTACAGTCTAGTCTATAGTCTAGTCTATAGTCTAGTCTATAGTCTAGTCTATAGTCTAGTCTATAGTCTAGTCTATAGTCTAGTCTATAGTCTAGTCTATAGTCTAGTCTATAGTCTAGTCTATAGTCTAGTCTATAGTCTAGTCTATAGTCTAGTCTATAGTCTAGTCTATAGTCTAGTCTATAGTCTAGTCTATAGTCTAGTCTATAGTCTAGTCTATAGTCTAGTCTATAGTCTAGTCTATAGTCTAGTCTATAGTCTAGTCTATAGTATAGTCTATAGTCTAGTCTATAGTCTAGTCTATAGTCTAGTCTATAGTCTAGTCTATAGTCTAGTCCGTAGTCCAGTCTATAGTGCAATCTAAATCACTTTTTTCCTTTTCCACACAACCCAAACAACCTAAACCCCCCTGTCGCTGTCTATAGTCTATATGTAATCTAGTCTACATTGTTGTCTATCTATAGCCTAGTCCATAGCCAATAGTCAAGTGCATAGTCTAGTCTATAGCCTAGTCTATAGCCTAGTCTATAGTCTAGTCAATAGTCTAGTTTAGATAATAATCTAGTATATAGTCAAGACTTTAGTCTAGCCTATAGTTAAATCTATTTTCCTGTCATTTCCATTGACTGCAAAAATAATTTTAATTATATATTTTTAAGGTTTGGTAATACAGTGTAGTCGGTAAGGCAGTTTCTATGTAAATAAAAAAGTAGAAAGTTCGTTTTTTTGTTTTTATTAAAATTTCATAAAATTTTATTGAATTGAGAATTTGTAAAATTACATTGTTTTATTGCAAATTATGTACGTGTCTACTTTGATAATTTTTGAAATATATGTAAATAAATATTGCAACTATTTATTAGCGAATAAATTTTGATTTCAAATAATTTGAATAGTTTTTATTATAATTTCTTGTTAGCGAATGTGAAGCTAAATTGTATTAAAAACACATAACTCAAACAATAACTATAAAATTCTAATTCTCAAGACCCCTGATATTAAATTCAGAAAATCCTCCATAAGTGCCTCAGTTTGGTCGACACATTTGTGTCTCATACTCATACAAAAAGAACTTATATATATTCATAGCACCCATACACCTTTAACATATTTCAATACATATTTGTATTTATTGTTAAATATTAAAAAACATTAAACTGTAAATAACCTGTTGAACGAATAATTTTAATACAAGAACAAAATAAATACAATTTACATACAAAAAATATATATTATGAAACATTTAACCAAACACACTCGCACAACTGTAGAGTGTAAAAAATTCTCTCGTATTTTGTACAATAAAAATATTTTTTAAGATTTTTTTTAATTATGAAATGAAAATGCAAAAAATTAATAAATAAATAACTATATAACAACAAAACAAATATGTATGTCAAGATTGTTGTCGTAAACAGGTCGTTTAATAATAAAAAAAATTAATCCACTTTTGTGTATAAAATGAAAAAAGTAAATAAACTGTAATGTTTTTTTTTTAATCAGAAATTATTAACAATGTAAAAAAAGATGTAAAACCAACGTTTTTGTTAATTATGCATTATTTAAAGATAACGGTTAATTCTTAGAACATTTAAATTGATTATCTATCTATCTATCTATCTATCTATCTATCTATCTATCTATCTATCTATCTATCTATCTATCTATCTATCTATCTATCTATCTATCTAT
>NC_060953.1:44466876-44468270 GCF_022045245.1 Lucilia cuprina | reverse complement strand
GTTCAGTTCTAGTTCAGTTCAAGTTCAGTTCTAGTTCAGTTCTAGTTCAGTTCTAGTTCAGTTCTAGTTCAGTTCTAGTTCAGTTCTAGTTCAGTTCTAGTTCAGTTGCAGTTCAAGTTCGGTTCTAGTTCAGTTTTAGTTTAGTTCTAGTTCATGCTATAAATTTAAATCAACATTTATTTAGTAGTTATGGAAAACACCACAGTTAGCATAACCCTGTTATATAATTATTACTGTAAAACTACTGTTAAAATGAATTTAACCTCATATTAATAAAACATTAATAAAACATGTAGGTGTCTTGACTCAGCATTAAGAAAATACAAACCAAAGTAATTTAAAATTAAAATTTCAATTAAAAGAAACTTAAAAATTACTTTAGTATGAGTAGATTAATAAATTTGTGTGTTAATTTAAGCGCCAGTATTTTATTTATTAAATAAACAAAACTTGAAAGTGATTAAAATTTCAAATATGAACTTAAGTCAGTTGGTAATACTATGTAGTATTTTATTATTCAACTTTTAATCACTCAGAAACAAAAAAATACGTTGGTTGGGGGCTATAAGCTCAGTTTCAGCCAACCTAGCAGTGACTATTGCTGCAGCTATTCATTAGCTACTATAGTCATTATTAATTTTACTATGCTAACTGCTAGTGCTGTGCAGAGCTGCTACTTTGGCAGCTGCTGTTTCTGTTGATTCTTTGTTTGTTTAAAACAAAAAAAACTTGAGTTTGTATCTT
Source organism: Lucilia cuprina (assembly GCF_022045245.1). Classification (NCBI taxonomy): domain Eukaryota; kingdom Metazoa; phylum Arthropoda; class Insecta; order Diptera; family Calliphoridae; genus Lucilia; species Lucilia cuprina. Next base: position 44,467,526 of record NC_060953.1, on the reverse strand, counting down.
TTTTCAAACGTGCTTTTGATAAAAATTGGGTCAAATTGTGGTCGGTTTGAATATGTGTCTCTACGTGTGTGTGTTTGTGTACTTTGTTATGCATTTGTATCTGTGTGAGTTACAATTTTATGTTCAAGACAACTTGTTTTAAAGTCACGTTGTTGATTTAAGTTTCTTTCTTTCTGTGTATTTTTTGTTTTTGCTTTCCAGCAAATAATTGTATGTTTAAATTAATATTTTAAACTATAATTTTGTAACAAAGTTTACAAATACAAAACATGTAGGTAAAGAGAAAAAACTAATAAAGTTTTTGTTTTTGTAGTTTCATTGACATTGAAATTTGATTGAGTTGTCTGTTGTACAGAGTAGACTGTCTAAAGTGGTAGTTTCGAGTATTATGTTGAAATTAATTGATTTATGTTGAAAATTAAAACATACTAAATAACATTCGTTATATTGAAGTTTTACAGTGGAAACAATTCTTGTAAAACAGTTCTTCTTCAGAGTTGAGATCTAGTTTAACTCTAGTTTAGTTAGTTCAGTTCTAGTTGAGTTCTAGTTCAGTTCTAGTTCAGTTCTAGTTCAGTTCTAGTTCAGTTCTAGTTCAATTTTAGTTCAGTTCTAGTTCAGTTCTAATTCAGTTCTAGTTCAGTTCTAGT
>NC_060953.1:44464723-44466776 GCF_022045245.1 Lucilia cuprina | reverse complement strand
ATCTATCTATCTATCTATCTATCTATCTATCTATCTATCTATCTATCTATCTATCTATCTATCTATCTATCTATCTATCTATCTATCTATCTATTAAGTCGTTTTTCAAATCCATTTTGAATCATTAAAAGTGTATCTCAAAGTTTAGATTTATTCATCAGATTTGTAAATTAAAGTATTCATCAGATTTGTAAATTAATAAAATTCCCCAACTTACCATATAAGTTGCTAGTTTACTTTCAGAAGGTATGCCATTTGATGGGGAGTAAAAAATTGGATCCATAGCAGCCGTATCTAAAAATAAAAGAAAAATTTTATTTTAAAAATAATTATAGTTAAAAAATAATAAAAAAAATACAATATTCTTCTACAAAATCAAACATCAAAGTATTTTCACAATTTTTCTTCAAACAGCCAAACCGCCATTTAAAATTAAAATTTTTTTAACCAAGAATATATATAAACTCATTATGAACTGTGAAAAGTGAAATTATTTTTTCGCTTGAAATAATTTTAATTTTTTATTTTAATTATAAGCTAATTGTGTATTTAGAAAGCAATCTTATAAATTTAGAAAAAAACAATATAAATCAAATTGTATTTTAAATCAAATTAATATTTATTAAATTTAATAATAAAATATTCCCATAGAACTTTTGCTTTTGTTTATTTATTCTCATAAACTTTAAAATGATTTAGTTTTGTGGTTTTGAAATAATGTTTTTTTTATTATTATTATTATTTAATTTTGCAATTCAAACACATGGCATCAAATTAAAGTTTTATTTATTTATTTATTTGTTTGTTTAGAGTTGAGAATTATAACGCATGATTGTGGAATACTTTATTGTGATTAAAAATAAAAATTAACAACTATTTTTATAAAAAACAGTAAAATTTAAAAAAATATAGAAATTTTGTAATTTCTATTTTTTTATAAATTCACAAAAAATTTCTCTTCAACATGCCCTAGATCAATATTTATTCAATCGCCCAAATTAATTTAATCGATATAATTAATTTAAAATTATCTAGATTTGATTAACGCAAACTCTCATTAATAGTTGTCACGTAATTCTACGTAAAGGGTACAATGAACCATTAAATACAACACATTTTTCCAATTATTATTAATTATTTTTAATATTACCACTACTTTTTCCCCTCCCCCTCGGAAAACCTATCACGATGCTTGAAGATCGCTAATCAACACGCCATTGTAACCACATACATTTTGCTCTCTCTCCCTCCTTCTCATTTTAATAATTGAAATTCTATCTGCTATATTTGTAATAGATTTTTCTTTATTCACTTTTACACAGCAGTTAATCAGTCGGTGAATTAATAATTATTATTAATTTAATAGATAATTTTACATAAAAAAAATTTAATAAATAAATTAGAACAAATCCAATAATTGAATTGTTGGTAATGTAGTAACCTATCACGTGTTATTAGTAGATCGTATAACACAAAAAGAGAGAGATGAAAAAAATAAAAAGTAATACTTTGAAATTAATTCAACAGATAAAGTGTAGACGACTGGGCAATTGGTATCAAATAATCATTTTATACGATGTGTAGAAGGGGGAAAAGTTTAATGACAAATTACAAACTTTGTAAACAGTATAATGTTATACAATCGAGATAATAATGATAGAGCAATTTGAGATCTATACTAGGCACAGAACTAGAACTGAACTAGAACTAAACTAGAAGTGAACTAGAAGTGAACTAGAACTGAATTAGAACTGAACTAGAACTGAACTACAACTGAACTAGAGCTGAACTAGAACTGAACTAGAACTGAACTAGAACTGAACTAGAATTGAACTAGAACTGAACTAGAACTGAACTAGAATTGAACTAGAACTGAACTTGAACTGAACTAGAACTGAACTAGAACTGAACTAGAACTGAACTAGAACTGAACAAGAACTGAACAAGAACTGAACTACAACTGAACTAGAAATGAACTAGAACTGAACTAGAACTGAACTAGAACTGAACTAGAACTGAACTAGAACTGAACTAGAACTGAACTAGAACTGAA
>NC_060953.1:44427732-44459593 GCF_022045245.1 Lucilia cuprina | reverse complement strand
TTCAGTTTTAGTTCAGTTCTAGTTCAATTCTAGTTCAGTTCTAGTTCAGTTCTAGTTCAGTTCTAGTTCAGTTCTAGTTCAGTTCTAGTTCAGTTCTAGTTCAGTTCTTTCCTTTCATGCAATTTTCAACAAATTTTCTTTAAACCTTGCAATAAAATTATTATTTTTATTTTAACAACTTTTCAAGTAAAAACTTTACTTTTAGTTCAAACACCCCCATCGTTTTTTATTTAATATAAAAGATCTGCAAACATAAATTTCAATTCGTTTGCCATGTAATCCTATCAAAGAAATTTAAAGTGAATAAATTTTGAACCACAAATTTGTTTCTCTTGTTTATTTTTGCATTTGTAAAATTTTTTTATTTTTTATGGATTTAATAAAAGAAAAAATATAAAATATGAATAAAAAAATTATATTAAGTAAAAAACTTTTGCCATTTGATAGCTCAAGCGAGAAATAAGAAGAAAAGAAAAACTTTAAATGGCAAACGCAAAAGGAGCGAGGCACCTCAGCGGAAAAGCATCATTCAAATGTAAAAAAACGAAATTCAATAAATTTGTAAAATTATAAAAAAAAACTAAAAAAAACATGAAATAATATTTGCTCTGGCAAAGTGTTGGATGAATGCAAATATTAAAACAATAATATAGACGAAAATTTGTTTATAACAACCGACATCAATTGTTTTGCATTATTTCTACCTCATGAATGTGTAAAGATTTTCTTTTTGAATATGAAAATATTTGCTTTGAAAAGTCAGATACGTTAAGAAGAGTTGTCAATTGATTACGACTATTCTTGTCGTAATCAATTGGAATCATAATATAACGACTCAAACATATGAATGTCATATGTTTGAGTCAGAATTGACAATTATATTGATGTAAAATTGCATTTTGACATTTTAGTAATACCAGAGATATATATAATTTTGATCTTAATTTAAAATTTACCTGTTGCTAAAAGGTTTTTGTTTCAACACATTTTATTGAACATCTTGATGTTGTTCAATAAAAATGTTTTTTAAGTCCGAAACACTTGATTTAGATAATTTAGTTTCAGTGTTTTTGAAATCTTGTTAAAGATGCTAATGATGAAGAAGATGATGATTAATCCAATTTAAAAATTTCATAAATTCATAACTTTTATTTTACGTTTTATCTCATTAATTTATCATAATTTCAACACTTTCATTTTTCATTTCATTTTGCTCGTTTTACTCTCTTTTTCTTGTTTTCTTTTTTTTTGTGAAAAATTATAAAAATAAAAATTTCTCTTTAGAAAAAAGCAAAATTAAGAAAATAAATGATTATTTTTTTATTTTTGTATTTTTTCTTGTTGTTTGTGGAAAACTTGTAATACACATAACGCATACATACTCATACAAACAAATATAGAACAGTGGGACTGACAAAATTTTATCACAATTTGGAAAACCGCGAAAATATTAACTCGTACTTAACGAAGCGATAGCTTACAACAGATATTTACTCTTTAAAGTTAACGTTCTAAAGTTTGATGCACAAATCGAGATCTTCTTTCGATCAACAATTATCAAGTGTGTTTGAGAATTTTAGACAGACGATTCATTCTTCTGCTCAGGAACTTGAACGATGAAATACTTCAACGTAGCTTGGGCTAGCACTAGACAACAGATGCAGGGAACCTTCTGAATCAACTCCCAAATGTTTGGAAAAGAAAATCAAAAAGATCGAACTTGAACAGTTAAGAACTACAAAGTAACTTGATCAAGAGATTCATTGATCATGCTCAGGAACTTGAACTATCAAATACTTCAACTTCAAGCTTAGGCAAGCATAAAACTTTAGATCAGACAACAGATGCAGGAACCCTTCTGAATCAACTCTCAAATGTTTGGTAAACAAAATCGAAAAGATCGAACTTGAACAGTTAAGAACTTCAAAGAAACTTGATCAATAGATTCATTGATCATGCTCCGGAACTTGAACTGTCAATTACTACAACTTCATGCTTGAGCAAGCATGAAACTTTAAATCAGACAACAGATACAGGAACCCTTCTGAATCAACTCTTAAATGTTTGGTAAACAAAATCGAAAAGATCGAACTTGAACAGTTAAGAACTTTAAAGTAACATGATCAAGAGATTATTGATCATGCTCAGGAACTTGAACTATCAAATACTTCAACTTCAAGCTTAGACAAGCATAAAATTTTAGATCAGACAACAGATGCAGGAACCCTTCTGAATCAACTCTCAAATGTTTGGTAAACAAAATCGAAAAGATCGAACTTGAACAGTTAAGAACTTCAAAGTAACTTGATCAATAGTTTCATTGATCATGCTCAGAAACTTGAACTGTCAATTACTACAACTTCATGCTTGAGCAAGCATAAAACTTTAAATCAGACAACAGATGCAGGAACCCTTCTGAATCAACTCTTAAATGTTTGGTAAACAAAATCGAAAAGATCGAACTTGAACAGTTAAGAACTTTAAAGTAACATGATCAAGAGATTCATTGATCATGCTCAGGAACTTGAACTATCAAATACTTCAACTTCAAGCTTAGACAAGCATAAAACTTTAGATCAGACAACAGATGCAGGAATCCTTCTGAATCAACTCTCAAATGTTTGGTAAACAAAATCGAAAACATCTAACTTGAACAGTTAAAGTAACTTCACATGATCAAGTGAAGCAATGATACTTCTGAGTAAAAATCGAAAACATCAAACATAAATAGTAAAGAACTTGACCATTCTGAGTCAACTACGTCCAGTAAAAATTTAGCCAGTGCCGTTATCTATGCAAACATTCGTAAACTAAAAGGTGATAATGGAATTTGAAAGCCCACCTAAAGTTAAGAACCACAAAAGTTTACGATGTCAGCTATATAATGTTGAAGTTGGTAATCGAATTTTCGAAGCGTACCGTAACTTTGACCTTCTTAAACATTGACTTTACAATGAGTAAGCCGAGTTTCTTCGTTAGATGATCATTGGAGTATTTGGACAAAACATAAAGTTCAAAAGCGGGACCATTTAAGACCGACTAGGTAGAGTTAAAAGCACACTAGATAAAACAAAAACATTTCTTATGACTGCTAAATCTTTCCGATAAACATTAACTGGAAGAATGTTGGCCCGCACATGTATGAAATCTAACAGATTAACACGGCCGAAATTCTATTGTTGTTTTTATACGGAAAGACTGTAAACCTCTCGAGGTTCAATACTTCTCGTCGCAATCACCCAACCCGTTAACATCAAAGCAACACTATATCACCATTGCCTACGGCCTTTAATATGACGACTTGTGTCGGAATTGGAACCTGTTCAAGGTAAAGATTTTGGTTTTAAACGCTGAATGGGATTTAGAATGTTAAAACGTTCATAAGATAGCAATGTGCGTATATCGACCTGTCTAAAATCAAGATTATATGTCCCAAATAATGAAATAGGAATTTCAACATGTTTCGAGACTTGACACTGCAAGTCATCCGTAAACGGTTAAGCATTCCCAGAAACATTATAATATGAAAAGATCATGAAGAAAATTAAAATATTGGCGAAAAATATATAAAAATTTGACATTTTAAACCCAAACTACAACAATACCCAGAACATTTAAAGAAGATAAATATTGGTCAAAAACTATAAAAATTGGACATTTTAAACCCAAACTAGAGTCACTAGAAGGCAAAGTACGCGCTGAAGATTGTTGTTATTGGAAATCGCTAAAATTGTCTCTTTTTGTAATTGGAAACGTCATTGTTGATTTTAAATCGGACTTAATACTTCATACGCAACAATGAGCACTAACTATGTGGTTTCTATATCATAATTATTATGGTCCGAATTACCCGATATAAAATGTGACTAAAGTTCGGAAGCATTTCATGTCACACGCTCTAAGTCATCATAATACGGTAAATTTTTAAGATTTTTATCATCTTGAAAATTCACTGCTCATTCAATATTTCATGCATGAGAGTGTAGAGGTTCATTTCAAATAAGATCTTTGATATCTTAGGCAATGATTGTTTTATTCTACTTCAAGAACTAATCCGACCGCGGGCATGTTGCCATGATGATTAGGGTTCTATAGTTGAAACGAAAAGTCGACTTTACGATTATTCGAAAGTAATATATTATAGACATATTTTGTTAAGGGACATTATAACAAGTTGTTTAGACTTGGACAAGAGTCCAGCAAAACTGGACCAACCAAACTAATTATACATTTTAGGATTTCTGACAATAGTAAATATCATTCACATTACTGTTAGACCCACTGTACATACGCACTTATTCCAAAATCAAAATCAGGAAGGGGAAAAGCAAACACGTTACCAACTACTATTGCTACTATTATTGTTGCAAGAGTATCAATGTATGTATGTTTGTATCTATTTTTGTTTGTTTCTTCGTATGTAATTGAAGTGTGTAACGTACCTCTTTTTTTCTATGTACGTGATGGTTACATATTCACTCACAAACACATATAATGTATATACAAGCGTAAACCAAATGTAAATACAAGTTGTAGGTATGTAGTAAATAAGTACGTTGTTTTTGTTTGTTTGTCTTTTTTTATTATTTGTTGTTTTTTTTCTTTATTTTTTTTCTTTTTTTTTATTTCACTTCTTTTATTTTTCAATGATCGTAAGCAATAATGTAATGCACAATGTGGAACAGAAAATAACAACAACAATACAATGAATGTTGTTATTGTACGTATATCAGCAGTTGTTGCTGTTGTTGTTGTGGTATGGAATACGTAGTAGTAGTATGTTTTGTAAAACGTATTTTTTTTTCTACAATAATAACGTTTTGTAACAACAAACGGGCGTGTTTCTGATATACTCGACGAATTTGTTAGATATTAAAACGTGAAAGCTTAACCGTAGTAAAAATAAATATTATAACAACAACAACAATAATAAAAAAAATTAATCGTAATCGCGAGGAAAGTAGAGTTGTTGCTTTTTGACGTTGTTGTTTTTGGTTGTCAATATCACATAAATTTAAATGTTGAAAATGCTTTTTTTTCAATTTCTTATTTTTTTAATGATTTTGTCTTTTATTAAACAGCTGTTATAATATGATGACGACTGAAGCAAGAAATTAATTAAAGAAAAAACACGACGACAACAGAAAAAAATAGTACAATATTAAAATCAAATAAAACAAACTAAAATTTAAGGCGCAACAGACAGACGGCAGCAGGCAGCGTTAAGAAAACACACACAGCCGTTTATTAGAGAAACCGATGAATGACTAAAGTATTCAAAAGTTTGGTTAACATCAAATACCCCACCAAATCACCACCACTACATATTAATACATATGATAATTGTAGAGACACAGATACAAACATATACTCAGCCACATGTACCTACAGAGCAGGCATGGAAAATTCAGTACTTTCGTATTATTCGATATCGAAAAATACTCTGGTACCTGAACAATTTTTCTACATTTTTCTAAGATATAAAATTTTGATAAATAGTTGTCAATAGACTAGTTTGTAGCGTGGTCTATAGACTAGCTTATAATATAGTATACAGTCTATGGATAGTCTAGTCAGTAGTCTGATCTAAAGTGTAGTATTAAGTCTAGTCTAAAAGTCTAGTCAAAAAGTCTATAGACTTGACTATAGACTAGACTATTGATAAGACTCTAGACTATAGACTAGAATATAGACAAGACTATAGATTATAATAAAGACTAGACTATAGACTAGACTATAGACCAGACTATAGACTAGACTATAGATTAGACTATAGACTAGACTATAGACTAGACTATAGACTTGACTATAGACTAGACTATAGATTAGACTATAGACTAGACTATAGATTAGACTATAGACTAGACTATAGACTAGACTATAGACTAGACTATAGACTAGACTATAGACTAGACTATAGACTAGACTATAGATTAGACTATAGACTAGACTATAGACTAGACTATAGGCTAGACTATAGATTAGACTATAGACTAGACTATAGACTAGACTATAGACTAGACTATAGACTAGACTATAGATTAGACTATAGACTAGACTATAGACTAGACTATAGACTAGACTATAGACTAGACTATAGACTAGACTATAGACTAGACTATAGACTAGACTATAGACTAGACTATAGACTAGACTATAGACTAGACTATAGACTAGACTATAGACTAGACTATAGACTAGACTATAGACTAGACTATAGACTAGACTATAGACTAGACTATAGACTAGACTATAGACTAGACTATAGACTAGACTATAGACTAGACTATAGACTAGGCTATAGACTAGTCTATAGTCTAGTCTATAGTCTAGTCTTATCTATAGTCCAGTCTATAGTCTAGTCTATAGTCTAGTCTATAGTCTAGTCTATAGTCTAGTCTATAGTCTAGTCTAAAGTCTAGTCTAAAGTCTAGTCTAAAGTCTAGTCTATAGTCTGATCTAAAGTCTAGTCTATAGTCTAGTCTATAGTCCAGTCTATAGTCCAGTCTATAGTCTGGTTTATAGTCTAGTCTATAGGCTAGTCTATAGTCTAGTCTATAGTCTAGTCTATAGTCTAGTCTATAGTCTAGTCTATAGTCTAGTCTATAGTCTAGTCTATAGTCTAGTCTATAGTCTAGTCTATAGTCTAGTCTATAGTCTAGTCTATAGTCTAGTCTATAGTCTAGTCTATAGTCTAGTCTATAGTCTAGTCTATAGTCTAGTCTATAGTCAAGTCTATAGTCTAGTCTATAGTCTAGTCTATAGTCTAGTCTATAGTCTAGTCTATAGTCTAGTCTATAGTCTAGTCTATAGTCTAGTCTATAGTCTAGTCTATAGTCTAGTCTATAGTCTAGTCTATAGTCTAATCTATAGTCTAGTCTATAGTCTCGTCTATAGTCTAGGCTATAGTCTAGTCTATATCTAGTCTAGTCTATATTCTAGTCTACAGTCTAGTCTATAGTCTAGGTCATAGTCTAGTCTATAGTCTAGTCTATATTCTATTCTGTAATCTAGTCTTTAGTTTAGTTCATAGTCTAGTCTAACTCCAATCTAAGTTCTATTCTATAGTCAAGGCTATAGTCTAAAGTCTAACTATAGTCCAGAATATAGTTTAGTATTTAGACTTGTCTATAGTTTAGTCTAGTCTATAGTCTTGCCTATAGTCTAGTCTATAGTCTAGTCTATAGTCTAGTCTATAGTCTAGTCTATAGTCTAGTCTATAGTCTAGTCTATAGTCTAGTCTAAAGTCTAGTCTATAGTCTAGTCTATAGTCTAATCTAAAGTCTAGTCTATAGTGTAGTCTATAGTCCTAGTCTATAGTCTAGTCTATAGTCTAGTCTATAGTCTAGTCTATAATCTAGTCTATAGTCTAGTCTATAGTCTAGTCTATAGTCTAGTCTATAGTCTAGTCTATAGTCTAGTCTATAGTCTAGTCTATAGTCTAGTCTATAGTCTAGTCTATAGTCTAGTCTATAGTCTAGTCTATAGTCTAGTCTATAGTCTAGTCTATAGTCTAGTCTATAGTCTAGTCTATAGTCTAGTCTATAGTCTAATCTATAGTCTAGTCTATAGTCTAGTCTATAGTCTAGTCTATAGTCTAGTCTATAGTCTAGTCTATAGTCTAGTCTATATTCTAGTCTATAGTCTAGTCTATAGTCTAGTCTATAGTCTAGTCTATAGTCTAGTCTATAGTCTAGTCTATAGTCTAGTCTATAGTCTAGTCTATAGTCTAGTCTATAGTCTAGTCTATAGTCTATTTCTATAGTCTAGTCTATAGTCTATAGTCTAGTCTATAGTCTAGTCTATAGTTTAGTCTATAGTCTAGTCTATAGTTTAGTTAGTCTATAGTCTAGTCTATAGTCTAGTCTATAGTCTAGTCTATAGTCTAGTCTATAGTCTAGTCTATAGTCTAGTCTATAGTATAGTCTAGTCTATAGTCTAGTCTATAGTCTAGTCTATAGTCTAGTCTATAGTCTAGTCTATAGTCTAGTCTATAGTCTAGTCTATAGTCTAGTCTATAGTCTAGTCTATAGTCTAGTCTATAGTCTAGTCTATAGTCTAGTCTATAGTCTAGTCTATAGTCTAGTCTATAGTCTAGTCTATAGTCTAGTCTATAGTCTAGTCTATAGTCTAGTCTATAGTCTAGTCTATAGTCTAGTCTATAGTCTAGTCTATAGTCTAGTCTATAGTCTAGTCTATAGTCTAGTCTATAGTCTAGTCTATAGTCTAGTCTATAGTCTAGTCTATAGTCTAGTCTATAGTCTAGTCTATAGTCTAGTCTATAGTCTAGTCTATAGTCTAGTCTATAGTCTAGTCTATAGTCTAGTCTATAGTCTAGTCTATAGTCTAGTCTATAGTCTAGTCTATAGTCTAGTCTATAGTCTAGTCTATAGTCTAGTCTATAGTCTAGTCTATAGTCTAGTCTATAGTCTAGTCTATAGTCTAGTCTATAGTCTAGTCTATAGTCTAGTCTATAGTCTAGTCTATAGTCTAGTCTATAGTCTAGTCTATAGTCTAGTCTATAGTCTAGTCTATAGTCTAGTCTATAGTCTAGTCTATAGTCTAGTCTATAGTCTAGTCTATAGTCTAGTCTATAGTCTAGTCTATAGTCTAGTCTATAGTCTAGTCTATAGTCTAGTCTATAGTCTAGTCTATAGTCTAGTCTATAGTCTAGTCTATAGTCTAGTCTATAGTCTAGTCTATAGTCTAGTCTATAGTCTAGTCTATAGTCTAGTCTATAGTCTAGTCTATAGTCTAGTCTATAGTCTAGTCTATAGTCTAGTCTATAGTCTAGTCTATAGTCTAGTCTATAGTCTAGTCTATAGTCTAGTCTATAGTCTAGTCTATAGTCTAGTCTATAGTCTAGTCTATAGTCTAGTCTATAGTCTAGTCTATAGTCTAGTCTATAGTCTAGTCTATAGTCTAGTCTATAGTCTAGTCTATAGTCTAGTCTATAGTCTAGTCTATAGTCTAGTCTATAGTCTAGTCTATAGTCTAGTCTATAGTCTAGTCTATAGTCTAGTCTATAGTCTAGTCTATAGTCTAGTCTATAGTCTAGTCTATAGTCTAGTCTATAGTCTAGTCTATAGTCTAGTCTATAGTCTAGTCTATAGTCTAGTCTATAGTCTAGTCTATAGTCTAGTCTATAGTCTAGTCTATAGTCTAGTCTATAGTCTAGTCTATAGTCTAGTCTATAGTCTAGTCTATAGTCTAGTCTATAGTCTAGTCTATAGTCTAGTCTATAGTCTAGTCTATAGTCTAGTCTATAGTCTAGTCTATAGTCTAGTCTATAGTCTAGTCTATAGTCTAGTCTATAGTCTAGTCTATAGTCTAGTCTATAGTCTAGTCTATAGTCTAGTCTATAGTCTAGTCTATAGTCTAGTCTATAGCCTAGTCTATAGTCTAGTCTATAGTCTAGTCTATAGTCTAGTTTATAGTCTAGTCTATAGTCTAATCTATAATCTAGTCTATAGTTTAATCTATAGTCTAGTTTGTAGTCCATTCTATATTCTAGTTATTAAAACTCATATAATTCAGGTTTCCATGCCTGCTACAAAGTACTTACATGATGTGACTGCCTTTTGCTGACTCTCACTCTCTCTCTCTCTCTCATTAAAAAGTATATAGTAAAAACACTAATCATAAATGAACAATATTGAGATATCATTACACAGATACAGAGTTATATGTTTGTGTGTATAATCATAGTCCAAGTGTGGAAGAGTTAGAGTATGTCAGATCTTTTTTTATGAAGTTCTTTTTCTACTCAAGAGAGAGGGGGCAATTTGTTTATGTATTTCTTTTCTTTTAAATATATGTATGTTTTCTATTAGCAATTTTGTTATTAGTGCAATAATCGATGAACTCTGAAACTAGAAAGTGAAATCAAATCAAAGTTTTTAAAGATTATTTAGATGATCAGCATGTATGTACGTGTTTTGAAACAATTTTAGGTGTTTATGTTTGAAATATTTCAATAAAACGTAGATATCGAGGTACGGTTCTAATATTGAAAAGTAATTCATTTGTTTACTGTTCATTTACTTACTTAAATTCTCGAGACATATAATTTTCAAACTTTATAGCATATCAAAAAATGATTCAGTTTTATAATTGTTAAAAAATAAACATTAAACTGATAAACAAATTATTAAATTTAATGAAGATAATTAAACTTCATTAACCTCCTCCCTCTATCAATCACTTGACAAAAATGTTTATTATGGGAAATAAAAAAGAAAAAAAAACTATACCTGAAAATATTTCTTATCTTCTTTAAAAAAAAGAAACCTTTTATATAAAAAATTGTTTATTATCATTTTTCCAGTCTTCTTTTTCATTTTATTTTATTTGTCTAAATAATTATGCGTAGTTAAAATCACTTTATACATTTACTCCAGATTTTACCAGTAGTCGGGCATCAAATGCAAAGAAACAACAACAATTTGAAAATGCAAAATTTTTAACGGCGCAATATATGTTATGTAAAGTAAACAAGAATTTAACATATTCTGTTTTTATTAAATTTAAAATTTTGTTGCTATTTTATTCCTTATCTTTTTGTAAATTTTCTACGTACAAGTAAATAAGTGATTTTTCGAATATTTAAATTATTTAAGTCAAAAAGTTGCTTAAATTTCGAACAGCTATTTATGGAGTTAATTCAGTTATTATTTTCTTGTAACTCACAGCAAAATGGAATTAAACTTTTGTTATTGTTATTATAATGTAGACACATAATGTTTTTATTATCAATTATATAATTTTGAATAAATCTATTAAAATAGAAAATATAGCACTTTGTATACAATGCCAAAAAAAGTTGCTTAGGTTTCGAACAATACTGTATCTATCGATCTATCGATCGATCGATCTATCTATCTGTCTGTCTGTCTGTCTATCTATCTATCTATCTATCTATCTATCTATCTATCTATCTATCTATCTATCTATCTATCTATCTATCTATCTATCTATCTATCTATCTATCTACCTATCTATCTACCTATCTATCTATCTATCTATCTATCTATCTATCTATCTATCTATCTATCTATCTATCTATCTATCTATCTATCTATCTATCTATCTATCTATCTATCTATCTATCTATCTATCTATCTATCTATCTATCTATCTATCGATCTATCTATCTTATCATATTTTGTTTCTTTTTAATAAATTCGGGATAATTGTTAAACATTCAAACTAATTTTTTTTAATTGTGACATTCTAACAGTAAATCTTATTAAGTCGTTTACTGTTATTTTTTTAGTAACTCAATTTAAATGGTCAATCATGGTTCTGATGGTAACTCCATTCCACCATAATGTTTTTTCTTGTTCTTTAGTTGGCATTTTGTTGATGACACAGCTACATTTTGCCAAAAACAAAAAAAAAATACTTTAAATGAAATATAGCCAAAACCGTTGACCCAAATTGTGCAGTATAGTGTGAAGACGAGCCACAAATTTGGTTGGTAATTGAAACCACATGATTTTTTTTTATTTTATTTTGGTGACTCCTCTGTTTGTGATTCTTGTCCGTAATGACCATCTGTTTTATATGACTTAGTTTTTATTTTATTATTATTATTGTTGATGTTGTTGTTTTTACTTGTTCTAAGTAAATAAAACATAAAAAAGATTTTTGCCAATAATATTAGTAATAAATTTTAATCAATGATTAATATATATAAGAAGTTGTGAATTGAATGTTGTAAGATTTAATTAGAATATTTTGTTAATATATGAAAATACCCAATTTAGAAAAAAATTGTATGGCAGTGACCAAACATCTAGAGGTAATTACATATTAATTGCGTTAAAAAATGTTTTTGATTAATTATAGATTTCTTCATTCTTACTACTTTAGTTGTACTTATTTTTGACAATTTCAGAATAGTGACAACTCCCCGTCACGTGTAAATGTATGTAGTAAGATTAGTATGTTGGTTTAATGATGGCAATTGTGTAAATATTTTATTATATTAGCTTCAAATACATGTTTCAAAATCAGCTTTAAATTCTTCTAAGTAAACATAAAAACATTTCTGTTTTTTATACTGAGTTACCAAATACTTGTTCCAATAATAGAAAGACAAACAGATAATTTCAATATACGAAAATATTTTATCTATAAATAACATTTATATGTCTGTAAAATGAACAAAAAGAAATTATATACAAACACATATAGATAGATAGATAGATAGATAGATAGATAGATAGATAGATAGATAGGTAGATAGGTAGATAGATAGATAGATAGATAGATAGATAGATAGATAGATAGATAGATAGATAGATAGATAGATAGATAGATAGATAGATAGATAGATAGATAGATAGTATTGAACATGAACAAAACTAATTACTTCGTGTTAGTTTTTTTCCTATCCAATATATACTACAATTGTTAACATTTGAACCGATCTGACCCAAAAGTTTATAAACAATTATGCATATATATCAGCGGCTAAATATATATGGATTCTAAGACCAAGAAGGCAAACAATTTTTTAAATACAGAAAAGTCTAAGTGTTATGCATAGAACCTTATTATTCGTACAAATTTCTCAAAACTTAATGAATCTGACCTACAGTGCAATAGAATGAAGGGATAAAATCATATAATAGTAAACAATACGTTGCATACTTTCGAGCTGTTATACCATGGCAACTATAATGTGGGTTAAATAATTAAAATTTGTAAAGGAATTTTAAGTAGAAAAAATTTTGTGCTTTTTTAAAATTTTCCCCTTTTTAAAGAAAATCTTGTAATATCAGAATTTGAAAGTTTAAATGTTAATTTAAATGTCCGTAAACTATTTTGGCTAACAGTACTATCACTATCCTATTGCAACGAAACGTTGCATTATAGAATTTTATACAAAAAACAAACCCATTGAGTGAATGAGTTCAGATTTAAAATACAAAATGAATAAGAACATGAATTGTATAGCAGTCTGGCCATGGTGACTTGGCCAAGTGGGTGTATGTTTTGTTTGCATTTGTTGTTGTTTTTGTTTGTGACCATATAAAAAACATTATTTTTTGTTTTTTTTTTTTCAGTGTTTACAATGTGTATTTCTTTTTTTTTTTAATTTTGCTTATTATTTCATTTAGACCAAAATATCAACATACTAGAGAGTGTGAATATGTAGTACATGAATAGTTGTTGTATACTCGTTGTCGTAGTATTTTTCATTGTATGTATGTACATATGTATGTAGTAGATGACGTCTTTATGTCTGCTAAATGTTGGCAAAGTGCGTTAATTCAATTTACACAAGTCACAACAATCTTTAAACATTTAGCACACTTAGGGCCACTGTGGGTTTTTGGATTTTATTATTATTTTTTGTTTTGTTTTCATTCTTGTGTTTTGTTTTCTTTTGTGAGGAGGAGGCTAAAGCTTGACTAAATTAGTGCTAAATTTTTAACCATAAAATACAACAAAAACAATTAATGCAACAATTTAACACTCGTATAGTAATAATATAATCTCATACATTTTTACATACATACAATATATACTCGTTTGTATGTATTATGTGTAAATGTTGTAATTGGTTGTGTAATTAGCATTTTAACATAATACTAAGTACATGATGGTAAATGTCAAAAAGAAAAATAATAAAAATAAAAGCAAAACAAATGTATAGCTAAGGAACTAAGGTAATGTTTGCTGAGGATTAACGTAGATAAGTCACAAAACATTTTATAAAAATAATCACATACTTAGAGGGATTTTGAGTTTTATTGTCAATTATATTTTTAATTATACCCTTGCTTATAATTTTGTTTTATTGCCAAGTGTTTTGGATACATAAAGTATATATATATATTCTGGATCGTTAAAGGTAGCAGAGTCGATTTAGTCATGTCCGTCCGTCTGTCTGTATATTTGATGAAATTATTTTTAAACATACCTCAATTTCAATAATTCTGTTAGACAGGCTTACGAGAAGATTGCTATTTAAAATCAGCAAAATCGGTCCATAAATTAAGATTTTTTCATGCTCAGACAGACATTGCAAAAAACAGAACTTTTAAAAGCGGATATTTTGGTACTTTTTCGTTCTTTAAAGGTACCTTTTTGAATTTTGAACATGAAATTAAGCATGTAGGGCCCGGAGTAAGTGACAACCTATAAAAGAGGATTTTTGGTACTTTTTCGTTGTCAAAAACTTTTGAATTTTCTATTAAGTATATAGGGGCCACAGTAAGTGACAATCTATAAAACGGGATATTGTAATGTTTAGTTCTACAAAACGAACTTTTTGAATTTTCTATAATATTGAAAATATAAACATGAATTTAAATATACAGAGCCCGGACTAAATGAGATTACATAAAAGTGGACTTTTTGGTACTTTTTTGTTCTTCAAAAGGTACTTTTTGAGTTTTCTATAATACTAAACTTAGAAACATGAAATTAAACATTTGAGAAACTATAAAAGGGGACTTTTTGGTATTTTTTCGTTCTCAAAAAGTTACTTTCTGAATTTTCTATGAGAGAGTGAGATTTTCTACAAGAGTAGGGGTAAATATGATCTTATCTTTATAAATTTTAGTAGAGAAATTTACGTCTACTTAATAATTATTTATATAATTTATATAAAAAGGGATTTTAAACATTTTTCGATTTTTTTTATTTTTGAAATAATTTTCAAAATATATTTAAAAAAATACTAGAAAATTTTTTAGAAAACATTTTAAAAAATTTATTTTTTTAAAGAAATTTTTAATGTGTTTTAATCGAAATTATCTTTTCTACTACAAAATTGTTTGAAATATTCCCTTTTTTAAAGGTTTTTTAATATTTCTCTTTTTTTTTTGTAGAAAAATTTCTATCTTTTATTATTGCAAATTTTCAAAATAATATTTATTTTTTCTACTAGACCATTTTTTAATTTTGAAGATTTTTTTATAAGAGAAAACTTGGAGATTTTTTTATTTTTTAATTTCTCTCTTTTTACAGAAATTGTTTCTTTTGTTGAGAAAATTTTGAAATTGTCAAAACTTTTTCTTTTTAGCAAAAAATTTCTCTTATTTTCTAATAGAAAATATTCTCTTCTTTAGACCAGACAATAGAACATTATGGACATTTTTTCCGTATTTTGCCTCTAAACAGAAAATTTTCGAACATTTATTTTTTGTACAATTTTATTTTTCTTAATTTCTCTAATTATTTTTTTTTTTTTGGAATTATTCTCTTAATAAAAATGAATGTAATTGAATAGAAAATGTTCCCTCATTTCTCTACCTAATAGAAAATTATCAACATTTTCTCGTCTTAAAAGAAATTACGAAAATTATTCTTAATTATTTTTTTTAATTTCCCCTAATAATATGTTTTTAAAATTTTCTCTTAATAAAAAAGTTTTCAAAATATTTTCTTTTTTTAAGAAAATTTTCTAAAATTACTACTCTTAATAGAAAACTTTCCAAATTTTATTTTCTTAATAAAACTTTTTTGAAATTTTCTCTTTTTAAGAGAAACTTTCTCTGTTTACAATTACATTTTCTATTCTTTATAGAAATCTTTTCTATTCTTTATAGAAAATTTACATAAATTAATAGAAAAAGTATCTAAATTTCTCCTCTTAATAGAAAATTATGGACATTTTTTCTTTTCAATAGAAAATTTTTAAAAATTTCTCTTAATAATTTTTTATTTTTAATTTCTTTTTTATTAAGAAATATTTTTTAAAAAGATTTTTGAATAGAACATTATATTCTCTTCTTCAAAGAATTTTTTTAATTTTTCTTCTCAATAGGAAATATACACCTTTTTTTTTCTTAAAAATTTTTTCGAAATTTCCGCTTTTTTTTATAGAATTTTCAAAATTTTCGCTTCTTAATAGAAAATTTTCGAAAGTTTTTTCTCTTATTAATAGAAAATTTTCGAAAATTTTTTCTCTCACTAGAAAATTTTCAAAATATTCTCTTAATAAATTTTTTTCTTTTTTAAATTTCCTCTTAATTAAAAAATTTTAAAATATTTTGTTTTTTAAAGAAAATATTCTAAAATTCAATAGAAACTTAAAATTAATACAAAATTTTCAAAAATTTCTCTTAAAAATTATTTAAAGTTTCCGTTTATCTAAAAATTTTCGAAATTTACTAAACATTTTAAGATTTTTTTTTATTTTTAATAATAAATTTAACAAAATATTTGAAATTCTTTATTTATGGAAATTTTTTCCTCTTAGTAATAAATTTATTAATATTTTTCTTCTTCCTAGAAAATTTTCGAAATTTTTTTCTTTTTATTACAATATTTTCGAAATTCTCTCCTTTTTTTTAGTAAATTTTCGAAATTTTTTCTTCTTCATTGGAATTTCTTTTAAATTTTCAGTTCTTTTTAAAATTTTTTAAAAAGTTACACCTTTTAATTTATTAAACTTAAAATTCTTGAAATTTTCTTTTCTAATTAATAAATTTACAAAAATATATAATTTTAGTAGAAAATTCTCGAATTTTATTATAAATGTTTAAAAAATGTATCAACTTTTTTTATATAAACCTTTGAAAATGTTTTCTCTTTTAGAATATTTTCGAAATGATCTCTTTATAGAGAAACTTTCGGAATTTTCTTTTTTAAAAACAATTTTTTTCTTCTTTATAAGAAATTTTAGTTTTCTTTTCAAAAATATTTTGTTTTGATAGAAGTTTATTAAATTTATATAGAAAACTTTCCAATATTTTTTCTATTGGGAAAATTTTTCTTTTATATCAAATTCTTTAATAAAAATGTTCTTTCTGTAGTAATTAAAATAAGGTCATTGTACTTCAAAGCTTCCAATCAAAACTCTTACCCAATAACTAGAAAGAATCTATTAAAAAACACTTGAATTTTTTTTCCAAAACACACAACACTTTCAAACTAGTTGCACAATATTAATGGAATTGAGTTATTTTATACGAATGTATACACATATAAGAACTAAATATACAAATTGCACATAAAATGCAAAATAGTTTAACATTTTGCGAATTAAAAATACAAAAACAAATAAATAGAATAACAAAATAAAATTCTAATATTTCAATTTATGCTTGCATTTAAATCAAATAACATGATACCACACTATATTTTACTTAAACAAATCTGCAACGAGGTTTAATTGAACAGTAAACAAAAACAAATTAATATTCCTATCCACTAGCAAAACAGGATATCAAATATTTTAAAGTTTCATTTAGGAAACAATTTTTTTAACTTTTCTTTTAGCCCTCGTTAAATTAAACTATGTATTTATGTAATTGTATGAATAAATGCAAAAAATACAATAACAATATTGTATACTGAATAAATTTTATCTATAGATACATATGTACATACTTTATTTACATATTAGTGTACAAATATGTATAGAAAAATACCATTTCATTTTGTACACCTTTTTGTCAGTGTAAAGCAAATAAAAATTTATATTGTAGGAGTGGATTTGGTTGAATTGAAATACATATTAAATACCTTTATAACGGGATAGTATAAAAAAATACAAATTCGAATATTTCAATGTTTGTGGAGAGAGTAGAGCGGGATATCTACGTGAAGTCTATAGTCTAGTCTATAGTCTAGTCTATAGTCTAGTCTATAGTCTAGTCTATAGTCTAGTCTATAGTCTAGTCTATAGTCTAGTCTATAGTCTAGTCTATAGTCTAGTCTATAGTCTAGTCTAGTCTATAGTCTAGTCTATAGTCTAGTCTAGTCTATAGTCTAGTCTATAGTCTAGTCTATAGTCTAGTCTATAGTCTTGTCTATAGTCTTGTCAATAGTATAGCCTATAGTCTTGCCTATAGTCTATTGTCTATATTCTAGTCTATAGTGTAGTCTATAGGCTAGTCTTTAGTCCAGTCTACAGTCTAGGCTACAGTTTAGTCCATAGTCTAATGAAGTCTACAGTATAGTCCATAGTCTAGTGAATAGCCTTGTCTATATTCTAGTCTATTATTTGGTCTATAGTTTTTGCGATAGTCTAGTCTATTATCTAGTCTACAGTCTATGGTCTCTTCTATACCATAGTCAAGTTTTACATATTGTCTAGTCTAGTCTTTAGTCAAGTTCATATTCTAGTCTATAGTCTAAATTGTAGTCCATAATCTAGACTAAATTCATCTCGATCAGCAGTTAAAGCTAGTTATCAAAAATTTAATTTATCGGGTGATCATAAATTATCGATTAAACATATTGTCTTATTACATGAATATCTCTTAACGAATGCATGTAAATGTCTTAAAATGTAAAAAATATGCCAACATTCATATCTATAACAAATCATATCGGATAACATAGTAAACATCATATCACATGACCATGATGATGTACATATAAACATCTTTCAAAATCTCTTTGTTTTTATATGTCAAAGAAAAAGGTAACACATAACATGTTTGTAGATATTTTGTTGCATGTTGCATACAAAAGTAAACTTTAATCTTTGTTTTTCTTTAGTTTCATTTTGTTTTTTTTTTCTTTCAATTATTTTTATTTAAAGTTCAAGTTTCATTTTGTAGTTTTAAAAACTGTTCTTTGTTATGGTTTTTTGTTTTTCAACATATCAATGTTGCATGCAGCAGTCAATAATACATACTTTAGTTTCTTGTTATTTTATTTATTCGTTTTTTTTTCTGTTGCTGCTGCCTGTCTATAAAACAAGTTTAATGTTGCAAGTTCTTGTGTTTTGGTTTTTAGCACAACAATAACAGAAAACAAAAAAAGTTTAAAAACGTAAAAATAAAAGAAAAATAATAAAAATAATTTGAAAATAAAGATAATAATAATAATGATGGGTTGCATGGTAATGAAATGATACATTTAAATAAAAACCCAAATACAATTACACCACAAAACAAACAACAGGTAAATTCTTCCAGAATAATACAAAACAACAACACATACATATACTCCATATTTTACACAAAAAAATGTCATTTCCGGTTTTTATGTTTACAGGTCCAGTGTTTTGAATAACATAAAACTGGTATTGTAGTAAAAACAAGCAAAAATCGAAGAAAATGAAGACAATAACAAGTAGAAAAAACCAAAACAGATACAAGACAGAACCAGTTCTTAGTTAAAATCATAACAATTGGAAAAAATAAAGGTTTCAAAACAAGGTTCGAATTTCAAAATAAGTCCTATAAGTATCAGTACACAGAGACAATTTGGGAGCGAAAAGGAAAAATAGTGCTTAATAGATTAGAATGATTCAATTATTCGCCATGGAAAAGTCTTTTAACGCAATTTTTAAGATTCTATTACGGAAGAGTACGGAAGAGTAAATATCTGTGAGACTTGCTCGCAGATACCAACAACTCGAGCATTACATATAAAGACATAATTAGGATTTTCAAATCGATGATCCTTGGTTTCAGAAGTACGTCACAAACAATCAATCTTTTGCGATCCCTTTTCCTTTTTCTTAGCGGACTTGTCAACGACTATAAGTCGTCTCGGAGCTGTAGATATCATGGAAAGAATCTAAAAACAATACACCTTTATAAGAGTAAGCGACTCTCAAGATTACCCTGCCCTTCGACAAAGAGTCAATGTATCTGAAAAAGACTAGCGTCTAACTACCTCTTTCGTCATGGATGTACTTCTTGTAAATAAGTGTAAAGATAATCGTCACTTTAACGTCCCCTTTGAAAGCGAGAGAGTTGACACTTAAAAACAAACTTAAGCTTTTTGTCTGTCTCTTCGTAATCTATAAGGTGATGATTAACTATCGCGCAGCAAAAGCACGTGGTAAAATAGTTAGTCACCTGCACATTCAGTGTCTAGAGGTAACCCTGAGTGGAAGGTTAAGTATGTAGATCGGGACTGTCCCACCGAACTGCTGGGTATGTCATCTATATCGTTTCCAAGGTCCACTATTTCTTTTATTTCCTGTTGATTCAAATTCTTTTTGGAAACTTCTCGATTGTAAGCCAATGAGGTAAAGGTCACGAGCAAATTGCACTATTTGACTTATGTCTTTATCGTTTCTGATATATAGATTTTATGAAGAAATTTGAAGGATAAACAAATTACATTCGATCAAAATTATACAGGTTCTTTCTGGTTCTGAAAATTGTTACACAAGTGAATAATGAAGTAAAATATCGGAAGAGAACTCTTGATAATATCGGTGCGTAATTTAACAATAATATTCATACAAAAAGAAACCTGTTAAACTTTCGATTTAGGCTTTTGGTCCTGGTCCAAAAGCTTAGGAAATGTTTTGTATGTCTAATCGGAAGAACTATTTAAATCAGTAGTAGTATGAAATTGCATGATATTGGTGACTCAATTACGGTTCTTAAGTTTAATTGCACGATCCAAATGCGACACTAAGTAATTATTGATCGGAACTCTATTAATAACATAAAAGTAACTTCGAGCGGATAAAATGAAGGCTCAATAAGATCTTGAGGATGAAAGTTCTTAAACTTTCAGATTCTTTGCTTAGCAAATCGGAAATTTCAATTGTTATTACGGACTTATTACTAACATTACTAAAATTGTGGATTTTTAAGTTACATTTTTCAGGAGGCTACTACGGTACCATAAAAGATCATGTGCCATTTCATAGAATTATCTTCAAAATTGCGTCCTGTAGTTTAAGTACAGTCGGACGATTCCCACTTCAGAATTACTCTGGTCATACTCGATTAAAGATTGGCAACACAACCTTTGGATTTCTTTGGCGACAGTTGTTAAAAATAATCAGACTTTTGCTTTGAAACTATCGAATTTAGCCTTGGTCAAAGAAAATGATTCTGATCAGATCGGCGTTACAAACATCAGCACAAACCCAATATACCCTCCCTATCCACAAAAGTGGTGTAGGGTATAAATATTAACATAAGGCATTTCTAGTTTATAAGACAATTCGATTCATAATCCAGAATAACTCTGGTCATACTCGATTAAAGATTGGCAACCCAACCTTTTGGATTTCTTTGCCAACGGTTGTTAAAAATAATCAGACTTTCGCTTTGAAACTATCGGATTAAGCCTTGGCCAATAAATGTTTAGTCAACAAACTCTATTACTTAATAATAATGGTAATTAAGAAGATCCTGCGAATAGAAAGCAAACTAAACGAGAACAATAATAAAATCCATATCAAGATAATAACGTTTTAATTGTGCCTACAATAACTGGACCTCTGAATGCTCAACAATAGATTTACAGTTGGACTATTAATGATTTTGATTTCATATTATTCTGCAAGATTTATTATTAAGAATCATTTGAGTTTCTGATCATCAAGATCAGCTGATCTTTTATAAGATCATTTACATTTCAGTTGAACTTAGAAATGAAATCTTTTTAGAATCATTTATTCGGTTATTTTAGCAATAATGATCATTAATTTCTATCATAAAATACAATAGAACAAAAGAAAATAAAAATATTTATTTTTTATTTTTATTTTTTTTTTAAATTTTTCTTACCTGCTGGGAAGAAATTATTTAAGAACGTTGACATTTTTTTCCAGCAAACAAACTTGGTAGATGGTCAAATGTTTGTGTTTGTATATAGAGTAGAGTAGATTTGTTCCAATTCAAAGTTGTTTAACTTTTGTTTCTTTGATTATTCGAATACGAAATTCTTAATAATGACAGTAGTAGTTAGTAATGATGACGCTGATGATAATAATAATAATGATAATGATGAAACAACCGTGTTAATGATGAAGTTTTCTATGTTAGTTGCGGCGTTAACAAGTTGTATGGGATATTGTTGCATGTATGATGAATATTGATGATCGATCGTTGGTTAATTTGTTTTTATTTAGAAATGTTTTTTAAGAGTTTAAGGTTGTTATTGCATTGTAAACAATTCTCTGCTGATTTTTAAATTGTTTTTTTTATCTTGTTTGTTATGGGAAATACTGAGGAGTTATTATAGAAATTTAAATAAATAATAATAATAAAAAAATAAATTGTAAAGAAAGTGTGAGTGCAATTGTTAAAAATGTTTCTGAGTTAGATATTGATAATTGATTGATCACCGTTAATGGCGTCTGTTATTGTTGTTGGTGATATTGTTGTGTGTTGTCAACACCGTTTGCTATATTTGAAATAACTCTCTCACTCTTTCACTCACTTAACTTTTTCTTTTATTTTCTTATTCTTTTATGTTTGTTATTTTCTTTAATTAATTTTATTTATTATTTTTTATGTATGTTAAATTGTGTTTTTGTTTATTATTATTTTTATTTTATACTCTCTCTCTCTTCTCCATAGAAAAAAACTCCAGACATGGAAAATTTAATCACCCCTATCCTCTATAGAAGTGAAAATGTTGTTCCCTTGAAATTTTCATTTCTCTTGAAGGGCAAATTGCTATCGTGAGCTTGTTGTGAACAATTCATTCACAATAGTTGATTTTGTATGGAACAGCTGTTCAATGTTTACAAAATTCCATCAACAAATTTCATAACAGGTGAATTTTTTTTACAACAAAAACGTTAGTGAAAGAAAAAAGTAAAAAAGGGAACATATTTCACGTGAAATGATGATTGGCGATTGGGGTGAATAGTTGTTAAACTGGTCCAAATACAAAATAACAGTTACTAGAATAGTCATCACACTAATCTCTAATATAATAGTCCATAGACTGATCAATATACAGATTAATAGACTAGACAAAAGTCTTATCCGTAGTCTAATCAATAGACTATTCTTAAGTTGAGTCTAGAGGCTAGTATACAGACTGAATATTACATTATTTCATAGACTGGCCAATGAATTAGTATATTAGCTATTGACTATTGACTAGTCTATAGACTCGTCTCTTAACTAGTCCATCATCTTTGAATTAGTCTATAGACTAGTCAATAAACTAATCTAATATATAATCAATTGACTGATGAATATAGTAACAGACTGTAGGCCATGGACCGGTCAACTGACTAGTCTATAGACTAATTCATAAATGAGAGGTAAATCCATAGACTAGCCCATATATTACACCATAGACTAGTCAATATACTAATTCTTAGACGATAGACTAGTCAGTAGGCTTGTCCACAGTTTAGTCGAAAGAACAATCTAGTCTATAGAGGGATTAATAAAATAGAATTTAACTGGTAAATTTACTAGTTCATATACTAATTAAAAGATGATATACTAGTCAAGAGACAAGTCTATAAACTAGTCAATATTCTAGACCATTGACTAATTAACAGTCGAATTGATAGATTATTCGTAGACTCGACCATAGACTTGTCTATAGACAAGTTAATAGACTAATCATTATATGACATAATAGACTAGTCAATAGATTAGTCATTTGACTAGTCCATATGCTTGTCATTACACTAGTCCAGTCCATAGACTAACCCATAGCCAAATCCATATACTAATCAATGGACTAGAGTAATGAATAGATACTGTTTTATGGACCAGTCAAGAGATTAGTCCATAGTCCTTTTAATAGACTAATAAATATAGTAATGTATAGACACTGGTATATGGGCCGGTCAATTGACTAGTCCATAGACTAATCCATTGATGATAGACTATTCAACAGACAGGTCCATAGACCAGTCTATTATCTAGTCCATAGACTTGTCAATGGACTGGTCATTAGAGTAATGATCGACTGGACCATAGACCATCAAGATTTTAGTCCAAAAGACTAGTCCATAGAATAACTACAACAAAAAGTCCTATTGATAGACTGATAATTAGGGTAAATAACTAGCACATTGACCAGTTAGAAGACTAGTCCATAGATTGATCCTTCGACATTGGATTAGGGATTAGTCCAAAAAACTAGTCAATTGAGTAACCATAACAACAAGTCTTATTAATAGACTGATCATTAGGGTAATGAAAAACTAGTCGATAGGGTTCTATAGTTGAAACAAAAAGTCGACTTTTTGCATATTATGCAAAGTCGATTTTCGACTTTTTTTCATTTAGTTAAATGTCAACTTTTGGACTTTTCGACTTTAAGTATTTTATAAATAGACGGCTTTTCATTATTTTCCGACTTTTTTCGACTTTTTGACTATTTTTGAATTCTTTCGACTTTTTTTTTACTTTTTTCGAGTTTTTTCGAATTTTTTAGAGTTATTGACTTTGAAATTTTTCGACTATTTTTGACTTTTTTATACTATTTTCGAGTTTTCGACTTTTCGATTTTTATTAACAAAGACGACTTTTTTGGAACAAAATAGTCGACTTCGACTTTTTTCGACAAAATGTCGATTGTCCGATTATTCGAAAGTCGATTTAAAGAACCCTACTAGTTCATGGATCAATTATTAGATTTGGCCTTAGTTTGATCCGACTCTAACTAAACACCCTAGTACTAAATTATCCATCCCTGATACACACAACACAACAAAAATAATGATAATAAAACAACACCAAACACTGTTCGTTGGTTTGTTCGTTCAATGTTTTTGTTTGTTTTCAATTTATTTCGGTTTTCTACTCTTTTATTTTTTTCGGAGACTATACCAACAACATATCAAACAATACAGGTTCACTTAAACACACACACACAGCCAAACAAACAGAAAAAAGTACACTTTTTTATACAAGAGTTTGTTTCTTCTTCTTCAATTTTCGGGAAGCCAAGAGGTGGCCAAGTAAATATTGTTATTATGGTGGTAGTTCGATGGATGGGAGATGGTAGAATAAAAAGAAAGTTATATAGAGGTCGAAACAGATGGTTGGCTGACTGGTTGAATTTAAGTTGTTAGTTGAGTTTGAGTGAATATTTGTTTTGGTTATAAACTATAAGAAAGAAATCAAGATAAGAATAAACAAACAAGTTTTTTTTCTTATTTCTTCTATTTATTATTGCTTGTCTTTTACATGTTTTGAGAAGAGTGCAATGTTGAGGGTATTTTCTCTTTTAGTAAAAGTCTTGTAATTCTTAAACACTCTTTTTTTATTTCATACAGACTATTTCGTTAACACTTTGTTTGCGAAATTTCTTTTGATTTTTTTACTTAAATTTATTTATTTTCAAATATTTATTTATTTTAATATTTCATTTCACTTTAAATGCTAGTTAATTTTACTTTTTTCGTTAAATTTTTCGGAAATTAGATTTTTTGCGAGATTATCGAAAAGGTGTACTGTGTAAAAAAAAAAAACGTTAAAATAAAAAAGGAATAAGAAATTTATAAGAAAATATTACAAGTACAGGGTTGCCATTTTAGAAAAAGAGATTTGTAAGGGATAATTATTTCTTCAAGAATAACAGTAATACAGAAATTTGGTAAATTTTCGACTGATATAGGAATGACATCTAGAAGAATAAATTAAATTTTTAGACCTTTTGATTTGTATTTCAAAACAATAGTTGATTCTACATCGTTCTGTATATTTGGCTTTTCTTCATCTTAAGGTAAGCATTTAAGTCATTGGTACAACAATTGGAACTTTCCTCCCGAACTTTTTATTCAATGTTGCCTGGCTCGCCCCTTAAACATGAAAAAATATAATATTAGGTATTTACGAATTATTTGCATAAAAAAAATGAAAATTCGTGTGGAGAATAATTTTGAACTAAAATTAGAAAAAAATATTTGAAAATGAACAAAAATGTTTGAATAAATTAATATTTCGTAAAATTTACCATATTTCTTCAAAATTCACTTATTTCAATTTATGTAAATTAATTTTTTTTCAAGAATATTTTGCATTATACTAAAATATTTCGTACAATTTCGTATATATTACGAAAGAATTTCGTGGTGCAAAACAACAAACGATTCGAACAATGTACGACATTTTTCATATATATTAGGCATGGATTTTTTTCAGTGTAGCAATAGATTCTATTACTTGCAGTTTTACACAGAATAAGTTATTTACATATGTATATAAAGGAGCTCTATACGTTAATTTTAAACTGGAATTGTATGTCCATAATGAACCGCTTAATATTCCCTGAATGACCATTTTTCCCGTTACCCACTAACTACACAGATTGCCACGGTCTCAATCACAAGCAGCCGTCGTTCTAACCATAATTGGATCTCCGCTCCGGAATGACCCGATTCTCAATCGGCCAAAGATTGTCAACTGAGCAACAGCTGTATTAATCGGAAGTTTTTTCCAGTAACAGCCAACCTGTTACAATAATAGTGTTGATGGAGAATTGGACTCACTCAGGGTTCTTTATACAGTTATACATTTTATACTGATATTTGGCAATCGAACTATCTCTAAAAAATAAAAGTTTTTAGAAGGCCGTCACACATACTATTTATCATGTATTTAGTATCTCTTTACAAACATCCCCAATGTATCTGATTCTCAGTACATCTTATCCAATGTAAATATTAATACAATTTCCCAAATATCTGTTCATATATACACTGTTCAAAAACCTTAAGATTTAAGAGCAGTCTTCGATAACCTCTCTCACTTATCTTCGCACAATATCTATATCAATTTAGAAAGTCAAATAATGGACCCTGCATTTCAATTTGAATCGAAATTTTCTCCGATTGGCAACTTTGGTTTCGATTCGACGCCCCGCCAAATAAACAGCAACTTACAAAAACGTAATGGCGATCGAAATTCTGAATACAGACAATCGTAAAGTATTGAAACGAAATGGAATTGCTTCTTCTTATTGTTACGATAAAAAGATGAAAGATAAGAGGTATAAACTGGAATTCTTTAGCAATATTCGTTAGGGATCAACAGAAGAAGATACCTAGTGTTTCCCTCATTATGGGGTTATTTATGGATTCCCAGAGAAAAGCGATTTATTACTCATGTCATAAAAAGGAATTCTAGTTTAGCTCTTAGAAAAGGCCTGTAGTAAAGGGAAAAAGTGTTAGAAATAAAATTTATAAATTTATAACTCAACAATTGAGCCCTTCTATTGTTTCATTGCAGAAATTCGAATTATTTAAATCACATTTTTATTTTACTAAGGTGTCTTTATACCCTACACCACTATAGTGGGGAGGGTATTATACGTTTGTGCTGATGTTTGTAACATACAAATATATTAGTCCAATACCCACCTTAAAGTATACCGATCGATTCAGAATCATTTTTTGAGTCGATTAAGACATGTCCGTCCGTCTGTCCGGCTGTCCGGCTGTCCATGTAAACTTTGTGCGCAAGGTACAGGCCGCAATTTTCAAGATAATTTGTTGAAATTTGGACCAAGCATATTCTTTGGCACAGGGACGAAGCCTATTAAAAATGGTTGAAATCGGTCCATTATTTCACCTAGCCCCCATACAAACGTACCTCCCGATTTGAACTTTTTATGCCATAATTACGTCTAATATTCTATTATCTCTCTAAAAATTTGACCCTAGCCCCTATACAAACCCTCTTACAAAAAAATGTCTTAAACGTCTAACGATTAGTATAAAACAAAGTAACCATTTGTATCGCAAGGAAACTCAAGAAAACTAACTGTTATTTAAAAATATATCCTTTTCCCAAATTTACCGAGGATCGGCCCATATTTGACCTATATAAAGCCTCATTTAGAAATTTTGTTTTTTTATCAATAAATTGCTTAAATATTTTGGAATAATATTCAACATAAAAGTTTCTTTATAAAAAGTAAAAATTTTAAAAATATACTCATGGTGTAGGGCATTATATGGTCGGCCATGCCCGACTATACTTTCCTACTTGTTTTATTTCAACGGAAATACTGTCGAAACCCCAATTACTGTCACTTCTGTAATCTCGCCTCAACTAAATTAGGTTCTTGAGAGATCACAACGTTTGAAAAACCGCCATTTTAGGCCATATTTAAGGCGTTGCAATATCGTTAAAGGACATTTCACACGATCCCTCCTTACGTACGTAAAGTCTAATGAAAAAGTAAAATTAAATTCCATCCGTATAACTATAAAGAGAATAAAAGACGTATAATCTATATTTTTTGTGTTTAAACAATTAGTATAAAACAATAACAAATTAAGATAGGAACAGCTGTTTCACTTTTTTTGTATGTATTTACATAAAAATACATCCCTGATATAATGCGACCTGCTTCTTTTTTTAATCATTTCAAAAAATAAAGAGAGCCATACGAGCCATATTCTCTCTCTATGGGTCATGTTTTCATTAGACGCATTTAGACGATCCCATCCGTATTTTTCTACACAAAACTTGTGTGATCGTGTAAAGCCGTGTTAAGACATGTTTCTATGCAAAACCTTTTGTCTTTAAGAAGCCAAATTTCTGTTGCATTTTGTTATCAACACAATTCTCTATGAGTTTCACTTAAATGGCAACCCTTTTACCAGTAACAAGGATATAAGAAAATATTAAATAAAACACAAAGAGAGAGAGAAAATTCGGAGTTTTGAGCATAATTATTATATTTAACACTCTCTTTTGCTGGTATTTGTTTTTCATTTCATTTAGATTTTCGTATTCACTTGAGAAAAAAAATACATTTTTATTGTTGCTTTTCCAAAGTCTAGCACAATGTAAATTATATTGGGAAGTTAGAAGAGGATTTTTATTCGGTTTCCCTTTTGATATTTTGACATTTTCTGGTATATTATTAAAATATAACATTGATAATGATGATGATGATGATTATTATTATAATTATTTTCAAACACTTTAAATTACTTATTTATTAAATTATAAATATTTTACGTACGTTTTTTTTATTGATGGTTACACTTTTTCTCAATAATGAACTTTTTTTTAATTAGATAGGTAGATATTAAGGGTATGAGGGACGTTTTTCTTTGTATTTTTTTATTAGTTTATTTTAATATTAAATTGAAATGTTAATAAAAAATGACCACATATTGAAGCTAGAAAAAAATAGAAAAAATATGTTTTGTTTTAACACTTAAAATAAATAAACTTTCTTAATTTATTTAATTAAAGCAAAAATTATTTATTTGATTAAGTAAAATTTTTATTATTTAATTTTTTTTATTATAAATTACATTTATGTTGGTATTTTTTATGGAAATTCTCTTCTACTTACACAACAACCAACATTCTCCTGAAAGGTACAAACTCAAACTAAAATTCATAATACAAAATATTTTTTGTATTCCGTCGTTGTTGTTGCTGCTGTTAGCTGCTGTTTCCAACAAAACAAAAATAATTGCAAAAAAACAGAACACCACACAGTTAGGGGATCATCATCATCTATATACATTTACTCCACCAGAACAGGACGTTTTATTTTTATTTTTCACTTTATTACATTTACTTTACTTCACTACACTTTAGTTTTGTTTTTATTCTTTGTCCCTGTATTATTATGATTTTCTTTACTCAGTCAGTCAGCCGGCCAGACAACAACAAAGAAATCAAATTTGAAGGAAAAATAAACCAAACAACACCAACTAACTAAGAAGAAACCAACCAACAACATCATCCAGGCATGGAAAACTTATTTTCAATTATGAGTCATTTTTAGGATAACTAAACTGCAATTCTATGGTAGGGTTTTATAAATCGACTTTCGAATAATTGAACAATCGATTTTTTTGTCGAAAAAAGTCAACGTCAACTATTTTGTTCCAAAAAAAGTCGATGATTTTGTTCCAAAAAAAGTCGATAACTTGACTATCGTCTATGAAAAAGTCGACTTTGTAAATAAAAGTTAAAAAACGTCGGAAAAACTGGAAAAATTTAGGAAAGAGTAGAAAACTCGAAAATAATAGAAACAAGTATGAATTTATAGTCGGACATTTCCGACCATATGATACCCTATACCATTTAGTATGTTAAAATTTTAAATTTTTTTTAATAAAGCATTTAATTTGTTTTATTGTGGAATATTTTTACTTATTGTTGTCAAAAAAAAGAGATTTTTTACAAGAGGGCTCATAGGGGAGAAGGGGTAAATATGGCCCTATCCTTGTAAATTTTGGTAGATGAATTTACGTCTACTTCAAAGTCATTTATGTAGATTTTAATCGTTTTATAAGTAATTATAAGTTAATTTTGACCTTCAAGTCATTTTCTGAAGGGGAGTCTGTATGGGGGCTAGGGTCAAATGAGGCCCGATCACAACAATAATTAGTATTGTCATTTATTGTTCTATAAAACTAATATTTGCTGATTTTTGTTGACATTATGAGCTTATATGTACTTATGAGCCTAAAGGCCCGATTCGGGGGTACGGTTGTATGGGGGCTAGGAGAAATAATAGACCGATTTCAACAATTTTCAATAGCGATCGTCCTTGTACCAAAAAAAAGAGTATGTGCCATATTTCATTAAATTATCTTAAAAATTGCGACCTGTAGCGTGCGCACAAGGTTTACATGGACACACAGACGGACATAGCTAAATCGACTCAGAAAGTGATTCTGAGACGATTGGTATACTTTAAGGTGGGTCTAGGACCAATATTTTTGGGTGCTACAAACTTCAGCACAATCGCATAATACCCTCCCCACTATAGTGGTGTAGGGTATAAAAAGTTAAAAATCATCGACAAAGAGCATGTATGCTTACACATGTATAAAACCGATTTATATTAGCATATGGTCTTGACTACTATTAACAAGAGTATGGGATATACTTTTTACTGGTCTATGGACCACACTATTAAGTAGACTTTATGAACTACTATATTATCCAAACAGTTTACAGTATAATCTATTGAATATTCTACGGACTAGTCTGTGGTACAGACTAATGATAAGTTTATAAACGGTCGATCGCCTAGTGTATAAGTTATGGACCAGTACATGAACTTTCCATTGGCCCGTCTCTGGGCAATTTCATATATTCTATATGTCTATTTTCAGATCTATTGAGTAGTGTATGGACTAGTTTATTGATCACTCTATGTCTATTTTAATCTAATCATATCTACTGATCTAATGATTAGTCTACTAACTCAATTATAAAGTAATAATACTACAGTCTACTAACTCAATTATAAAGTAATAATACTACAGTAGTATAATAAACTAGTTTATTGAATGACAGGTCCATTTAACGATTTATTAGCTATTCTATATAATCGATTATATTATAGACTATTTTGTAGTCAATTGACTTGTCTTTGGAATAACCTACTGACTGTTCGTACGACTGTGGTAGTCCCTGCAGTCCAAAAGTAATGAAATCATTCAATAGTAATGAATTTTCCATACCTGGTTCATTTTTCGTTGCAACAAAATAAACACAAACAACTTCAATTAAAACTACAGAAGTTAATAAAACTAAAACATAAAGAACATAGAAAAACAAAACCAAATGTTAACAGTCTACTGCAACAAAACAAATCAAAACATTGAACAAGTTTGTCCGTCAGTTCGTCTGTCTGACAGTTTAGTTTGCAAAAAATATATATACCTATATGCTATATATGTATGTATACAAATTTGTTGTTCTTATGTCCACACTTTTGAATCTCCATGGGAGCAAAAATCGTCAAATTTATTGCAAAAGCAACAACAGCAATATTCTAAATGAAAAATAAGGAATATTAATACATACATAAAGACGCTCTCTACTAAACATAAATACAAACAGATATTTGTAGGAAGGGCTGTTAAAGGTACAAAATAATAAAAAAAAAAAAAAAAAACATAAATAAGGAAGAAAACTGACAAGTTTGTGTGAGAATATGAGAAATATTATTGCAAATGTAAGTAGAGAATTATCAAGTAATAGGCAATAACTGAAGCGGAATTCCGTATAGGATTGCCAAGACCTTTGAATTTATGTTTGCTTTTTTGTAAAATCTTTTAGTTGTTTTAAAAAAAAGGTAGTTTGTGGTTTATCCATCCATCTATTTACTAATCTATCTATCTATCTATCTATCTATCTATCTATCTATCTATCTATCTATCTATCTATCTATCTATCTATCTATCTGACTATCTATCTATCTATCTATCTATCTATCT
>NC_060953.1:44411038-44427632 GCF_022045245.1 Lucilia cuprina | reverse complement strand
ATAGACTAGACTATAGACTAGACTATAGACTAGACTATAGACTAGACTATAGACTAGACTATAGACTAGACTATAGACTAGACTATATACTAGACTATATACTAGACTTTAGACTAGACTTTAGACCAGACTATATACTAGACTATAGACTAGACTATAGACTAGAATCTAGACTAGACTATATACTAGCCAATAGACTATAGACTAGATTATAGACTAGACTATAGACTAGACTATAGACTACACTATAGCCTAAACTATAGACTACACTATAGACAAGACTATAGACTAGACTATAGATTAGACTATGGACTTGACTATGTAGTTGACTATAGGCCAGAATATTGACTAGACTACAGACTAGACTCTAGACTAGACTATAGGCTAGAATATAAATTAATCTATAAAGTATACTATATATAGGCTATACTATATAGTACTATAGGCCAGAATATTGACTAGACTACAGACTAGACTCTAGACTAGACTATAGGCTAGAATATAAATTAATCTATAAAGTATACTATATACTAAACTATAGACTAGACTATAAACTAGATTATACTATAGACTAGACTATAGACTAGTATTCTTTTTTAAATAATATCGTTCAAGTCCAGAAAATAGTTTGAACTAAGTATAGTTGATTTAAAATTTTTAATCAAAATTTATTTCCATTAATTGCTTGGTTTTGTTGATTTTTAAAAACAAGTGCAGTTTTATTTGGGGGAGTTTTTCTATTTTCCATAAACATATTGTAACACTTAAGAATTTTTCTCTAAAACACATGTCATATATAACAATTAATTTAAGTGACTGTTAGCCGATCATGATGATATTGTTAAATATCAGATGTTGGAGTGACAGCACTTGAAGAGATCAGCATATAACTCAGCATAAAGTAACAAACAAATCATTAACATTTGCTACAAGAAAGACAGACTTTAGTAAAATATTTATTTAAAAAAGTTATTTTTAAATAAAAAAAAGAAATATCTTGAAAAGGAAACATTATCTTTAGAGAAATAAGGAAGCCAGAAATAAAAAAATTTATTTAAACTATAAAATGTATGTTTTCATTTGAGTTTAGTACTTAATTTGTTTTGAATAGGATCAAGTGTTTTTAGCACTTGAGAAACAATTTCGAGAGCATATATGTATGTGACATCAAGTGTATTGCCTAAATAGCATTTGGCGTCTAGTGACCACTAGTTAAAGTAGTTTGTACACATAATCATTTGAAAGTAAAATAAACGTTTAAAATTTTCGTATCATAAAATACGTACATATTTTCCAAAAAAAATCGTTACAGTTTTTTTCGGAGCTTCCTAAGTAGAGGAAATGATAATGATTGATCTGAGTTAGAATGTCAATGACTTGAATTAAAGAGAGCATATATTTTTCTATCCAGAACGGTCATTCAAGTATGTGCAATCTGCTGCATTTTGTTGCTTTTTTTTAGTGGGTAATTAATCATTTTTTTCATTGTTTTTTTTTTTTTTGCCAAAGTTTATACAGATTTGTGGCCAGATTTCGTGAGTTTTTTGGTGTGGAAAATCTACTATTGTCTCTTCCTTTTTTTGATAAAATTGCGATTCTTTTATTAATAACGAATATTTTGTAACTACAATCAGCAGAACATTAATTAAAATGACGTGAAGTATGTAAAAATTCAAATTAAATTCTCCCTACTAATGCCTTTACTAAAAATGATCCAATTTTCCTTTAATATTTACAATGCGTTCAATACTTTAAGGACTACACTATAAACTAGTTTATGGTCAAGTCTATAGTCTAGACTATAGTCCATTCTATAATCTAGTCTATAGTCTAGTCTATAGTCCATTCTATAATCTAGTCTATAGTCTAGTCTATAGTCTAGTCTATAGTCTAGTCTATAGTCTAGTCTATAGTCTAGTCTATAGTCTAGTCTATAGTCTAGTCTATAGTCTAGTCTATAGTCTAGTCTATAGTCTAGTCTATAGTCTAGTCTATAGTCTAGTCTATAGTCTAGTCTATAGTCTAGTCTATAGTCTAGTCTATAGTCTAGTCTATAGTCTAGTCTATATTCTAGTCTATAGTCTTGTCTATAGTCTAGTATATGTTCCAGTATATGGTCTATTCTATAGTCTGGTGTATGATCTAGTCTATAGTCTTGTGTTTATTCTTTTCTAGTCTATACTATCTTATATTGTATAGTCTATATGCTATTTTATAACGACTTTTCTATATAAAATTGTCTATAATGCAGACTCTTCTTTATTCTAGTCTACTCTTTGCAAACAAATTTTTCTCATGTCCTAAACAGATTCATTTGTCTTCTTTTGGTCTGATAATCATGTTTTATACTTTATGACCCTTGAAAAATTTGCCTATAGAATTAAAAAAACCAAACCTCTCATTATCTTACTCTCCAAAAAACTGACCAAAGATCAATAATATTATGGGTTTTTTATGACAATATTTATGACTTAGTTTTTTGTACAAAAAACAAACCAAATATTAGTTAAAAAATTATACATTATTTATGGCAAAATTCGTTAAGCTTGTTTACCACGACTGATTTATTTGACATACAGGACAATGCTGTATAAAGAGAAAATCAAACGTATGCAAATATTTAAGGATAGTTATTTTAAAAGGAAAAACTAAGTAAATTTTAGAGAAAAATCTTTTGTTTTATTACATTTGCTGACCCAAAACCCTTGAAATGCATGAATAATTTTAAAGAAAATCTTTAAAATAAAGAAACATGCAAATTTTTGTATTAAACTCTAAACCAATCTGCAAACTGTTATACAAATAATTGTGTGAAACTAATTAAATATGGAATACAATGAAAAGAGAAATTCAAATTTAAAATAATTCGTTGCAGTTTTGGAAATTTCTAATGTTAAATTTCCAAAAGTATTTACTTTTAGGGGTGGATTTATCAAACAAACCCAGCCTTTGCTAGGCCTTGCTAAACATCTTCCCCCAAAATAAACGAGAAAAACTCATAAATTCCTAAACTATTTTCTTTTATACAATAAATTTATGTATGTGATTTTTTACCTTAATTTTTGCTGTATTTTATGTGCGAATTGTGCCCTCAACCAGTACAGTTCTAAAGGACTATAACACTTTTTTTCCTTACCGTATTTCTCATTCGAGATACAGTCATAAAAATGTCCATAAATTAGTATTAACAATTGCATTTTATTAGTTACTTCGTTTTGTGCTCACTACTTAATTTCTATGATTGAAGT
This sequence comes from Lucilia cuprina, assembly GCF_022045245.1. Classification (NCBI taxonomy): domain Eukaryota; kingdom Metazoa; phylum Arthropoda; class Insecta; order Diptera; family Calliphoridae; genus Lucilia; species Lucilia cuprina. The sequence continues at coordinate 44,424,384 of NC_060953.1, read as the reverse complement.
CATAAACTTGATTGAGAGTTGTCAAATTTCGAGTGTCATAAAATTTGGCAAATTGTGATTGTTTTTGTTAACTTTTTGACAAAGCGTTGTTTGAACTTGATTGATCATTAAATTGGCAGTAAAATAACTTCCTCTCAATTATTTACACAAATAATTATTTTATAATTTTATTTGTAGTTTTATAACTTTTAAACGATTTTTTGTTTGATTTTAAGATAATGCCTTAAAGAACTCAATTATATGATCATAAAATAAAGATTTTATAGAAAGGAAAATTATAAAAAAATCAGAGAAGACAATAGACCGAATAGAACAGAACACTGAGCTGTAAACTAGACAAAAGACTGGACTATATGCTGGAGTAAACACTAAATTAAAGACTACGCTATAAACTATAATATACAAGGATATATACTAGGACATAAACTAGACTAGACTAAACTATAAACTAGGCTAAAGACTAGACTAAGTATAAACTAGACTATAGACTATAATATAGACTTGATTACAGACTAAGCTAAAAACTATACTATAGACTAGAATACTAAACCAAAAACTAGATTATAGACTAGATTAAAGGCTATACTATAGACCAGACTATAGATAAGACTATCGGCTACACTATAGACTAGACTATAGGTTAAAGCAGAATATAGATTACAAAATAGACTAGACTATCGACTACGCTATAGACTAAACTATAAACTAGAATAGATTAGACTATTAGACTATAACCTAAACGTTTAACTAGACTATAGGCTAGACTGTATACTAGGCTTTTAACTTGGCTATAGATTAAACTATAGACTAAACTGCAAACTAGATTATACCCTAAACTATAGACTAGACTATGGACTAGATTGTGGACTGGACTAAGGACTAGACTATGGACTAGACTATAGAATAAACTATAGACTAGAGTATATACTAGAATATAGACTAGACCTTAGACAAAACTGTAGACTAGAACATAGACTAGACTAAAGACTAGACTATAGACTAGACTATAGACTAGACTATAGGCTAGATTATAGACTAGACTATAGACTAGACTATAGACTAGACTATAGACTAGACTATAGACCAGACTATAGACTAGACCATAGACTAGACTATAGACTAGACTATGGACTAGACTATAGAATAGACTATAGACTAAACTATAGACTAGACTATAGACTAGACTATAGACTACACTATAGACTAGACTATAGACTAGACTATAGACTAGACTATAGACTAGACTATAGACTAGACTATAGACTAGACTATAGACCAGACTATAGACTAGACCATAGACTAGACTATAGATTAGACTATGGACTAGACTATAGACTAGACTATAGACTAGACTATAGACTAGACTATTGACTAGACTATAGACTAGACTATAGACTAGACTATTGACTAGACTATATACTAGACTATAGACTAGACTATAGACTAGACTATAGAATAGACTAAAGACCAGACTATAGACTAGACTATAGACTAGACTATAGACTAGACTATAGACTAGACTATAGAATAGACTTAGACTAGACTATAGACTAGACTATAGACTAGACTATAGACTAGACTTAGACTAGACTATAAACTAAACTATAGACTATTGACTAGACTATTGACTAGACTATTGATTAGACTACTGACTAGCTTATAAACTAGGTTATAGACTAGATAAAAAATGAACTGGATTTTCTACACGCGAGTCTTAGGGTTATAGTAGTCATATGACTACTTCTTTTGCGAAGAAAGAAAAAAAGGAACTCAAAATAGGTGTCTCATTGCTTTCATATATTTTCTCATAAAAAATTGCCTATGAATACCATTACGCTTAACCAAATTCAATCTCTCTTTACAGATATTACAAAAATGCAGGAAATGAATTACCTGCAAGATAATTCCAAAGTGGAGGCACTTACCAAAGCTGTTCTCATCTCCATATTAGGTGTAGCTATTGTACTCTCGAATCTTTTAATAATCGCCACATATGCCAATTTCAAAGGTAAGTCAACTCAAAACCAAAACAAAAGTGATAAAATATATTTGAAAACGATAAATACGTTAAAAACAACAACAAGTTGTAATTGTAATCTATATAATGGTTCAAAACAAATGAATGAAAATAGAACTGTTAAAAACTAGCAAAGGAACAAGGTAAATGCGTAGTAGTTTTTTTCTTTAATAAAACAAAATACAATTAATAAAAAAAGATTTTAAAGAAAACAACAGCTTTTTTATAAAACACTTTTATATTAAAATATCAAACAAAATGCTTTGTAGTTGAAACAGGGAAATGAATGCTTGTTATTTTTTTTAAGTTAAACTACATTTTACTTTCGAACTAACAAAGTCTTTTACTAATTTTGTATTTTTATGTTTAAAACAAAACTATACTTTCGACTCTAGGTCCCACAGAAGTTATCAACTATTATTTGTTATCATTAGCGGTAGCCGATTTACTTTGTGGACTTTTGGTGGTACCCTTTTCAGTGTATCCGGCATTAACAGGAGAATGGTTGCACGAGGAATTGTTGTGCCGTTTTACCGGTTATTTAGAGGTAACTCTGTGGGCGGTATCAGTTTATACGTTTATGTGGATATCGGTTGATCGTTATCTGGCGGTACGTAAGCCTTTACGCTACGAAACGGTACAAACGAAAACAAGGTAAGTTTAGTACTTGATTAGAAATTTCGCACATCATCTCTCTCATGCTCTCTCTCTTTACGCAGATGTCAATGTTGGATGGCATTTACATGGATCTCAGCAGCCCTACTCTGCAGTCCACCTATACTCGGTTATACGGCACCGATTAAAAATCATGTGGCACACATTTGTATGCTCGATTGGGGTAATATGGCGGCGTATAGTATAACGTTAGCAATATTAGTTTTAGGTCCTAGTGTTATATCTATTGTTCATAATTATACATACATTTTCATTATGATGCGTAAAATTAAATCGGGTGAACCGATTCATGATAAAGAGTATGCTACTGCATTAGCTGAAAATTTATCGAATCCAAGTCATATGATGTCATTCGCATTAGTGTTTGCATTCTGGATGTCATGGTTACCATGGATTTCGTTACGTCTGTACGAACTGGTAACCGGTGATGTTATACAAAGTACTCTCATTAATTTTGGCGTAGTTTGGATTGGTGTTTTAAACTCATTTTGGAAAATAATCATAATGACGACAATGTCACCACAATTTCGTATCGCACTCAGAGTATTTTGCTTAACAATATGCTGTAAGACTAAGGGCCGTTTGCAAGCCGAACTAATCGGGTTAGACCCAGATGACTAGAGTCGTTAGATTTTCTTATTGGCTTGAATTGTAATTGAAAAAGACATTGATATTGATTTAATTCTCAACATTGTTGTTCTTCATCTTCAAAAACACATACAAGAGAATAAAAGCTAAAAGAGAAAAAATAAATCACTCAAAACCCTAAAATTTTGGAGAAAAAAAAGAAAGAAATTTTAGGCATTAAAATGATTTGAAAACACTTTAAACATCTCCCCTAACACACACTATAACACTGTCCCATAAACACTCACACACACCCACACACATTTAAAACTATTCCATAAATTTTATAAAATATTTTATTAATAAAATATTATTATTATATATTATAAACTAAAGCTAATTGGTTGTAATTTAAAAAAATCTAATTATTAAGTAGTTTTTAAGCCAGAAAAAAACCATTAAACGCCATTTTGTCTTTAAAGTCTTAAGGCGTGTTCTGTAATTAAGTCTTAGTTCTTAAGCCTTCAATTATGTAAAATTTCATTCCAATTTAAGTAAAATAGACAAAACGTATTTTTGATAAGTAGTTTTAAAACAAATTTTAAGAGCTTAAATTGTGGTTAAAAACTTTGTTTAGAATTCCAAAAAAAAAGTAAAAAAACTATTGTTGATTTTCAAATAGAAATTGTTAAAACAAAAAGAAATTAATATTTAAACGGGGAAGTGTAGTTGTAAAAAAAAAGCATTACACACAACAAAAAAATTATAGAGAAATTGCATTTACAAATTATATATTAATCATGTTTTTTATTTAATTATTGTATAATTATTAAGCTTTTATTGTTTTGTTAGTTGTATGCTAAGTGGAACGAAATGGAATGAAACTGATACTAAATTATTGTAACTAATTACTTAGAGCTAAGTTTTTAGGTTGATGAGCAGCATTTTAATTAAAAAAGTAATCTTGACTAGTAGTTTTTATCTTATCGTTTAAGTTATTTTGTTTATTAGTTTAAGCGGCCAGTTATGTTGGTTTAAAATTTCTAGCTAAAACTTTACTTAACCGATAAGTAAGCAAATAATATAGAAACAAAGAGAAAGAGTACTTACTCCTTGAACGGATTTGTGTTCACCCTTCTTTAAGGGACTTTAACCTAACTATACAATGGTTTTTTGTTTTGTTAAACTCTGATTAAAACAAAGATTCGAATCGTTAATACATTGATTGCTAGACAAACGCTTTAAACAATTGACCACAATTTCTATTCAACAAATTTGAACAATCTTATTGATAATGACCTTTCATTACCAAGTCATGTATGAAATAAGTACTACTGTACTTACAGGGTAAGCAGACAAGTAATATAGAAGTCTTTTAGCCATTGCCATACAAACTCTCTAGGCAATTGGCTACAATTCCTATTCAACAAAATTAACCAATGTTATTGATAATGACCTTGCATTACCAAGTTATTTATGAAATAACTACTACTATATGAACAAATCTTACATGGTAAGCAAACAAGTAATATAGAAGTATATTAGCATATTTAAATTGTTCTATTTATTAGACACACTCTCTAAACAAGTGGCTAGAATTTCTATTCAACAAAATTTAACAATGTTATTGATAATGACCTTTTATCACCAAGAAATATATGAAATAACTACTGTATGAACATTACTTACAGGGTAAGCAAACCAGTAATTTAGAAGTCTATTAGCTTATTCAAGTAAGGTTCTAGTTATTAGACACACTCTCAAGACAAGTGGCTACAATTTCTATTCAACAAAATTAAACAATGTTATTGATAATGACTTTTTATCACCAAGTAGACTATTCCATAGAAGTTAGTTTATAATTAAACCATAGATTAGCATGTCTACTTAATAGGTTAGCCTTTACAAATCTGTTGAATTTATGGTTTAAAAGGTCAAAGATCGCAAAATTCTATATTCATTTAACTAGTCAATAAACAAGTCTATTTATTAAACTGTTCCATAACTAATACACTAGACAGTCCAATTTTTATCTATGAAGTCTATAGTCTATAGTCTATAACCTAGACAATAGACTAATTAATAAAAAGACTGTTTTATAGACTACACTTTAGATTAATTTATAGAATATATAGATTAGTCTTCATATACTAGACAATAGCTTAGTCCTTAGCACTGATCTATAGACAAGTCCTAACAATAGACGAGTCTGCAAATTAGAAGTTGGAGAAACATATTGTCGAGAATAGTTCGTATGCCAGTCCAAAAATGTTTTCATATAATAGTCTGTAAACTTGACAATACATATACTTATCAAAAGTCTAAAAGTTATTAGACTAATCCATGCGATCGGTTATAAATAAAAAGTAATCTTTTCAAAGTACTATCTTGGGTAAAAGTCTGCTTGCCTGCTTTTAATCTCTCCCCGATTTCTTAACAATATTAGAGAATATTAACAAGAAATTTTGTATTTTCTCTTCTGAAGTTTTGACGTTCACCTACCAACAGAACTTTGTATCAGAAGTACAATTTTAATAAAAATATTTTTATAAAGAAAAAATTTTTAATTCTACAAAATAGGTCATTGCTTTAACTATATATCTATCTTGTTTTTTGGACATACGTTGGGTATGAAATTCTATTTAAAACTTAAACAGACCAACCCAGTTTTAACCCTAAGACCAAAGTATACTTTTCTAAATAATTGAGCTACGCTCAGATAACAGGTTTTCAAGATACTGTGGCTTTTTTAATCACATTTGATACTTTATAACAGCGAGAAGATATCTTTGTTTGTTAAGGTTTTTAAGTTATCTGAAAGTACAACCGGTTGACTTTAAAATTAAGGCTTAACCTCTGATCCATTGAAAAAGTTGTTTGGTATTCACCATTGTTTTAAACTTTAGGTTAAAATAACTCAAAGAAGTAAAAAGATACCGAAAAGTTAAAACCTTCACTTTAAAGTCATCAGTTCAGATAACATACATTTTTTTATGAATTTATGTCATTGCGCTGTTATAACATCTTAATTTTGCCCGATGTAGGCTGATATTGTTTCTTAAAGATTTTGGTTATATTTCAGTCTATATAACATCGCTTAGATACTTTTATTTGTAATTTAACTAGTCGACTTAAAAATAAAGTTTCAATGTGTGTTACAATTTATTTATATCTCACTTGTAAGGTCTATACGAAAACGCGGACCGATATTGCCCATTTTCAATACCAAAAAAAACCTTACCTATGGGGAAAATTTGTATAAAATTTCAAAGCTCTAGCTCTTTTTATTCATATTCTATCGAGCTTTCAACAGTAAGACAGACAGACGGACTGACAGACATAGATCGTCTTGGTATTTAATAAGGACCTAGAATATATATGTATACTTTTATGGGTCTATGATCAATATTTCAATGTGTTATCCCCATCTTTTTTGATGGTGCGTATAAAAAAGTTTCCAAATTTTCCAAAATTTTAATATTTGTTGTCACTTGTAAGTTATATTTAATATTTTGGAATGTGTTGTTGTAAACAATAGTTTATGATATCTCTAGGAAGTCGTCAGATAGGTTTTTCAGATGACATAACAATTTTTATAAATATACATGTCTTTGCGCTGTTATAACATCTCAAATGAGTCCAAAATTTAAGGTTTTACAAACATAAAGACATGACATCAGGATTCTAAATTTTAATTTTCATATTTTATTGGGCTGTTGTTATTTACCCAGCAAAAAAAAGAACTTCCAAAGAAGGGAAAAATAAGTGGAAAAAGACCTGATTTTAACACTGGCTTGTAAAGGAACTATTAATTCTATTTAATTTCAAATTCACTACATCTTAAGCCATTCTCAGGAAGTAATTCTTATGTTCTTTTTTTGGAAGTTATTAGAAAGTGAAATTGTTGTATTATAGAATACATAGAAGTTCTGAAAAAGACATAAAAAAGGCTTGTCATAGGAGGGATGTCATTTTTATTTGATTTCAAATTTACAACATCTAAAGTCATTCTCAGGAAGTAATTTTTATGTTCTTTTTTGGAAGTAATTAGGAAGTGAAATTGTTGTATTATAGAACTTTAAAATTAAACTGGTTTAATTCAATAAATTTCAATGCAAAGAAATATAACTTCAATTTGAAAAAAAAAAATTGGTTACTTTTCGCTTTTTTTGGAAGTGCATAAACATCACTTACAAAGAAGGTAAACAATTCAATTAATGCTACATTTAAAGTGGTGATAAATGTTATTTTTTTGTAAGTTTTTCTGGATTATGATTTCAAAACAATATTTCCATAGAAAATTTTTTTCAAAAATTTTCTATTTGGACTGAAATGCAGTGTCAATTCCATTTTGTTCCACAAATTATACTAAATGCAAAAACAATAAAATTCCCCTATCTAAAGAAAAGAAAAACTTAGAATGCTTAAGGAAAATATAAGAAAGTAATTAAAAAAGTAAGAATAATAAATTGTTGCCAAAAAAATGAAAAAAAAACACTTTTTTAACAAACTAAAAAAAATAAACATTTTCACAACACTTTCTAAACAATAAACTATTTAAAAAAATATTTAAACAATAAATCCACTAAAAAAATAATTTATAAATTAAAACAAAATTAAAACTTCCGTTAAAAAAAATATAATAAATTTTCAAACAATTAAATAAAATAAAGAAAATAAAATAAAATATTCAAAAATAAAGCAATACATAAAAACAAAATTATAATAAACCAAAAAAGAAATTCTTTTGAAAAAAAAGTGAAAATAATTTTTAAAATTTCTATTAAAAAAGAATATTTTCCAAATATTAACAAAAACAAACAGTAGCAGTAAAATAACACTTTAAATAAAAAACCTTTAATAAACTATTGTTATATAATAGTAAATTTAGTAACAAACTAAAAATATATATATAAACAAATATTTTCTTTTAAAAAATTAAATAATTTATAATAAAAATTATATTTAAACTAAAAGCAACAAAGTGGAAATGATTAACTAATTGTAGGCTTAAATAATAAAATATAAAACTTAAAATATGCGAACAAAAAAAGGCAAAATTTAATAAAAAAAAAATCTATTAAATTAAGTAGAAAATAATTTTGAAAATTTAAGCATTTTAAGAAAAAAGTCATATAAAAAAAACTTAAAATTAAAACAACTATATACTCATTCTATTTAATACATAAAATATTAAAAAGAAATCATTATAAACACAAGCCAGCAGAAAATGTTTGTTTTGAAGGGAAAAAAAAGTTAAAATATGTTTAAAATTAACAAAACCTTTTTTATTACAATTTCTTTATTTATTCATAATTTAACTAAAAACCTTCTCCCTCACCCTTTATTTTAAATTTCTCCTAAATATAAACGCATTTTATGTTTTTGTTTATTATTTTTTTTACAAACAAAAAAAAAACTATTTATTTTCATTTAAATTTTTTGTTTTTTACTTTATTTTATTATAGAAAATTTATCCTTAATCCTTAGTGGGATAAATACAGTTTCATAGCAAAAACAAATTTGCGTTTATATTAACATTATTTTTATTTATTTAAAGTTTATAAACAAAATCTTTTTTAATTGAAATATTTATTAAAACCAAATTGTTAACAACAACAACAAAAATTATTAATTTAAGTTGTAAGTGAAATAAGAAGATGAAAAAAAAAGAAATGTAAAATTTAAGTAAGAAAAAATATATATATATGTATATGAAGAAATAAAATAAACATCTTTTTTGAAAAGTCATTTAAATCATTCCATAAAATTATAAAATCTATAATATTTTTCATTATGTACAAAATTTTTAAAAAAAAAGGTTAAGTATAAAATATTTTATTTTCATTAAAAATCATTATTTTTGTAATATTTTTCAAAATACGTATTACAAAAAGGTTATTTCTTAAACAAATCATCTATTTTTTGCAAACACCTGAAAGTAGGCAACATTATTATAAAATTCTATTAATGTAATATGTGATAACAGTAAAATGCAGTACTATTGGTAAGACAGTTCAAATATGTGGTACAACAGTTGATTGTGCAGTACATTTAATTACACAGTGTTGCCAGATAAAATTGGATTTATGTTACTAAACTTAGGTTGGAAATATGAAAAAACGCCCATTTTTTAATTGAAATCCCCATAGTTTTTCCCAATAAACATAATGATTAAGAGTAGAAATTAAAAACCTGCAGATGCGATTGAGTTTTCTTATTCCAAGATGAAATGTAAATTCAAAATAGTTATGTTATATTGTTTTTATACTCTGCATCAATATAGTGATGAGGATATTATGCGTTTGTGCTAATGTTTGTTACACACAAAAATAATGGTCCTACTCTCACCTTAAAATATAGCAATCGGCTCAGAATCACTTTCTTTAGCATGTCTGTCTGTCTGTCTTTATGTCTACGTAAACCTTGTGAGCACTCTACAGATGGAAATTTTTTAAGAAAATTTCATGTAATTTGGCACATATTCTTCTTCTTTTGGTCTAAGAAGGACCATTAAAAATGGTTGAAACAGGTCCACTATTTCGCCTTGAACCCAAAGAACTGTACCCCTTGAATAGGGCTCACAATTACGTTAAATGTTATATTATGTCAACAAAAATCGACAAAACTTAGTTTAATTGAACTTTTAACTAGGGTTCTATAAATCGACTATCGAACAATTGAATTTTTGTCGAAAAAAGTCGAAGACAACCATTTTGTTCAAAAAAAGGCGATAAGTCGACTATCGCCTGTGAAAAAAGTCGACTTTGTAAATAAAAGTCGAAAAAGAGTCTGTAAAAAAAGTAGAAAAGTCGACTTTGTAAGTAAAAGACGAAAAAAGTGGAAAAGTCAGAAAGTCGAAAAAAGTCAATAAGTCGAAAAATGTCGAAAAGTCGGAAAAAGTCGAAAATTGTCAGAAAAAGTCGAAAACTCGAAAATAGTAAAAAATAGCCAAAAATTTAAAAAAATGTGAAAAAAAAGTCAAAAACTCCAAAATAGTGGGAACATCTCTGAAAAAATTAAAAAAGAGTCGAAAAAAGTCAAGATAAGGCAGAAAAGTTGAAAAGTCGAAAAAAGTCGGAAAAACTCGACTATTTATAAAATACTTAAAGTCGAAAAGTCTAAAAGTCGACTTTAATTTAAATGAAAATAGGGAAAAATCGAATATTCATAAAATGCAAAAAGTCCAAAAAGTCAACTTTTCGTTACAACTATAGAACCCTACTTTAAACAACTCTACCGATTTTTTTGTAAAGATCGGTCTTCATTTGACCCTAGCCCTCATACAAACTCGCCTAGACTTGAATGTCAAAATTAACTTATACACACTAATAACAAAAATAAATTTTACATAAATAACTTTAATGTAGACATAAATTCCTTTTCCAAAATTACCCATATTTTTATCCCTACTTCCCAAGGAGCCCTCTTATAGAAAATCTCTTCCTTTTTCAATAATAATTAAAAATATTGCGGAATAAAGTTAAAAAACAAATTAAAAAATAATCCACATTTTTAACATACCGACTGGTGTAGGGTATCTAATGGTCGGCCGTGTCCGTCTATACAGTCTTGTTTGTTTTTGTATTTGTTCATAGAAAGTACGAATGTCATGAGAAAAAAGCAGATTCGATTATAAACGTCGGCGGTAATATTTTGCAAGCAGCGCAGCCACCAACTTCTTTCGGCGCATAAGCTCAACAGATTGATTACAATTGGAACCCCAACCGCTGTTGACAATGAGTTTTTATACATTTTATGTATGAAGAACCAAATATAGAGTCTTGTGGTTGACGACATGGTTTAAAAAAATATGGTCTACAGACAGTCGCTTAATTTTAATTCGTCGCTCGCTTACTGTGTGTGGTTTGCATATAACGGTTCCAATTGTAAAAACGCTGTAAACCGGCTGTAGCCACTGAGAAAAGTTGGAAACGCATAGGTATTTAAAAGAAATAATATAATAAGAATTAATATAATAATAAGAAATAATTAAATCAATTTGAACGGAGTTGCCACCAATTTAAAATCTAATGGCAAATTTAAAAGAGTTTAGTCTAGTCTATAGTATAGTCGACAGTCTAGATGATAGTCTAACCTATAGTCTAGTCCATAGTCTAGGATATAGTCTGGGGTTTAGTCTAGTCTATAGTCTGGGCTATAGTCCAGTCTATAGTCTGGGCTATAGTCCAGTCTATAGTCTGTGGCCCAGTCTATACAATAACCTAAAGTGTAAGTAAAGCGGTAAATTAGTTTAGTACTGTAAAATCTAAAAAGTACTATTACTAGTTGGTACTATTTCCAACATTTAATTTTCCATTCCTGAAAACACTAGTCTTACTGTGTAAAACTGGCCCTGACTCTTGTGTAAAAACGCCTTTGTTTTGACATTTTCAAAGCTAACTAATCGAGTACTTGCGTCAAAGTATTCGACAGCACTAACAGGTATATTTTTTAAGATGAAGACTACAGCTGTTCGTTAAAACGCAGCGGATATTTTATGCAAAATTACCTCAAATAAAAGTATATTTTATTAAAAATTTTAACAAAATGCTATAAAAAAATATGTATACTAACAGTAGCAAAAGAAATTTTCATAAAAATATTCAAATTAAAAGCAAAAAATTAGTGACAAAATGAAAGCCTCTTGTGGCAAAGTGTTGTGCAAAAAAAAGAAAAAAACAAAAATGAATACAGAGAATTGCCATAAAAAACTGAATAACATACAATTTTTAAATAAACAAAAAGAAAGCAATAAATTTTCTTAATTTCAAACAAAATTTAATAAAGCAAAAATTATTTATTTAAAAGTTAACAACATTAACCAAAGAAAAAGTTTTTTTATTAAAATTTAAAAATTAAATGAGTTTAGTAACTAAACTTTAGTATACGACAAAAAGAGAAAGAACATTTACTCTCTGATTTTAATTTGTTTGGTTTTTTTATTTTCAACATGCAAAGTTGTGCAAAAACAAAAATATACATTTTTTTCTTTTAGTGAAAATAAATAAAAACAACTTACCCTCACATAGTTGCTTGTTGTTGTTATTGTTTTTTTTTAACATATTGTTTGAAAAAAATACCGATAATAAAAACATTTTTTTGTTTACCCGGCTTATTAAATATATTGTTTTTGTTATTTATTTCACCAAAAACATAAATTGCGTCTTTAATTTTTAGAAGTTATGAGTTGAAAAAAAACACGTCTAAACGAAATACTCTCGAAGTTTTTAGAACTATACTTTGTTACACTGTTTTCATTAATCTTTAAGAACAAGTCAAACCAGTTTTAATTATTTTAAACACTTTTTATAATTTAATTTTTTGTTAATAATTTATTATTGTTGAACTTTTTTTAAATGGTGTCTAGTTTATTTGAAAGCACTTGTTACACTTGTTTTATTTTACTGAAAATGTTTTTAATAATTTACCGTTATATTTTTCTCTACTCTCTTTGTAATTGCAATGTTACTCTTTATTTGCTAATTCCTTTTATCTTCATCCTTTTTTTATTTTTTATCTTCAAATATGGCGGCTGCAGCAATTTGCAGCTGTTTTATTTTATGCTCATGTTTCAATTAATACAATAATCATATGTCGCTAATTAATTGTGAAAGCTTAAAATTTTGAAAAGGGTTACCAATAGCATTAGTAAAATTGGATTTGTTTTGTGGGAAATTGGTTAAATTTTCAAGGATGTGTTATTCAACAATGAATTTACTTTTCGTGACTGAGACTCGTCTTAGGGTTTGGTACTTTGAATTGGCTTTATGTGGAAAAGTCACATGGTCGACTGTGTCCTAAAAAAGTTAACTGACACTATCTAACTATTTGTGCTTATCAAATGGAGAATTAAGATTAGAGAGTAGCATATAAACGAGATAGATATAGGTATAGATAGATGCATGGAAAGATAGATAGATGCGTGGAAAGATAGATAGATGCGTGGAAAGATAGATAGATGCGTGGAAAGATAGATAGATGCGTGGAAAGATAGATAGATAGATAGATAGATAGATAGATAGATAGATAGATAGATAGATAGATAGATAGATAGATAGATAGATAGATAGATAGATAGATAGAT
>NC_060953.1:44408460-44410938 GCF_022045245.1 Lucilia cuprina | reverse complement strand
TAGTCTAGTCTATAGTCTAGTCTATAGTCTAGTCTATAGTCTAGTCTATAGTCTAGTCTATAGTATATTCTATAGTCTAGTCTATAGTCTAGTCTATAGTCTAGTCTAGTCTATAGTCTAGGCTGTAGTCTAGCCTAGTCCAGTCTATAGTCTAGTCTATAGTCAAGTCTTTGGTCTAGTCAATAGTCTAGTCTATAGTATAGTTTATAGCCAATCTATAGCCTTGTCTAGTCTATAATCCAGTCTGTAGTGTAGTCTATAGTTTATTCGATAGTATAGTCTATAGTCTGGCCTATAGTGTATTGTTTTAATCTATGATCTAGTCTATAGTCTAGTCTATAGTCTAGCCTATAGTCTAGTCTATAGTCTAGTCTATAGTCTAGTCTATGGTCTAGTCTATAGTCTAGTCTATAGTCTAGTCTATAGTCTAGTCTATAGTCAAGTCTAGTCAATATTCCAGTCTATAGTCTAGTCTATAGTCTAGTCCAGTCTATATTCTAATCTAGTCTATAGTCCAGTCTATAGTCTAGACTATAGTCCAGTCTATAGTATATAGTCTAGTTTATAGTCTAGTCTATAGTCTAGTCTATAGTCTAGTCTATAGTCTAGTCTATAGTCTGGTCTATAGACATTATTGATTTCAAATTGAAGTTGAGTTCATAATTTCTTGAACACTTTTTAAATCTAATTATTGACAAGAACTTTTGAAGTTTTATAATGTAATTTGAACAGGACTTTTCCGATCCGATCTATTACAAAAACGGTTTATTGTAGTGTACATTGGTGAGTCAGTAAACACTTGTATTCCTTCCAGGATTAATTTCTAGATGAAATCAATGCTGTGTTTTTAAAACTAACATAGAAAATTCCACCCACCTCTATTCCTACTTAGTTCCATCATATCGAACTCTGTTAGATAATGCTAAGAATATCGAAATAAGATAGACATTAGACTTAATTTCAGAAAATCCTTGATTATTTAGTACATACTAGCAAGACTAAGGATTTCAATTAGTTATTCGATTGAATTCATACCCACAACAATGTTTCATGAACAATTTTCCTTGTCTTGTTTTATGAAGTTCAATTTCAAATTTCGTATTGACAACACGGCTACAAATAACGAAATAACCTTTACCTTAAGACAGCCCATGTTCGTACTTGATAATAAATTTTTACACAAAATTTCAATAAACCAATCAACTAAACAAACTTGGCAATACAACGTATTCATTCTAGTCGTATTATAACAGACAGTTACATGTGTTACTTGAGTTGGCTATAACACCCACCTTTTAAAGGCAGACAAAATATATGAAAGAAAAATGTGAGTCCTTAGTACAGGAAATAGTTAAATACCAAATGCTAAGAAATGCATAAATTTTCACATAAAATACCAAACAAACAAGCAGGATTTTTTTGCATTTGCTTATACTTCTTTTAATTTAAAATATACTTCAATGAAGAATGCAAGTACATGCAGGCAGACATAACTACAAGTGAGGATTTGCCCAACAATCTTTACATGGTGGTAAAAATGTTTTTCTTTTTTAACACTCAAAGAAAGTTGATAGTGAAAAGAAAAAAATGTTTAGCTAAAATGTCTTCTTTAAAAAGAGCTTTCATTAAGTTTTGTATGAATGGCAAGGAACGAAATACAGTGGTTTAGAAAATTTTATTTGTTTAATACTTTGGTATCTCGGGAACTATTTCAACCGTAGAGAATGACGAATCGACTATCCTCTCTTAAGAGATATTTTGTCACAATTTTATTTTATAGAAAACGAAAGTTCTTGTTCAGATCTAGTTCAGTTCTAAATTAGTCCTAATTCAGTTCTTGTTCAGTTCTAGTTTAGATCTAGTTCGTTCCTACTTCATTTCTACTTTAGTACTAGTTCAATTCTCGTTTAGTACTAGTCCAGTACTAACTCAGTTCTAGTTCAGTTCTAGTTCGGTTCTTGTTCAGTTCTAGTTCAGTTCTAATTCAATTCTAGTTCAATTCTAGTTCAGTTCTAGTTCAGTTCTAGTTCAGTTCTAGTTCAGTTCTAGTTCAGTTCTAGTTCAATTCTAGTTCAGTTCTAGTTCAGTTCTAGTTCAGTTCTAGTTCAGTTCTAGTTCAGTTCTGGTTCAGCTCTAGTTCAGTTCTAGTTCAGTTCTAGTTCAATTCTAGTTCAGTTCTAGTTCAGTTCTAGTTCTAGTTCAGTTCTAGTTCAGTTCTAGTTCAGTTCTAGTTCAGTTCTAGTATTATATACTGTTTATACTTATGTATTAATATACCTTTTTTCCTGCTGTCAAGCTTAGCGGGTCTAATATTAAGTACATTTTGTAAAACTTTACATATTACTTGAATAAAATATTCTTATTAAAAAAAAAGTTCAATTCTAGTTCAGTTCTAGTTCAGTTCTAGTTCAGTTCTAGTTCAGTTCTAGTTCAGTTCTAGTTCAGTTCTAGTTCAGTTCTAGTTCAGTTCTAGTTCAG
>NC_060953.1:44365090-44408101 GCF_022045245.1 Lucilia cuprina | reverse complement strand
TTCTAGTTCAGTTCTAGTTCAGTTCTAGTTCAGTTCTAGTTCAGTTCTAGTTCAGTTCAAGTTCAGTTCTAGTTCAGTTCTAGTTCAGTCCTAGTTCAGTTCTAGTTCTAGTTCAGTTCTAGTTCTAGTTCTAGTTCAGTTCTAGTTCAGTTCTAGTTCAGTTCTAATTCAGTTCTACTTCAGTTCTAGTTCAGTTCTAGTTCAGTTCTAGTTCAGTTCTAGTTCAGTTCTAGTTCAGTTCTAGTTCAGTTCTAGTTCAGTTCTAGTTCAGTTCTAGTTCAGTTCTAGTTCAGTTCTAGTTCAGTTCTAGTTCAGTTCTAGTTCAGTTCTAGTTCAGTTCTAGTTCAGTTCTAGTTTAGTTTTAGTTCAGTTCTAGTTATATTCTAGTTCAGTTCTAGTTCAGTTTTCGTTAAGTTTGGTCTCCTTTAATCTAGTTTGCGACTTTATCAACCTTATATTATTTTTAAGTTTTAGGCATTAAACTATTTCCAAATTAGTTTTTAAGTCATGATATTAACAAATAGTTTGTACATAAAAACGATGACTTAACAAAATATTGACAGAGAAGAATTGTTAATTAAACACTATAGAAATGACAAATAGTGAAGTCGTGATTTTCGTTTCAAACACTTCCTAAATTCGTTTGAAATTGAAGACATAAAAATCATTGACCCCTGCAGACAAAGAACGCAAAAAAGTTTCCATTGTTTAGTTTATTTTGAGGAGAAAAACTACTTATTTATGTATATATATACTTTAATTTGGAACTGCAGTTTATAATAAAAAAACTATGACCTACGATGACCTCTCATATACATATCTTAAGTATTGTAAAGCTGTTTTTGTTTATATTTGTCAACATAATTTGAAAAGGTTTCACTATTTTTCGTAGATACTGTCCATCAAAACCATATACCCAAGGTCTTCAAAAATGTCTTTAAAATTAAAATTTATCTTATATAACCTTTGACTAACTATATTTTTATTTTTTCATCAGCATCTTGCTTATAAATTGTTTTCCTTACAACTTCGTTGCATAAATCTCTGAGGAAAAGAAAGCTAAAAAAGAAACAACCAACGACGAAGTACAAAAACCTTGAAAATCTAATTTCATTTCTCACAACATCAACAATCCGTAATTGATACAAGCAGGCGGGCGTCAGCCAGTACGAATAGATACAATTTACGTAAAAACATAAACAAAAAAATAAAATATAGCGGAAGAATAACATAGAATAAAATGATAGTACTAACCCTGCAGTGTGTGGGTCAAGTAATGCTTTAAGAAAACATAAATTAATAAAAATTGTTAGCGCATTAAAAAAAACTTCTATGGCTTAGAAGAGTACAAACAATCACAGCTCATAACTATGTAAATCAGTTTCCATAACACTATAAATAGAAATAAACGGCTTCTCTTAAAACAGCAGGGTACAGATGCTTGCTTTTTCTAACGTCATGGTCAAGAGAAAAAGCGAAATATTGGTTAAAAAGAAAAATAAACCAATCAATAAAAACTACACTAATAAGCCAATGTTTCCAAGAAAAAGGGAAAATATATAGATCAAATTTCAAATAAAACTATTTAAACAATGTTTACCACAATTAAAAACCCCCGATTGGCTTAAAAGTATCTGCAAGGCAATTAAAAAGGAAAGAAAATATTAAATAACAAATAAATGTGAGCTAATCATAAATAAATACAATACAATGCTGAACTAGAGCTGAACTAAACTAGAACTGAACTAGAACTAAACTAGAACTGAACTAGAACTGAACTAGAACTGAACTAGAACTGAACTAGAACTGAACTAGAACTGAACTAGAACTGAACTAGAACTGAACTAGAACTGAACTAGAACTGAACTAGAACTGAACTAGAACTGAACTAGAACTGAACTAGAATTGAACTAGAACTGAACTAGAACTGAACTAGAACTGAACTAGAACTGAACTAGAACAGATGTAGAACAGAACTTGAACAGAACTAGGACAGAACTAGAGTAGTAAAAATTAACGGAATAAAGTGTAAAACTTTTTGTAAAATATTTTAAAACATTTTATCATAAAAAAATTTGCAATGAATTTACATATTTTTTATAATAAATTCTCTCTAGAGGAAAACTACTTTGAATAATTAAAAAATCCCTTCTTAACTTTATTAAAACGAAAATATTTACCTCTTTCCTTAACCTAATATTTATATTAAATTCTCACTTTCTATCAAAATATTTTCTTATCCTTAACATAAGTATCCTTTAAGTACATGTGTGACTAGACGCAGTCTATTTTCAAAACTTCTGATTAGTTAAACGCAATTATAATATTAATAAAAATCTTTATTTAATATAACCACCCACCCTATCCTTCTCCTTGCTTCCTGGCCCCCGTTTGCAAACCGTAAAAACTAAATTGAGAATTAATTCTAACTGTGGGTTCTTGTTGTTGTTTTTATTGCAAATTAATTAAATATTATGTCAAACATAAGACCCCATAATAAAAAGAAAATCCAATACCTGAATATTAAAATCATTTTCATAAAATACTATGTAAAACTAATTTTGTGTAAGGAAAATGAAAAAGGAGGAAAATATGCATTTAAAGCTTTAATTACATGACAATAATGATGGTCGTTTGCTAGTGAAATTTGATAATGACATAAAACACAAACAAATTATAAAATGTGAATGATATTATATGATATATGATCTTGAAACTTAAAAAATATAACTTTTTCGATCTAAGACTTCGATCTTGAAATATTTTTTATTTAAATTTCATATATTGTGTTATTTTTGTTAACAAATTAAATAAAAACATGTTAAAATATTATATTTGGAGTTATTTAATTTATTGTGTAAAATTGCGCCTAGAATATTGAATAACGCTGTCGTGTGAACATAGTATAAACAATATATAGTTTTCTTGGAATTTAGCACAAACCACCATTACAGTACTTTATAAAGTATAATTTGTCTTAACCCCAACTCCAATTTATTTCATTAAAACTGTGAAATATTTATAAAAATATTTTTCCTCTTTAACAAGTTGATGAGTTTTTGATTATTAAGTTTCTTACTCTACTTTTCAGCAATCACAAATTCTTAGTTTAGTTCCTTTAAGGACTTTTACTTTTTCTAATCTAGATTTGACTTTTTAGTAAAGAAGACATTTAATTAATTCATGGTATTTAATAGTTGTTTCTGGCTGATTCCTTTCCACCTGCAATCAGTCATTCCTTCAATGCCTCAGTTAGATGTCGGTCATTTAGCTGAATTATTCTTTTAGTAAATGACATTTATGTCATTTATTTATTTAAGTAGTAAATAAGTAAAAAAAGTAAAGTTTACATTACAGCAAATATTAAATATTGTTAACACCCAGTATTTGTATGGATTATTTGTTTCTGTATGTGTTTGCTACTGAACCCGGTGGCTTTACAGGGAGTTAACGTATGTGTGTTTACTATTTGATTGCCTCGAAATTTTAATTTGTCTGATCATATGAAAGAAGGTTGAAAACTTTTTACATTCGTAGAATTAAACTAGAACTGAACTAGAACTGAACTAGAATTGAACTAGAACTGAACTAGAACTGAACTAGAACTGAACTAGAACTGAACTAGAACTGAACTAGAACTGAACTAGAACTGAACTAGAACTAAACTAGAACTGAACTAGAACTGAACTAGAACTGAAGTAGAACTGAACTAGAACTGAACTGGAACTGAACTAGAACTGAACTAGAACTGAACCAGAACTGCACTAGAGCTGAAATAAAACTGGAACTGAAATAAATCTCAACTGAAATTTTTTTTTATTTTTTTTAATTTGTTGCTGTTTATTTTTAATTTAAATTAAACTAAAAACATACTCAACCTAGTTCATTTATATCCTCCAATTCTCTTCTACTCGATATAAAAACATTTTTTTTTTATTTTAAAACTTACTCAGTTACAGCATAAAAGCAAAACTTTTCTTTACAATCAATATCATTTACAACAGTTTTCTATTGACACACTTAACTAATCAATTTTTCATGCTACACAATAAAAAGAGAAAGAAATTGAAAAATATCCCAGCAAAAAAGGGACTTCCAAGGAAGCAAAAACATTTAAAGTGAATAAAAAGAATTTTAGTGTTTGCTTTGATAGGTCAAAAATCTTTAACATCATTATAACTTTGTTAATATATTTTAGATAGGTCTTGTTAATGTGTTTCAATCGATATACATATAAATGAATTTAAAAGTATTGAATTAAAATAACAATATTACATTTTTTGGTAAAGAATTACTTTTTTGCAGTTGTAATAACTATTATAAAGAGCACTTCAAAATGCTGACAATGTAATTCCATTAAAATTTCCTTTTTACTATTTGCTGGGTTTAGTAAAAATTGAAACTTGTATCAATATAGAGTTTATGCGTTACATTTGAAATGAATTGACTGTTTGAAAATTGTTTTCATTGTAAAGTGTTAGTGTCATGTAGGTGTAGATTGTAAGTGGTATGTGTAAGTTTAAGTAAATATATACAAATACATTTATGCATTTGAATACCCTGCAGTACCCGAACGAAGTTTTCAGTAGCACTACAAATCTTCGAAAACTTTGAGAAGGAAATGAGAAAGCATAATATTTTAATAAAATAATGGATATAAAAAACCCTGTATATCTATAGTAATCTCTAGTAAATGGTTTGATTAAATAGATGTCAGTTAACCTCTTTACCATAAAATAAACTTTATAAATCCTCAAGTTCTTTTTTGTAAACTTAAATATTCGTCAACCCATGATCAGCAGGGTCTTATGATTTAGAGCTTTGTCAGTGTGTGTGTGTTTAAAAAACAAACCTTATCAAATTTCATTCAAAACTAATATATCATATGAAAATACAATTTATTCACATTGTCTATTATATGTTAGTCAGCCACTTATTCAATTCATGAAGTGAATAAGTAACTAAACTATCGGTTGAAATCTCAAGTGGGTGAGAAAATGAATGAAGACCATACACTACTAACACATGTTTGTATTATAGTGATGGTCATTTGTATTTAATTGTGAAACTAACATTTATGGCACAATATGTAAGTGTTTTTGCAAAAATGAACTTTATTTGTTGTTGTAGAAACTCATATTCATTCTGATTTTCCCTTCGGCCATAAATGTCTTTCAATCAAAACTAAGTATGATTTTTTGTAGAGATTATTTTAAAAATGTGTGTTTATGAAAAAGAATTACGGCGAAAACTTTGTTCAATTAAATAGAATAGCGCAGCGAATAGAAAATATAATTTGACAGGTTCCCTTCCTTTGAAACCTTTAAAGTTTAATAAATGCTACGTTAGATCTTACAATGTTGAAAGAAAATTGTTTAGAAAATGTCTAACTTACAAATTAAGTTTTGCAAGTTGACGTGTAAAAAGTAAATTTCGGAAATTTTTAAAAATTAAGGGATTTGAAAATATGAAAATTAAAAAAAAAAATCGCCAAAATTATTGCGCAAATTTGCGCAAACGTTTTTCTTGTTCCTAAATTTGGAGATTCCATACTTTATTTCTGCATATAAACATTTTTGAAGTACCATTTTCATTTAAGCTCTTTTTCTATACCCAGCAAAAATAAAACGAAGTACTTCCCAAAGAATAACATTTATCACCACTTCATAAGTAGTACTAAGTGAATTTCTTTACCTTCTGTAAAGGTTTGTTTAATGTTTTCCGAAAAAGATCAAATTTTTCTTTTATTCTTACAATTTTATAGTTTAAACTACAATTTCCTTTCCAAATAACTTCCAAAAAAAGAACATAAAAATTACATCTTGAGAATGATTTCAGAAGTAGTGAATTTGTAATCAAATGTGTTAAAATCATCACTTTTTTGGACATTTTTTGGACTAAATTCTACTTCCTTTTCGCTTCTTTGGAAGTTTGCTGGGTATGAAATGACATATAAATTTTCTTATTTATTATAAAAACAGTTTTGGCACATATCGAATGGACATGTTTTTTAACCAATGGATGAGCCTCTTTGACCACACACCACCGATCCATTGTGTATATTACACGCATTTTGTGCATGAATACCGGTCCATGTACAAGTACTTTACTCAAGTACTTGAGCTTTCCATTCTTTAATCATTGCTGCCCATTGTTAAACCTCCGAGATGTGAAGACATGTGATAGCCTATGTTGGCAACAGTACCTAGAGTTGTTATTCGGCAGACCGCAACACGAATTTATCAAGCCACATAGAACCCTCTGTGGCAAATCTAGTACGAACTGAGTTTTTCCAGAACATATCTGGACAAGGAATGAAAATTCAATGGTATCATTTGTAGAAGATACCATTCATTCATATACCCCTTCATGTCCCGCTAAGTCCCACAGTCACTCCTCTGTGGGATATCTATTGTCTCAGCAACATCAGTCTTTTAACCGACAATTACTTCTTCCGCGAATTTGGGTTGAAACAACAAATATCACGTGGATCCCTAAGGAACCTTAACTAACTGACCAGCCAGGACAAAGCTAGCTTTTTTTCCAAAAACCAAGCAGATCAAAACGTTTACAAAATAAGCTTTATGTTGTTTTCTATAAAGATGAAATTAAGCTTATAGAGTCCGGGACTTATAAAATGGGACATTTTGGTACTTTGTATACCCTACACCACTATAGAGATGAGGGTATTATGCGTTTGTGCTGATGTCTGTAATACCCACAAATATTGGATTTACACATACCTTAAAGTCCTGAGTCGATTTAGCTATGTCTGACAGTTCGTCCGTTTGTCTTTCTGTCTATCCATGTGTCTATTGCGATGCTACAGGTCGCAATTTTCAATATAATTTGATGAAATTTGGCACATGGTTTTCGTTTGGCCCAAGGACGAACTATTGAAAATGTTTGAAATCGGTCCATTATTTCGCCTAGCCCCCATACAATCGTACAATCGAATAGGACTTATGGACTCATAATCTAAAATGTTCTATCACGTCAACTAAAATCAACAAAACTTAATTTTATACAACTTTAAACGACACTACCGATTTTTCTTATAATGGGGTCTCATACAAACCCCCCTTTAGAAAATGACTTGAAGGTGAAAATTCAAATGAAAATCTTTGGAAAAGTATTTCGGATACTTTTTTGTTCATTTCATTGATGGTAGTTTGAACACTGAGACATGAAATTAGAAATTAGATTAAAAAAAACTCTCGGTTCATTTACTTTTGTATCAGACTGTACTGCAACAATGTCCAGCTGAGACATTCACCTAATTCACACACAACAAAGAGAAGAATTAAAAAATAAGAACAACAACAACAAGGAAACTGAAAATATCGTTTCAACATTGAATCGATAAAGCGATTAATAGACGAGACATTATCGTAAGTTAGATTGGTATGAGAAAATTGTATTGTCGTCTCTATTTGTTTTGAGAAGACGAAAAGTCTTGGTGATTGCGGTCATGAATGCGCAGGTGGTGTATTGCGTTATTTTACTTTTTTAAGAAAACTTTTCTATTTTCATAATTCTGTGAATTCAATCACATGTTAATTTCTTTTATAAGTTTTCTCTATATGTTTTTCAACTTTTCATTTCTTGATTTTTATTTTAAAGGTCATTTTTGTAAAAAAAGAAGAAAATAAAAAAAACAAAAAAAAAAAACATGTAAGAAATTATAGTCAGTCGAGGCCGACCATATAATACCATACACCTATTACAAGAATAAAATGTGATTTAGTTTTTATAATAAAGTATTTAAGTTGTAATTGTACCATGCCTCAGATATACCTATTTAAGTCATTTGTTGTTGAATAAAATTGTGGACATTTAAGTCAAATTTTTTAGGGACTAGGGTCAAATGAGTTTGAAAACAATATTTACATGGATGGACGGACAGACAGACAGACAGACAGACAGACAGACAGACAGACAGACAGACAGGCAGGCAGGCAGGCAGGCAGGCAGGCAGACGGACACGCACAACTAAATCGACTCAGAAAATTATTCTAAGACTGTTATACATTAAGGAGGGTATTGGACCAATATTTTTGTGCGTTACAAACATTAACACAAACACAATATACCCTTCCCTCTAAAGCTGTGTAGGGTATAATAATTAATTTTTATTTTCTGTGCATGTGTGTTGGTTTTTTTCCACTATCACATGCTGCTTTCATAAATTGTAATTTTAATTAAAAACCAAAAAAAAAAATATTGTGTTGCATGTCTCATGCATTTTTCCGGAAGCTTGCAACATTATTTTGTGTAATTTACTGTATTTGAAGCAACCACAACTACTTGTATAAACGTCAAGGACAATGTTTTGCATTTTTGTTGGATTACACTTTTTTTCATTTCGTTTCCTTTTCTTATTTAAGATGTTTTTGCATAATTTAACAATTTTTTTTTACAAACAGCGGGAGTTTTTATATATATTTATTTAATTTTCTTTAAAAATCGCTTGAGAAAATTTTTCAATTTATTTTAAATATTTTTTATCACTTTGTAAGTTGTTTAAAGCCATTTGCTTTAAAAAACTATTTTTATTTATTTCCCCTTTAATTAAACTTAAATTCTCTAATAGAAAAAATATTTAAATTCTGCCTTTAGTTTTATCCTTATAATAAGTTTCCTTATTTATGCAGACATTTTAACTTTTTACAAAAATTTTCTTAAGTTTGTCTTTTCTTTCTTTAACGAAAAACATAAAAAAACTTTTCTTACAAACTTAATAACTTTTTTTTGTTTTTGACAAACAATATAAAAACATCTCTTGAGTTGGAAAAATATTTTTTAATTAAAAATTTACAACTACAAGAATATCATAGAGAACTAAGTTTTTTATCATCTTAAAGCAAGAAGTAAAGAATGGAAGCAAAAAAAAAAAATCTTCAACATTTTAGCAAAAAAAAGTCAGGAATGGGAAAAGGATATTCAAAGGGTAAATGTAAAAAAATCTTAATTTTTCAAAATTCTTTCTTTATAATTATGGTAAAAAAGCTCCAATGAAATAAGTCTTTAACTATTGTTATTTCGGAATTACTCAGAACCTTTAACATCTATTATGTTTCTACCCAACAAAAATATAACGAAGTACTTCAAAAAGAATAACATTTATCACCACTTCAAAAGTAGCACTAACAAATTTACTTCGTAAAAAACAACATAAAAATTACTTCCTGGGAATGACTTCAGATGTAGTGAGTTTGGAATTTAAAAAAAGAACATCCTTCTTTGATAAGCCTGCTTTAAAATCATCACTTCTTCAGGTCTTTTTCAGTACATCCATATTGTAAATTCTTAAAACCATTTGTCTCTAATTCCATGATTCTATATTCGAAAAGTTTCAAAAGGCCTCTACTAGCTTTATTTTATATGTCTAGGATCAGTAATTTCAAACCTTAAAATAATGATCCTAGACTAAGTAACATGACCCCCCGGGGGTCATGATAAAAGATTCCATATTGATGTGACTGTAATACCGGGAACAAGAGGTGCTGCCAATACCTCTACTCTGCCTTGAATATAAACTGTTGATAACTCAATCTATTCTTGATCTTTCCTTCAAATGATTTGACATGGATCAGACATAGAATAACATAATCTGGTACTACGGTAACCGGTAGTCCGTAGAGCAGAGTTGTCTTGTCCCTGTTAGTGGTTTAATTGCAAATCGGATGCACAGTAAACAGAAAAATTCTGAATAAGTTTGGTTGCCAAAGTCATAGAGGAGTGACTGTTTCAAAAAGCTTCTGTCTGCTTTTTTTATCTAGAATGTTACCCCCGGGGGCATGTTATCTTGATGAAAAATCCCATCTTTGTGTGTATAAAAGAGGTGCTGTCATTACCTCTAGTCTGCCGGGACTATAAACTGCAGATAATCAATTTATCTTCTACCTTTTCTTAAAATGATTCGACATGGGTTTGAACCAAAAATTATCACATTATGTGGTACCAAGGGAACCGGAAGATCAAACAGAGTTTCGGACGTTGTCTTGTCCCGGTTAGTGGTTTAAACCCAAACTCGCAAAAGGAAAATATCGCTTAAAACGCTGATGCAGCGTAAAGTCAATAATTCTGGATAAATTTGGTACTGTTTCCAAAGTTACAGAGAACACTAAACGTTTTAAATTAGTGTTAAGTGTATATGATACAGGTAGGAAACTTAACTAACTAAATGCTTTTGTATAGGTATGGTCTTAAGTTTGTCAGATGAATAGGTGTCTTAGGTTGAATGAACCTAATCGAAGTCAAATTAACAATAAAAATATAAAAAAATACATAAAAAATTACGTGTTACCAAAGTAACAACGCTATGATGCCAAATAGAACGTTGCGCGATCGAAATACTATAAATGGCGAAATGGCGTAATTGAAATGACCACAATGCATTGTTACAATGACAACGTTGTTAAAATTGCAACCTTAGTTTTCAAAATGATAACTGGGTGTTATAAATACATTTGTTGTCTAAATGTTAACAAATGTGGTAAGCTCACTTTCTATAATAGGTTGTATCAATTTCGGTACTTTTCCACCGATATTTTTCCTGTGTGTTGTTGCTATTGCCGACTATGTAGAGGCCATCTCTCCTGAGTGGTTTTACACAGATGTAATGTTTTCTACATCTCGAAAATTAAGCAACGACACAGAACTGGTCAGAGATCAAAGTGCTTGTACATGGACCGGAAAACCCATGTGTGGTGGTATGTCGTCTAGTCTGCTAATAAGTGATTGAAGAAGTACCACCGTAAAATAAGGTCGACACGGCAGGTGTTCACGTAAAGCACTTCGACATATTACAGATTATCATTCATTCATATCCTAGTATGTTTAAGTTTATGTTTACTTAGCAAAGACTAGATAATGGCTTGTACTTACATAACCACTTACTTTTCAATGACTACTACTTATCGTCTGCATTAGTTTTTAAGTACTTTTATACTGACTTACCCATAATCAGTTCACAGTGTTAATTTTTCAATAACATCCGTTTTCAAATTATTTACATACGCATGACAACACTTTGTAATGTTGACAACGTTGCGTTGCAACAATTCGTTGTCGAAATCAAGTTTTATACATATCCGTTGTCTAAATGTTAACAAACGTGGTAAGCTCACCGAACAAACATATTCTATTTAAAGGCCCCCAAACTACATTTGTTGGTACACCCCATGTTAATGGCACATAACAATCTTCTTTCATAATCGTACCCATTGCGAGACAATAATAAAAAACTTCTTCAGTTAAATATTTTTCATGAAAAATGAGAAATGGAGCATAAATTGTTAAATACAAGAACGTTATGAGGAAAAAAGCAACAACAACAACTACAGTCATTGACATAAAAACAAACATTAATTTTGGCAAAAAAAAAAAAAATTCAATAAAAATTTTACAAAATTTGTACTAGAAAACAGTACATATCCTAAACTTTAAAAACCAAATAGATAAACTTTGCTTTTTGAAATCGTTAAGATTTATATTAAAAAGCAAAATTGTAAACAAAAGCTAATGTTTAATCTGATTTGTGAAATTGTTTCAAAATAGCCTTAACTTTAAAACAAAATTATTTAAATTTTCTCAAAAATTACTGTGCTAAGTAATTATTTTTACTTTTGACACAATTATATAATTTGAAATTTTTAGAGTTAGTTCATTTTGCTCATACAAACTTTATATCTAAATAAAATTCGTTTACATTTTTCTGATTTTAAAGAAAGCAGTGTTAGTTCTATAAGCATTTGCTAGTTAAAGTTGTTTTTGTCTGTATAAAATTTATTATATTTTTCTCTAAATTCAAATCTTTAGTTATTGTTTTTGTCATTGGTAAATTAATGGTTTGTTTTGTCTCAAGACCATTAAGTCAGTATTATAAGTTTTTCTTTTTTACTTTTAGGATGTTTTCTTATCTTTTAAACACAAATTGTTTGTGTAACATTAAACCCTAAAAGAATAATAACGATTAGAAAAAGGACTAAAATGCGAAAAAAATAATAATTAATTATCTTGGGTTAAAAAAAGGGAATGACAAGATTTTGTCATTTTGGTTTCTGCTTAAGACTTTGATTTGGGCAAGTGTTTGCAGGGAATTTAATGAATGTTTATAAAATAAATTAAGATATTTTTAAAATATTTTATTTGCAACATGGTTTTAATATTCTACTTCAAAATCTACTTAAAAATAATATAAATGTTTATTGAATTGTCATACTTGGCGTACGAGTAATATATCATTCAATGTTGATGCAGACAATTTCGATAATGACTACAAAGCGCTAATGCACTAGCAGTAGAATTCATTCAAATTTAGACAAATAGGGTTCCATACGAATTTAAGCAGAGTGATATTGAAAGATGACTTCTTTGTGATCTGCATAGAACGTAATACTGCCGTTGCTCAAGAACTCGACTAAATAATTTTGGAACATTATTGCCGAGAGTAATTTCCGAGAAAAACATAATAATGGGAAGGATTTTGATGTTCTAGTTCTGTTCTATTTCTATTCTATTTCAGTTCTAGTTCAGTTCTAGTTCAGTTCTAGTTCAGTTCTAGTTCAGTTCTAGTTCAGTTCTAGTTCAGTTCTAGTTCAGTTCTAGTTCAGTTCTAGTTCAGTTCTAGTTCAGTTCTAGTTCAGTTCTAGTTCAGTTCTAGTTCAGTTCTAGTTCAGTTCTACTTCAGTTCTAGTTCAGTTCTAGTAAAGTTGACTTGGTTCGTTTTTGATCTCCAAAGATGATCAATTTTTTTGACACCTATTACGTATGTAGCCAGAAAGATAAAATCGGTAAATTCTATTAATAATTATTTCGAGTTTCAGGCAGAAATTCCTCTATAACTTTTTAATAGCTTTAAGCTAACAAAAATTGGCATTTAATTCAATTGGACTACAGGACGTATGATTAATATTTATTTTGAGTTTTAGAAAGAAAATTGTTTATAGCTTCTAATGCTAAACGATAATTAAATAAAAAAATTAATATTGAAAGGTAAAATCGTAGGCTTTAACCTTAGCAAAGTAAATAGGTTCCATTTTGCTGTTATAAAACTTTTCCATTTCTTAACTTAACATTTGTGTTAGTAAACACTATAAAAATATGTAATAAAAATATAACATAATCTTGGCGTCTGGCTGTCTGTACTCTAATTTCTTTTTTTTTTCTACAGATTTTTTTCTCATTATAAATGGAAATAATATTATTTTTCCAACAACAAATATTTTCGTCAACATACCATCAGACATTGAAGATATAAAGAGTACAATGACTTATATATTTTGTGCTAAATAAAATAAAATTTATTTTGTTTAATCTAACAAAAATAGAAGATTTTTGGAAGATTTTCAAAAATTCTTTAGCTTAAAAAAAGATAAACGCAATTTAATTTTATAATTAAATTTATTTAATGATTTTGTTTTTTCGTTACTAATTTATGGTTTAATAAATAAAAAATCAAGAACATTTTTACCTATTTTTTTTTTGATTTTTACCAAATTATTTGAATAAATTTCATGACCAAATTTCAAGGTTTCAAATTATATCCCTTTTGTTTTCGCTAAACAAAAAATGATTCGTGACTATAGTCTATATATATTTTTTCTATAAAGTATTATTTGCAAGGTTTTTTTTTTTGGGTAAAAAAGAAGCATTTTAACCTCCACTCATCTAAGTTTAAGCCTACACACCTTTTGAAATTTTCTTACAGATGTTACGCCAAAAAAGAAAAAATGATTCAAAAAGGAAAAAGTGGAAAATTTGGGCTAAAAATCAATAGAAAATAAATAATCCTTAGAATTTTGTGTGTGTATAAGTTTCATAGCTGTAGATACCTTATTTACACATGACAGTCATTGTACATCATACCTAAAACTAATAATATCGTCATCTCAACCATAAAAAGCTGCAAACAAAATGTTCATAAAAATAAGCTCAGAAACTTGTACCAACTTTTCTTTTCTTGTTTTCAACAGTTTTCCTTTCACTTAACCATATTTTTTATATTATGGCTTTATGTCTGTATAGGACTATATAGTATATAGATTTAGTATAAACGATTTTGCAAATCATGTCGATGTTCTTTACATGATTGGCTTAGAAAAGCAAAAAAAAAAAAAAAAAAAACGAAAAAAATATTTGCAAAAAAATCAAATGACTTTCAAGGATAATAACATCATTATCGTCACCATCACCATCAAAACTAAAATGTTGTATATTTTTTATGGATTTTTGCTTTGAGGATAATATTTTACGCCGTTATACCTTATTAATTCAAATAATCAAACAAATACTACTAAACAATGAATTGTTAATCTATAAATAAAACCTTGAGTTTATGTTTAATGGGGGTTTTGTGTGTTTTTTTCTATTCCTTATATTTTTTATATTTCTATGATTTTGGTGTTTGAAAATAACATAAAAGCATTTTTTAGTTGGTCAAACCATTTATATTTCTAAAGATATAAAGAAATATTCGTCTGATGTTTCAATCATACGTTACGTAGACCAATTTAATAAAATTGTAGTTTTGATTTGTTTCAAAAAGCTAAAAAAATGTAAGAGGTTTTTTATTTTTTTAGCTTTTTTGAATTCCGTTTATAATATTTAATTATTATTTATCTTTTTAAAGTTATAAAGAATTTTCCATCTAGTGCTCCTAATAAATGTTAATCATATGTAATATGGACAGAATTTTATAAAATTATAGTTTTTAATACAGTTTTTAGTATTTCAGCTTCTAAACCTCGTTTTAAAAATATAATTATCTTTTATCTTTTAAAAGTTATAAAGAAATTTCCACCACATGCTCTTAATAAATATTAATCATACGTCATGTGGACCACTTTAATAAAATGTTAGTTTTGTACAAGTATTTAGAAATTTTAGTTTTTTTTTTTTGGTAAAAAGAGTGCTAAGAGGGTTATTAGTGAATTTAGTGTAAGAAAAGCTTATCTTTTGAGGCCAAGTGAAGCTTATGCCAGATAAAGTGTTCTACATCGACGGAAACAAAAAGTAGTCAAATGGTTTAAAGTCTGGGCTGAAGTAAAACTTCTCAACCACTTCTTTAACAATTATTGCAACTTGTTACTTAGCGGTATCATTATATTACACCTTCTTGTCGGTCTCGATATTCCGTGCGTCTTTCATCTAAAGCTCGAGAAAAGAATCATTTGCATTCGACAAATGTTCTTTGTGATGATCTGCTGCTCATAATAGATGCCCAGCAAAATCTGGTTATCTATTATAAGTGCTTAAAACATATTTCCGTTCTACTTGGCTAAATCTTTCAGAAAAATAGTGTTATGTTAACAGAGTGACGTCAGAAAGTATTTTTATAACAAATTATTAATCTTAGACTACTTGTCTGTAGTAGTCATTATAAGGAAAGTACTTACAACTGAAAGGCATTACCTAGTTTTTGCTGGGTGTATAGAGTATTATCTTATCACCATAGGTAATTAGCTTTTAATTCATTTTCATTTTGACTGCTTAGATGGGCTTCAAATACGATCTCTTATGATTATCTGGTTATCTTATGGTTATCTTAAATTGTTCTGTTGAAAGCACAATAGAAACCGAATGTATATTTTATACAAATATTCCCCATAGGTAAGGTTTGTTATGTGTTGAAAATGGGCAATATCGGTTTAAGTATAGTCCCCATACAAATAACCAGCCGGAAAATAGCTTTAAAAGTCATAACTGTTTTAAAAATGCGAGTTCGATACAAAGAAGTAAGTTTTTTACAAGCCAAAATCTCATAATAGTCTCCCTAATGTTTATAGGAGAGCATTCCATTTACTGCATACGGTTTGATGGCGGGTATATAAGATTCGGCATAGGGGAATATAACACTATTACTTGTTCAAATTAAAGAAGTAAAGTAAGACCTTTTACTTTGTTGGTACAAAATATTCAAATATTCAAAAATTGGATTAAAAAAAATGCAATATAAATATTAATCATACGTCCAGAGGATCAATTTTATGATAGATCGATAGATTTTTAAACAATATTTATAAAACACATTGGCAAAATTATATAATTAACAAAGACTTTTGAAAAAATTGATAACAATTTAAAATCTTTTTTACGAAAACGAATGAAAAGTTTGTCTAAAAATTTGTTAAGAAAAACTTCAAAAAATCAAATTTCTTTTTGCATTATAAAATCATTTTAATATTTTTATAGTTTCTTT
This sequence comes from Lucilia cuprina, assembly GCF_022045245.1. Classification (NCBI taxonomy): domain Eukaryota; kingdom Metazoa; phylum Arthropoda; class Insecta; order Diptera; family Calliphoridae; genus Lucilia; species Lucilia cuprina. Next base: position 44,391,897 of record NC_060953.1, on the reverse strand, counting down.
TACTAATAACATTTTTTTTTAAATTTATTTAACATTTTGAAGTATAAAGCATTTTCAACTTTCATTCGAAATAAATATTAATCATACGTCAAGTGGGTTCGTTTAATAAAATTTTTCTACACTGAACACAATTTCAATAAAAGGTTTAGTTGTGTGTACCTTTGTGTTTTAACTTCTAAAAAAATATATATTAAATTTTAGTATTTATGTAATAATTTAAAGCTTCTTTAACTTTTTGCGTCTTATTTTTTCAAAATTTTATTTGGAATCTTTGTTTTTTGTCATTTCTTTAATTAAGCTACAGAAACAAAAAAAATCTCGTTAAATTATATCAATGTATGTAAATAGGGGAGATAAAGCTTTAGTTGTTTACATATAATAGGTTTAACATATATTTAAAAACAACCCAGCAAACATAATGTAAGAGAAAATTTTTCGAATTAAAGTTAAAAATCCCCGTTGAACTTTAATTAGCGATGGGATAAACATTTTACCTAGCAGCGAAAAATGTTTTGGAAATTTAATTACACTAATCGCAAAGTTTCAATTTGTGAAGAAATTTAAACTTTTGGTTTGTTGGGTGGTATGTTTTGGTATGTATATGTATATCTATGTATTTTATATACTATCTATCTATGTATATTTAAAAAAACCCATATTGTGTTTTTATGTATTTATGTTGGTTTCCATTGTTTTACACTAGTACATACATACATACATAATTAAAGTATATTGAGGTAGGATACGCATTTTAACTGCGTAGTTTGAAATAAAGTTTGTTGTAAAATGGTGATGATGATGTGTAAAGAGAATACCAGGAATGTGTTGGAAGACAAAGAAAATAGGCAACAAACAAGCTATATATTCATATACATTTATTTGTGTATATGTATGTATATACCTGAGTTTATGTATAATGAATTATAAGAAAACCCCTTTTATAAAACCCCCTAATTCTACTTACATAAATGTAACTGAATTACAATGGAGCTAGCACTAGGGTGATCCAAGAAATATGAAAATAAATTTAAATATAAGTTTTAAAATGTTTGTTTCAAAATAATTTCAAAACGGAAATACAATTAGTGTTTTGTTGATAGCCTGTATACAAGTCTATATACTATCCAATAAACCAGCCAATAGAATGTTTCATAGACTATACTGTGGGCTGGTCAATGAATTTATACGCATATAGCATTCAAACTAGACCAGTCTATAGACTAGTCAATCGATCAGTTTGTAGACTAATTCATAGACGAGTACGTACACAAACCTATAGAATAGTCCTTGGAGCAGTCTAGTCCATATACCGATCTATAGACTAACAGTTTATAGAATAGTCCATGGACCAGTATAAAGACTATTCCATATACCAGCCTATAGACTAGTCTAAAGACTAGTTCATAGATCATTCTACACACCAATCAGTCTATAGACTATTCATAGACTAGTCCATAGGATAGTTGATAGAATAGTCCATGGACCAGTCTATAGACTAGCCCATAGACCTGTCTATAGACTTTAGAATACTCCATATACTAGTCTATAGACCAGTCTAAAGACAACTTCATAGACCATTCTACACACCAATCTTGAAACCAGTCTATATATAAGTCGATAGACCAGTCTATAGACTAGCCCATAGATTAGTCGATAGACCAGTCTATAGACTAGTCCATAGATTAGTCGATAGACCAGTCTATAGATTAGTCGATAGACCAGTCTATAGATTAGTCGATAGACCAGCCTATAGATTAGTCGATAGACCAGTCTATAGATTATTCGATAGACCAATCTATAGATTAGTCGATAGACCAGTCTATAGATTAGTCGATAGACCAGTCTATAGACTAGTCCATAGATTAGTCAATAGACTAGTCTATAGACTAGTCCATAGATTTGTCTATAGACTAGTCCATAGATTAGTCGATAGACCAGTCGGTAGACCAGTCTATAGACTAGTCCATATATTAGTCGATAGACCAGTCTATAGACTAGTCCATATATTAGTCGATAGACCAGTCTATAGACTAGTCCATATATTAGTCGATAGACCAGTCTATAGACTAGTCCATAGATAAGTCAATAGACCAGTATATAGACTGGTCGATAGAATAGTCCATAGACCAGTCTATAGACTAGTTCATAGACCAGTCTAGATTGTAGTGATTTGGCTATTCCTGTCCCATAACGTAAAACTTTTTTGGCTTTGCATAAATGTGGAATCCTATTGTAAAAGTTCTTCAGCATACATGTGGGAATATATACCTACGTATATGAATAAAAGTTTGTATATTTCTATATGTGTGCATGTGTGTATAAGGAAAGATAACCTATTTATTTTTATAATAAAAATTTTAATGAAAATTGAAGCAAACTAGACATAATAAAGTGTTGCATATTTTACATATTTATTACAAACTAACCAACAACATGAATAAAAATAAATCAATAATATCTATGTTTATATATAAAAACTAACGTATACATATTTAAATTCATAACAATACAGATACAATATTTTGTTACTTACACATACATATATACATATGTAGCTGTATCTTTATGTAAAAATTTGTACATAAATCAAATTTACACACAAAATTATTGTCAATTTATGCATAAATCCTGTTGTGAATCTTTTATGGGTTTGCTTAATCTGCCAATATGTGTTTGGAGAAATTTAGTCTATATTTGTACCATTTTAATGGTCTTTTGTTTTTGTTTTCTAAACCAACAATTTCTTCACATATCTTTACTTTTACATGTGATTACAAATATATGATTTTGAAAAATTTATTACTATTTAAAGCTTTGATATTTGCTATTTGTTTGGTTTGTTAGTAATTCATATATGAAAATTGTTATTTTGCGTGAGCAATTATCACTTCGTTATAAGTTAGAGAATATAAATAAGTTTATTAAAAATAAGATATTTATTTAAATTTGTTTATACTTAATCGGTTTTAATAGAATTTATTGCTATAAAATAATTTATTGTTATAAATAAAATATTATATGGAAATGTATGGTTTTGTTTGAAATTATTATGATGTAAGCGTATGAGCAATATCAATCTCAAAGGGGAAATTTATAATACGTCGTTCTTACTCATTTAGATTTTCTTAAACAAATTTTATTAAAATTCATTATGGATATTTTCTATGTATTAAAAGAAAATTTTATGAAAACTTTTTATAAAATAGAAAATTTTATAAAAATTTTCTATAAAAAGAAAATTCTTTGAAAATTTTCTATAAAAAGAAAATTCTATGAAAATTAGCTATAAAAAGAAAATTCTATGAAAATTTTTTATAAAAAGAAAATTTTATGAAAATTGTTTATAAAAAGAAAATTCTATGAAAATTTTCTGTAAAAAGAAAATTCTATGAAAATTTTCTATAAAAAGAAAATTTTATGAAAATTTTCTATCAAAAGAACATTTTATAAAAATTTTCTATTAAAAGAACATATTATGAAAATTTTCTATAAAAATAACATTTATTAAAAATTTTCTATAACAAGAAAATTTATTGAAAATTTTCTATAACAAGAAAATTTATTGAAAATTTTCTATAACAAGAAAATTTATTGAAAATTTTCTATAACAAGAAAATTTATTGAAAATTTTCTATAAATAGAATATTTATTGAAAATTTTCTATAAAAAAAAATTTATTGAAATATATATTTTTATATGAAAATTTTCTATAAAAAGAACATTTTATGAAAATTTTCAATAAAAAGAAAATTTTATGAACATTTTCTATAAAAAGAAAATTTTATGAAAATTTTCTATAAAAAGAAAACTTTATGGAAATATAAATAAAATCTTAAATTGTTATAACTGGAAGATATAGAAGCTATCGGAAACACTTTAGAAACTTGGAAACTATTAAAGGTAAAATTTTAAAATTTCGCACGATCTATTTGACATGCAAGTGAACATTTGGCGGACTAGATTTCAGGGGTGGGTTCGTTAATCTATGGAGCTGGAATTTTAAAAATTTGTAGGAAGAACTTCAACGTCCATTTGCATATCGTAAAGAAAAATGGGGACTTAGCACCTCCCATATGAATTAAGTACAAAAATTCGGGAAACTATTAAAGCGAGAATCCACAATCTTTAAGTTTTATATTACAAAACAAAAAAAGAAACAATAAATATAAAAGATAGAAAATCCTTTATTTGGCTCTTCTTCATTTTCTATTTATAACTCAAAGGAATGATATTTAACCTTGTTGGATAAATACACTTACACTCACACAGACACACATTTCAATATACTTTTATATACAAACTAAAAACCAACTAAAACCTTAAAATAAGTCTATACAAGAATAAAAATTTTTATTTATCTTTTCACAAACATCCTTAAGGGAATAATTTCTTTTTTTTATATTCTTGGTTTTTTATCTCATGTTTTTTTGTTTTCTTGTTTCTAATTTTAGAGTAAATGGAAAATGCGGACAGTGTAGCTGTTGTTGGCGTACTTTTTGTTAGCAGTAATATTAAACCTAAACCTACCACACCTTTAAATGAAATGTTCTTAAAAAAAGATAAAAATAATCTACAACAGACAAAGGAATTTTTAATGATGTTAAAGCAGGTGAGTTGAAATTTTATACGCATTTTTTAAGAAATTTTGTATTTTTAAATTCGTTTTTTTTCTAGTCTATAGTCTGGTCTATAGTCTAGTCTATAGTCTAGTATATAATCTAGTCTATAGTCTAGTCTACAGTCTAGTCTATAGTCTAGTCTATAGTCTGGTATATAGTATGGTCTATAGTATAGTCTATAGTCTAGTCTATAGTCTAGTCCATAGTCTAGTCTATAGTCTAGTTTATAGTCTAGTCTATAGTCTAGTCTATAGTCTAGTCTATAGTCTAGTCTATAGTCTAGTCTATAGTCTAGTCTATAGTCTAGTCTATAGTCTAGTCTATAGTCTAGTCTATAGTCTAGTCTATAGTCTAGTCTATAGTCTAGTCTATAGTCTAGTCTATAGCATAGTCTATAGTCTAGTCTATAGTCTAGTCTATAGTATAGTCTATAGTCTAGTCTATAGTATAGTCTATAGTATAGTCTATAGTCTAGTCTATATTCTAGTCTATAGTCTTGTCTATAGTCTAGTCTATAGTCTAGTCTATAGTCTAGTCTATAGTTTAGTCTACAGTCTAGTCTATAGTCTAGTCCATAGTCTAGTCTAACAATAGTACTTTAAAAAAAAAGTAATTTTTCCTTAAGAAATTTACTTTTTCCCAGATGATATTTTCAAAAAATTTGTGTAACACAGATCGAAGAGTTACAAAATATTTAAACAAAATAGATTTTTAAACCTGCATTAAAATAGCACACCAATAATAACTAAAAAGTGTAACTAAAGCAACAAAATTTTTTCAACTTTTAAAACAATTGTTTTATTCCCACGTTTTTGTTAAACTTTATTTTGAACCTTTTTTTCTATAAAAAATTCTTCTTAATATCAAGACATTAAAAATATTATAAAATAAATGTTTAATATTCCGTTAATAGACGTCCGTCCGTATGTCTGTCTGTCCATTCACCACCATGTTATTGTAATGAAAACACACCACATACTCTGTTACTGTGTCGTATAATTAATATTTCAATTTAAAATAATTATACGTATACGCCTCCTATGACAACCCTAGTGTATGAGAATAAACTCTCAAACAACTATACATAAATGAATGCAAGGATGAATGTTTGAAAATTTAAATGAATTAGTAATGTCACCATATGTTATCAAATAATAAAAATTCATATTTTCTCCCCTTCTCATAGAACCTAATTTTCTTCAAGGTAAATAAACTACATAAATATGTATGTATTTGTTAAATGACAGTTGTTTTACCTTAAAAACGCGTCAGTTTGTGTATATAAACGTACTCATACTCTTTAGCAATTAAACAAACATTGTTTAGAACAAAACAAAATAAACTTGAGAACATTTGGTTTATAGTCAGCACGTGCTTATTTTATAGAAATATAATAAAAACATAAATGTAAATAAATGCAGATGTTACACTTATAAGTTAAAACTATAAACTATTTACTAGCGTTAAATGAAGAGTATAAATTTAGAGATATATTTTTCAAAAATTCAATGGTTATAGTACCGCCGCTATTACTTCAGTAACTCGTTCTGTGGAACACTGTGAAACTAGTTATACATTGTCACTAATCTTAGTAAAAGTAGTTTATTTTAATTTATACTATTACTAAGATATATACAATTTATCAACTGTTTCTCATAGTTGGTCGAAATTTTAACAAAAGTGCTGATCAGCAACTAATTTGATGTGGTTTTCAGGTTGAGACCCAACCGACTTATGTTGATCAGAACAAATAAATCTATTGGGTAGGTCAAACATGCAAAATTCAGTACTTAAGTTCTTTTTGATTTTGACAAATAATGTGGTACCCACCCCACACTATTTTCGGTCCTTTTTCTTACTTATAAACTTTGATACATAGCCAACATGGTAGTATATAGTCTTGCCTTAAGTCTAGTCTATAGTTTAGTCTTTAATCTAGTCTAGTCTATAGTCTAAAGTCTAGTCTAGTCTATAGTCTAGTCTATAGTCTAGTCTATTGTCTAGTCTATAGTCTAGTCTATAGTCTAGTCTATTGTCTAGTCTATAGTCTAGTCTATAGTCTAGTCTATTGTCTAGTCTATTGTCTAGTCTATAGTCTACTCTATAGTCTAGTCTATAGTCTAGTCTATAGTCTAGTCTATAGTCTAGTCTATAGTCTAGTCTATAGTCTAGTCTATAGTCTAGTCTATAGTCTTGTCTATAGTCTAGTCTAGTCTATAGTCTAGCCTATAGTCTAGCCTATAGTCTAGCCTATAGTCTTGTCTATAGTCTAGTCTATAGTCTAGTCTATAGTCTAGTCTATAGTCTAGTCTATAGTCTAGTCTATAGTCTAGTCTATAGTCTAGTCTATAGTCTAGTCTATAGTCTAGTCTATAGTCTAGTCTATAGTCTAGTCTATAGTCTAGTCTATAGTCTAGTCTATAGTCTAGTCTATAGTCTAGTCTATAGTCTAGTCTATAGTCTAGTCTATAGTCTAGTCTATAGTCTAGTCTATAGTCTAGTCTATAGTCTAGTCTATAGTCTAGTCTATAGTCTAGTCTAGTCTATAGTCTAGTCTATAGTCTAGTCTATAGTCTAGTCTATAGTCTAGTCTATAGTCTAGTCTATAGTCTAGTCTATAGTCTAGTCTATAGTCTAGTCTATAGTCTAGTCTATAGTCTAGTCTATAGTCTAGTCTATAGTCTAGTCTATAGTCTAGTTTAGTCTAGTCTATAGTCTAGTCTATAGTCTAGTCTATAGTCTAGTCTATAGTCTAGTCTATAGTCTAGTCTATAGTCTAGTCTATAGTCTAGTCTATAGTCTAGTCTATAGTCTAGTCTATAGTCTAGTCTATAGTCTAGTCTATAGTCTAGTCTATAGTCTAGTCTATAGTCTAGTCTATAGTCTAGTCTATAGTCTAGTCTATAGTCTAGTCTATAGTCTAGTCTATAGTCTAGTCTATAGTCTAGTCTATAGTCTAGTCTATAGTCTAGTCTATAGTCTAGTCTATAGTCTAGTCTATAGTCTAGTCTATAGTCTAGTCTATAGTCTAGTCTATAGTCTAGTCTATAGTCTAGTCTATAGTCTAGTCTATAGTCTAGTCTATAGTCTAGTCTATAGTCTAGTCTATAGTCTAGTCTATAGTCTAGTCTATAGTTAGTCTATAGTCTAGTCTATAGTCTAGTCTATAGTCTAGTCTATAGTCTAGTCTATAGTCTAGTCTATAGTCTAGTCTATAGTCTAGTCTATAGTCTAGTCTATAGTCTAGTCTATAGTCTAGTCTATAGTCTAGTCTATAGTCTAGTCTATAGTCTAGTCTATAGTCTAGTCTATAGTCTAGTCTATAGTCTAGTCTATAGTCTAGTCTATAGTCTATTCTATAGTCTAGTCTATAGTCTAGTCTATAGTCTAGTCTATAGTCTAGTCTATAGTCTAGTCTATAGTCTAGTCTATAGTCTAGTCTATAGTCTAGTCTATAGTCTAGTCTATAGTCTAGTCTATAGTCTAGTCTATAGTCTAGTCTATAGTCTAGTCTATAGTCTAGTTATAGTCTAGTCTATAGTCTAGTCTATAGTCTAGTCTATAGTCTAGTCTATAGTCTAGTCTATAGTCTAGTCTATAGTCTAGTCTATAGTCTAGTCTATAGTCTAGTCTATAGTCTAGTCTATAGTCTAGTCTATAGTCTAGTCTATAGTCTAGTCTATAGTCTAGTCTATAGTCTAGTCTATAGTCTAGTATGTAGTCTAGTCTATAGTCTAGTCTTTAGTCTAGTCTATAGTCTGGACTTTAGTGTTGTCTATAGTATAGTTTATAGTCTGGTCTATAGTTCAGTTTATAGTCTATTATATAGTCTATAATCATGTCTATACTCTAATCTATAGTCCAGTCTCTAGTGCAGTGTAGCTTATAATCTCGTCTATAGTTAAGTCAATATTATAGTCTATGGTCTAGTCTAGTCGATAGTCTTGTCTATTGTTTATTCTATAGACTAGTCTATAGTCTGGTCTAGTCTAGTTTATAGTCTAGTATATAGTCTTTTCTATAGTCTTTATTCTTGTCTATATTCTAGTCTATAATGTAGTCTACAGTCTAGTCAAATCTATAGTCTAGTCTAATCTAGTCTATAGTCTGGTCTATAGTCATATTTATAGTTTTGTCTACAGTCTATTCAATGGTTGTCTAAAGTCTAGTCTAAAGTTTAGTACAGTAGTAGTTTAGTCCATTACAGTAGTAGTTTAGTCCAGTACATAGTTCATTGACAACATTTTTGTAGATGTAAGGAAAAACTACGAGCCATAAGTTTGTCCATAATGCACAAATAACACAGACTTCTGGAATAGTAAGTTATTTATTTTTTTTTGTGATAGCCAATTATTAAAAATTTCTTAAAAGCATCACAATTTTTGATATTTTTTCTTTTTCTTTTAATAGATTTTTAATTTTGTTTATTTTTGTTATTGTTTGATAACAACAAATAGCATTACAATAAAGATAATATCTTTTTGCTAACAAAACAACAACAATAAATAACAATAGACTAGTTAGTATGTGTAACATTTTTTCAGCTCTTTTTCTCTAAAACACATTTGTATTTAGTTAATTGTGTTGTTTTTGGGGTAGTTTCACGTGCTGCTTGTTATGGAACACCCACATGCGCACGTTACATTTAATAAGAAAGAAAAAAAGCAAGATAAAGCATAAAAAAGGAAAATGTATAAAATTTTTTAAGGAAAACTTGAAAAAAATAAAGACAATTTTTTTCAATTTAAGCATGTTAAGTAAGGTTGTTTTTGTTAAAAGAAAAATATTTATTTTTTGCCACAATTAATTTTTAAGAATTTATGTTTTAATTTGTTTGTTATTTTTAAGTTGATTTATAATTTGTTTGGTTTAATAAGGAATTTTTGTTTTGTTTTTTTTTATTTTTTTGTATTTTTTGTTTTCATTTCTATTTTTCTTTCTTCATTTACTCTGTTGACGTCTGGCTGGGTGGGTGTTGTCGTTTTTTTTTTGCAACAACAAAAAACATTATATAGAATAAAAAATATACTTTTCTGTTGTCTACTTTCAATTATAATTATTAATAGAGAGATTTTAAATATTAATTTAAAACAAATTGCTTTGTTTTTGTTAAGATATTTAAAACAAAAACTTATTTTTGATGTTGTTTTCTTTTTTGTCAAAAGCACCTTTTTTTGTTGTTAAACATTTATTTTGATAAATAATTTGTAGTAATTACTAAATTGATTTTTTTTATTTAAATTTTTTTTGAGGTTTAATTAAGCTTTTTTTTCATATACATATACTTTGTTGTGTGTTTTTTGTTATTTTTTCTATATTTTTAAACCATCCACTTTTGTTGTATTTTTGTTTTCCAAACACACTCAATCACAAGTTTGTTTTTTTGTTTTAAACACCGTCGCACTCGTCGTCGTCTGCTTCTACTACGTCGTCTTCGTTTAGGCACTTTAGACCAACTTTACCGCATAAAATCTTCACATCAACTGTTTTGTGTGGAAAATTGTGTTGCCTTTACTGGCTGCCTCTACTTGTTTGTGTCCGAAAACATTTTGTTAAAAAAAAAAAATTGGTTGGCCTGGCTAAATGGCAAAAGCTTTTTGTTAGCTGTTTTTATTGTTATTGTTTGGTTTTAACGTTTTCTGAGTTGTCTTCTTCCTTTATCTCTTTTACTGTTGACATGATTTTTTTTGTTTTTCTTCTATTCACAGGTTGTTGTTTGTGTAATCACTATAATTTTCTTTTTAAAACTACTCTCACGCACTTTTCTCTCATCTCCCTCTCTCTCTCTTATTGTTTCAGTTTAAGGACATATTTTGACATTTGACGCATGCGTTTTTATTATGTAAACAAATATGTGTAAAATTGTTTAACAGACATACATTTTTATAGTTTTTCCCTAGAATCAGCTCAAGATTTTTTCAATGTTTTTATTTTAGCTTGAACATGATGTCAAAATATTTTTTTTTCTGTCATATTCAGCAAAAACGTCATGGTCTCGTAAACTACATTTATGCTTGTATTTGTCTGAGCATTTGTATTTGCAACATGTGATGACATCTAAGGGTTGACTGTTTATAGCAAGTGTTAGATGTTTAAAGCTGATGACAAGTATCTTTATGTTTATATTTTTTGTAAAAAAATTCAATGCGTAAAATTTACAAAAATTTTTTTGTTTGTAAAAATTTATTTTTATTCAGCAACAATTCTTTTTTATACCACTTTATTGGGGAGGATATATTGGGTTTATGCTGTGTTTGTACTGTGGATGTCTGTAATACATAATACCAATCGGCTCAGAATCATTTTCTGAGTCGATTTAGCTATGACCGTCCGTCCGTCCATGTAAACCTTGCAATCAAACTACAGGTCGCAATTTTGAAGATAATTCAATAAAATTTGGTACATGATCATCTTTTGATCAAGGGACGAAGCCTATTGAAAATAGTTAAGATCGCTCCATTATTTCACCTATATCACGAAGGTGATGTTAATATATTTTCTTAAAATTTTAAAAGCGAAAAAGATTATGAAATCATTTTCTTTTATAGAAAGTTTTCAGTATAGTTCAGTTCTACTTCATTTTCTGTTCAGTTCCAGTTAAGACCTTCTGAAGTTCTTCTTCAGTTCTGAATCAATTCTAGTTCAGTTCTATTTAAGTTCTAGTTCAATTCTATTTTAGTTCTTTTCTAGTACACTTCACATCTAGTTCAGTTCTAGTTTAATTCGAGTAAAGTCCTAGTTCTATCTTACTTCTAGTTCAGTTCTTATTTAGTTCCACTTCAGTTTTGTATAAATACTAGTTAAGTTCAGTTCTAGTTAAGTTCTACTTCAGCTCGGAAACAATTCTAGTTTAGTTCAGTTGTAGTACAGTTTTAGTTAATTTCTAGTTCAGGTTTAGTTCAGTTTCAGGATCACTTCAGTTCTAGTTTAGTTCATGTTTATTTTTAGTTTAGTTCTTGATTAGTTCTACTTCGTTTTTAACTCAGTTAAAGTTCAGTTCTAGTTCAGTTCTAGTTCTGTTCTTATTCACTTCTATTACATTCTTATTTAGTCCTAGTTCAGTTCTATTTGTTCAACCATGTTTAAGTTTTAGTTCAGATTTAGTGTAGTCCTAGTTCAGTACTTGTTCAGTTCTAGTTCAGTTCTAGTTCAGTTCTAGCTCAGTTCTAGTTCAATTCTAGTTCAGTTCCAGTACAATTCTAGTTTAGTTCTAGTTTAGTTCTAGCTCAGTTCTAGTTCCGTTCTAGTTCAGTTCTAGTTCAGTTCTAGTTCAATTAGTATTAAGTTCTAGTTCAGTTCTAGTTCAGTTCCAGTTCAGTTCTAGTTCAGTTCTAGTTCAGTTCTAGTTCAGATCTAGTTCAGTTCTAGTTCAGTTCTAGTTCAGTTCTAGTTCAGTTCTAGTTCAGTTCTAGTTCAGTTCTAGTTCAGTTCTAGTTCAGTTCTAGTTCAGTTCTAGTTCAGTTCTAGTTCAGTTCTAGTTCAGTTCTAGTTCAGTTCTAGTTCAGTTCTAGTTCAGTTCTAGTTCAGTTCTAGTTCAGTTCTAGTTCAGTTCTAGTTCAGTTCTAGTTCAGTTCTAGTTCAGTTCTAGTTCAGTTCTAGTTCAGTTCTAGTTCAGTTCCAGTTCAATTCTAGTTCCGTTCTAGTTAAGTTCTAGTTCAGTTCCAGTTCATTTCTAGTTCAGTTCTAGTTCAGTTCTAGTTTAGTTCTAGTTCAATTCTAGTTCAGTTCTAGTTCAGATCTAGTTCAGTTCTAGTTCAGTTCTAGTTCAGTTCTAGTTCAGTTCTAGTTCAGTTTTAGTTCAGTTCTAGTTCAGTTCTAGTTCAGTTCTAGTTCAGTTCTAGTTCAGTTCTAGTTCAGTTCTAGTCGTCCAGTTCTAGTTCAGTTCTATTTCAGTTACAGTTCAACTCTAGTGCATTTCTAGCTAAATTCTAGTTCTGTTCTTATTCAATTCTAGTTCTGTTCTTGTTCTATTACAGTCGTATTTTAGTCCTATTTTATCAACCAAGCTTTAGTTCTTGTTGAATTTTAGTTTAGTTCTAGTTCAGTTCTTGTTCAGTTGTAATTCAGGGGATAAATTCTGGCGAAACCTCAATAGAAGTTTAAAATATTTTTTAATTTTAATTCAGTTCTAGTTCAATTTATGTCTAGTTATAATTCAGTTAATTTTGGTTTATTAGTTTCTTATAACTCCTTTGCTTAATACATATTTAATTAAAAACGTGTTCATAGTTGTAATCAAACTGTGCTAAATTGTTCATATACATACGTACATATGTAAAGAATAATTTTTTGTTTCTTAATTATAATAAAAATACATTTCCAACCCTGCTAAGATTTCAAGCTTAATATAGTAATTGCATACTTTTAGGCTGTAGCAAAAAAAATATTCAACAAGTTCAAAGAGAAAAAGATCTGTTATTTAATAACTGCATTTAAATGGCTTATTTATTGCATTAACAATTTATTGATTTTGTATGTTAAATTTGGTTTTTTTGTACTATTTATATATTAAAAATAGATTATATAATTTAAAATCTGAAGCTAAAATGATTCGTAAATATATGAAAAAATTATCAATGATCCTAAATAAATAATCATGGGATTACACCTTAACTATTGACCTCATTTACACAAAAACTGCCATAAATAGCACCACTGCGAGTTCTTTTCAATACATACGATCTTCCTGCTGAGCCCTGCTTTTCATACGGTTCAATATACCGGTGAACTGTTTTAATTGCATTACGAAATATTTCATGGTCTCGATGTACAGCACCGGGACGGCGACGTTGAGGAATTCTGTTTAGAAAATTTAAAAAATAAACATTTATTCTTTCGAATCAATTCAAATGTAGTTGGATTTAACTAACCTTTCATTGCCTCTTTGGAAATCTTCTCTACGTCTTCTTAAATCCAAACGTCTTTTGCAATCATAGATGTAATAATAAATGCAACACAAGATCAGCAAACTTGCTAATAGGTAAACAAACCAACTGCAGTTGTTAAGGAATCTGGAATTGAAAAAAAGAATAATTGATTTCTTAAGATCTCAAATATGCGAATATTTTAAAAAGTATTGAATATCAGACTTTTTCTGTAAATGTTAATATAGTCGTCATTGGGCAATGATCTCCAGTTGACAACTAGAATTTGGCATTTTATATAAAAAAAATTATTATGCGAAAAAACATAAGCTTGACATAGAATCATTTTGTGATATTAGAGCAAAATGTTTATGAAATTGACCACTAATATGTTACTTACATTTTAAACATTTCATTAGTTTTGAGCAAAACATTTGATATTGTTTCAGCATTGGTAGGAGCTGTAATTTGTTTGGGTTTCTTCCAAAAAGTTAAATATTTCAACATTTTAATTGATATACCAAATTATATTATAAATTTTTGATTTCGAAAAAGCCGTGAATGATGAATTTTATAACATAACACCAAAAATATTTTTAAAATATATATATAAAAAAAAACAACTAAAAAAATCACAACCGAAAAGACAAATATTTCAATAGAGATGTAAAGAAAAATTGAAAATTGTTTTTCAAAATTCAAATAATAAAAGAAAATTCGTTCAAAAGTATAGAAGGGATATGCGATTAAGTTCAGGGACCGATATTTTCCATAATTTATTTCTAGTACAGTTCTTGTTTATTTAAGTTTTAGTTCATTACTAGTTCAGTTCTAGTTAAATTCTTCTTTATTCCTAGTTCAGTTCTAGTTGAGTTTTAGATGAGTTCTAGCTCAGTTCTAGTTTAGTTCTATTTCAGCTCCAGATCAGTTTTAGTTCAGTTCTAGTTCAGTTCTTGTTCAGTTCTAGTTCAGTTCTAGTTCAGTTCTAGTTCAGTTCTAGTTCAGTTCTAGTTCAGTTCTAGTTCAGTTCTAGTTCAGTTCTAGTTCAGTTCTAGTTCAGTTCTAGTTCAGTTCTAGTTCAGTTCTAGTTCAGTTCTAGTTCAGTTCTAGTTCAGTTCTAGTTCAGTTCTAGTTCAGTTCTAGTTCAGTTCTAGTTCAGTTCTAGTTCAGTTCTAGTTCAGTTCTAGTTCAGTTCTAGTTCAGTTCTAGTTCAGTTCTAGTTCAGTTCTAGTTCAGTTCTAGTTCAGTTCTAGTTCAGTTCTAGTTCAGTTCTAGTCAGTTCTAGTTCAGTTCTAGTTCAGTTCTAGTTCAGTTCTAGTTCAGTTCTAGTTCAGTTCTAGTTCAGTTCTAGTTCAGTTCTGTTCTAGTTCTGTTCTAGTTCAGTACTCGTTAAGATTTAGTTCAGTTCTAGTTGAGTTCTAGTTCAATTAGTATTAAGTTCTAGTTCAGTTTGGTTTAATTCTAGTTCAATCTTTTCTCAATCCTTTCAGTTCTAGTTCTGTTCTAGTTCAGTTCTAGTTCAGTTCTAGTTCAGTTCTAGTTCAGTTCTAGTTCAGTTCTAGTTCAGTTCTAGTTCAGTTCTAGTTCAGTTCTAGTTCAGTTCTAGTTCAGTTCTAGTTCAGTTCTAGTTCAGTTCTAGTTCAGTTCTAGTTCAGTTCTAGTTCAGTTCTAGTTCAGTTCTAGTTCAGTTCTAGTTCAGTTCTAGTTCAGTTCTAGTTCAGACCTAGTTCAAAAAGTTTAAAAAAGGCAAAATATTTAAATATACTCTTTATTTTTAATCATCAGTCGTTATAGCATAAATAGTGAACTAAAAATAAAGCTAGCCAATCAATAACGACTTAAATATTTAATACAGAAAAAATCAAAAAAAAAGTACCCAGAAGAACTAAATATCGTAAAACATTTTGAGGAAAAAAAACTCAACAAAAATGCTTCTTTAAAAATTATAAACTGCATAAACTGGGTCAATGCCAATAGAAGCGGCAGCATAGTGTGTATTTAACATGTATAATATTTTAACTACGAGTATAAGTACAATCTGCAGTCATTTAACAAACAGAACATAACAGAAAAAAAACTACTAATAATGCTAGAACTATACAACAATAATAAGAAAAGAAACAATAAAAACATACAAAAATATACTGGTAATAATGAAAATAACAATAAAACTAGTAAAAAAGAAGCGCGCTTACGAAATTAACACCAACATTTATTTGTTTGTAACAAAATAATGTGCATTCATCGATTCTCGATGAGTGACCGACTAACCGTGCACTAGCCTGATGTAGCTGCAGCATAAAATGTATATTTAATGACGTCATTAATTTCAAAATACACTGTTAATAACATTTCACCTACATTTCAATGTTATGACTACTAGTCTACAAGTGTGCTACAGTTTTTATTTAACAGTTAACGTTAAAAAGGAAACTGTTAAAGTGAAAGCTTTCTCTCTTTTTCTTTTACATACATATATTTTTCCGAATTTCAGCTCTTATTTAACTGCTCTCTATTTCCTTTTTCGTAATGGTTGTCAAGGATTCCAGGAATTATCTGAATTTTTCATCTGTTGTTTTGTTCTCTATTTGAAAGCTTGCTGGTTACTTACTATAAGTTCGTTTGTTAGTTTCTATGTATCTGAATCTGTTATGTTTTGTTCTTGTTGTGCATTAAAATGCCATAAAATGTTTTGATACACATGTTAATGGAACGAACGTTATGAGATAAGAGTTTATATTATTCTCTGTATCCGTACCAGGCTGGTGACATTGATAAGTTTTGCATAACTTTACATTATTTTGGAATTCAGGTGCTTTGAGCAGCGAAAAAATGTATGATTTTTGGAAATATTTAAGCAAAATGTGTAGTAGAAATACTTTAGTTTACAGTATAGTCATATTTAATAAACTAAAAATAGTTTTTTCTTTTCATATGTTAATGCATCAAAGTTCGTTAAAATTTAGCAATAGAAGATTAGATAGATAGATAGATAGATAGATAGATAGATAGATAGATAGATAGATAGATAGATAGATAGATAGATAGATAAATAGATAGATAGATAGATAGATAGATAGATAGATAGATAGATAGATAGATAGAAAGATAGATAGATAGATAGATAGATAGATAGATAGATATATAGATAGATAGATAGATAGATAGATAGATAGATAGATAGATAGATAGATAGATAGATAGATAGATAGATAGATATATAGATAGATAGATAGATTGATTGATTGATAAATAGATAGATAGATAGATAGATAGATAGATAGATAGATAGATAGATAGATAGATAGATAGATAGATAGATAGATAGATAAATAGATAGATAGATAGATAGATAGATAGATAGATAGATAGATAGATAGATAGATAGATAGATAGATAGATAGATAGATAGATAGAAAGAGAGATAGATAGATAGATAGATAGATAGATAGATAGATAGATAGATAGATAGATAGATAGATAGATAGATAGATAGATAGATAGATAGATAGATAGATAGATAGATAGATAGATAGATAGATATATAGATAGATAGATAGATAGATAGATAGATAGATAGATATATAGATAGATAGATATATAGATAGATAGATAGATAGATAGATAGATAGATAGATAGATAGATAGATAGATAGATAGATAGATAGATAGATTGATAGATGGATAGATAGATAGATAGATAGATAGATAGATAGATAGATAGATAGATAGATAGATAGATAGATAGATAGATAGATAGATAGATAGATAGATAGATAGATAGATATATAGATAGATAGATAGATAGATAGATAGATAGATAGATAGATAGATAGATAGATAGATAGATAGATAGATAGATAGATAGATAGATAGACAGATAGATAGATAGATAGATAGATAGATAGATAGATAGATAGATAGATAGATAGATAGATAGATAGATAGATAGATAGATAGATAGATATATAGATATATAGATAGATAGATAGATAGATAGATAGATAGATAGATAGATAGATAGATAGATAGATAGATAGGTAGGTAGGTAGATCTTTACAAAACGACATTCGATAAATAAGCATTAATTTAAATTTCTGATTAAAAACAGAACTTGTTCTCTTCATGTTGTTGTAAGCCCCTTTTAAACTGAGTAACATTAAACGATTTTTACCTTCTGGTAACCTATTTTTACTTCGAACAAATCCCAAAACCAAAAACTGTCAATAAATCTATAAATATATGTATGTATATGTGTATAGATACAATATTGAATATCTTTTTGACATTTAGGTTAAGCATAACAACACTATTGACGGCACATTTGTCAAAATCTCGCTAAAATAATAAAAACAAAATTTAAATTCTTATTCGTTTCAATATACTTTTTGTTGATTATTCTTTGTTACTCCAATCAATGTTAACAAACACACGTTGATACCCTTGGTACTACACATATGTATGTACCTGAGCCATACACCCGTGGCTTTGAATTTTTTTTCTTAATATTTATGTCTTATAAAAAAATTTAAGTTCGATTTTTGTATTGGGTGGCGTTTAGTCAGACTCCTCGTGTGTTTTTAATTGCCGTTATTGGTTCTGGGTTGATGATGGTAGTGTTGTTGGTTTGGTTTCTTTTATGTGGTTTTTCATAAATATGACATTGCATGTTGTTTCATGTCATTGCGAAAATCGCAAAAAAAAAAACTAAATTCAAAACATAAACTATGATACTTAAACATAAACGAAAAAAACACCAAGTTATTGATACATGTTTGAGGAAAAAAATATTAAACAAAAAAAAAAAAAAAAAAAAAAAAAAAAAAAAAATAAATTGAATGGAATCGAAGTATGTATGCAAAACAAAAATTTTTGAAAACAATAAAAAATGCGATTTAAAAACCAAGCCCAGCTTTATTTCGTTTAGCTTTTTTGTTTTGTTGGATGATTTTATTTTGAGTCAATACCAATAACAATTACATTTGACCAATAATAATTCTTAAGTTTTTAAAAATAAAGCTTTATTTTCTTTAACAATCCAAATGGGTTTAAAAAAATTTGATTCTGTTTTCCGTTTTTTTTTGTTGCAAATTTTTGTGTACCAAAAATTTTGTGTTTACTTAATCGTTTTTTTTGTTTTACGGAAAAATGTATCGTGATACTCGCAATGTGAATTTTGTAAATTTGTTGTTGTTTTCAAAAGAGAAAATTTAGCATGTTGTATTTTTAAATCAGAATGACATTTGTACACTGTACGACTATGGAGCATATATATACATATGTATAAAATAGATTATAAACTCGGCTTCTGACAAGACTATAGAATAGACTATGGACAAGAATATGGACTAGACTATAAAGAATACTAAAGACTATACTACAGACCAGACTATAGACTAGACTACAGACTAGACTATGGACTAAGCTATAGACAAGACTAGAACAAAAACTAGTCGATAGACTAGGCTATATACTAGACTATAGACTATACTATAGACTAGACTATAGACCAGATTATAGACTAGACTATGGACTAGACTATAGACTAGACTGTAGACTAGACTATAGACTAGAATAAAGAGTGGACTAAAGACTAGACAATAGACTAGACTATATACTATACTACAGACTATTTTATAGACTAGATTTTAGACTGTAGACTAGACATAGACTAGACTATAGACTAGACTATGGACTAGACTATAGGCTAGACTATAGCCTAGAATATAAACTAGAATATAGAATGTATAATAGACTGGACTATAGGCTAGACCATAGACAAGATTATGGAATAGACTAGACTATAGACTAGACTATAGACCAGACTAAAGACTAGACTACAGACTAGACTATAGACTAGACAATAAACTAGGATATAGACTAGACTATAGGCTAGACAATAAAGTAGACAATAGACTACGTTTTAGAGTGGACTAGACTAGACTATAGTCTAAACTATAGACTAGACTATAGACTAGACTATAGACTAGACTATAGACTAGACTATAGACTAGACTATAAACTAGACTATAGACTAGACTATAGACTAGACTATAGACTAGACTATAGACTAGGCTATAGACTAGACAATAAACTAGGCTATAGACTAGACTATAGCCTAGACAATAAAGTAGATAATGGAATACGTTTTAAAGTGGACTATAGAATATATAATAGACTAGATTATAAACGAGACCATAGATAAGGCTATAATCTAGCTTTTAGAGTAGACTATATACTATACCATATACTATACAATAGACTAGACTATGTAATAGTCTATAGACTAGATTATAGACTAGACTATATACTAAACTTAATATTATACTACAGACAAGATTATAGACTTAATTATGTACTAGACAGTAGAGTAGACACTAGACTAGGCTGTAGGATATAGTATAAACTATATACTAGACTAAATAATAGACAATATAGACTATAGTTTAGACTATGGGCTAGGCTATAGACTATACTATAGACTTGACTATAGACTGGACTATAGACTTGACTATAGACAAGACTATAGACTAGACTATAGAGAGGACTATAGAATATATAATAAAGTAGATTAAATGCTATACAATAGACTAGATTAGACTAGACAATATAGACTAGACTATAGATTGGGCTATAGATTATACTATAGATTATACTGTAGACTAGACTATACACTATACTATAATGTAGACTATAGACTTGACTATAGACTTGACTATAGACTAGACTATGGACTAGATTATAGACTAGATTATAGACTAGACTATTGACTATACAATAGACAAGACTATATATAAGACTATAGACTAGACTATAAAGTAGATAATGGAATACGTTTTAAAGTGGACTATAGAATATATAATAGACTAGATTATAAACGAGACCATAGATAAGGCTATAATCTAGCTTTTAGAGTAGACTATATACTATACCATATACTATACAATAGACTAGACTATGTAATAGTCTATAGACTAGATTATAGACTAGACTATATACTAAACTTAATATTATACTACAGACAAGATTATAGACTTAATTATGTACTAGACAGTAGAGTAGACACTAGACTAGGCTGTAGGATATAGTATAGACTATATACTAGACTAAATAATAGACAATATAGACTAGACTATAGTTTAGACTATGGGCTAGGCTATAGACTATACTATAGACTTGACTATAGACTGGACTATAGACATGACTATAGACAAGACTATAGACTAGACTATAGAGAGGACTATAGAATATATAATAAAGTAGATTAAATGCTATACAATAGACTAGACTAGACAATATAGACTAGACTATAGATTGGGCTATAGATTATACTATAGATTATACTGTAGACTAGACTATACACTATACTATAATGTAGACTATAGACTTGACTATAGACTAGACTATAGACTGGACTATGGACTAGACTATAGACTAGATTATAGACTAGACTATTGACTATACAATAGACAAGACTATATACAAGATTATAGACTAGACTATAGTTTTAATTTTGCAAATATGTATTAAGAAATGTTGTTTCATTCAGTTCAAACAACCAGGATCGCTATTAGTTACCTACCAATCTGTCTTTGGAAGAAATTGACAAGTTTTTCTCACCGTTTTCAACATTAGAAGATTTTTTGAATAACAATATTTTAACCAAAGTAAGTCAATGCCCATCTTTAAAACTGCAGGGTAGTTTTTTAATAATATTGTGTGCTCGGCATGTATTTATTTGCATCATGGTATTTTTTGACATTTATTACTTGAGCAAAACAGTTTTATTCTTTTGTATGTTTGAAACCAAAGTTAATTTTTCATTTTAGTAGGAGTTTAGGTCGTTTTGTTTTTTTTTTTATAAAAATTTTTCATAGTTTTTCATTAATTCTCGTAATAAACATATTGTGCAAAATTGTTTTGTATATTGTCTGCATATTAAATTATCTAAAAATATATAGTTGGATATTTGTGTTGTTTATTTATATTTAATTCTTTGTCTATATGTCATATTTTTTGTTATTTATATTTATTTTTGTATTTCTGGGTTCAAAAGTTGCGTGTTTGATGCTAATTTTATGGATTTGCAGTTAAACGGTTTTTGTGTTTATATAACACCTGCAAGGGATACGAAAAAAAAAACTATAATAAAAACTATACAGTCTATTTTTAGTATGTTTTGTCATATTGTTTATGATTTGGCAAATTTGATGGATATCGTAATATTTCTTTTGGTATATAAATTACTGATACAAAAAAATTAAAGGAAAATTCTAATATTAACTCAATGTTCTTTTAAGGCTTTAGCAAATTTTATTGAATTTCTTTTTCCAAAATTTTCTCTCTTAGAAAACACTGTCTCAAAGCCAATGCTTATACAAAACAGATGCATCTTTTTTTGTATCTGACTAATACATGATTAATTTGTTAAATAAAATTGCAATTTTTCTTCATATGCAATCGAGACGTTGTTGTCGTGTTTTATGTAGAATATTCATTTTCAATTTTTATTTGTTTTTTTTAAATTTTATAAAAAAAACTTAGAAAAACAAAAACATGTCAAAGCCATTGTCAACTGACGGAAATCAATTAAACAAAAAAGTATTAAACACGATTTTCTAGAGGCAAAATTTCTAACAAAAGCTTAAAATTTTTAAAAACACTCACTCAACATTTTGAAAGCCAAATTTGGTTAATTTGCAATTAAAAATAAAACTAAAAAACATCTATTAAAAACACAAAAGTAATTACATATAATTAAACATCAAAATAGCTAAAATTTTACAATTTCTTTGTTGATTATTCTTAATTCAATTTTTACTATACATTTTTCCTCAAAAACACATAACAACCACATTTCTGGTTTAACTTTTTTTTTTTTTTCATCAGCACCTCATAAACTGTCATTAAACATTAAACTCCCCAAAATATATAAAAACTAAAAAAACTCGTTTCTATTGGTATTTTTTTTCTAATGAATATTAATTTTTCTCTGTCATTGTTATTAATGAAATAAACGCCCACTGTAGTTTGTGTGTTTGTAGTTTTTTAATCAAACATATTTTTGAAAATTGAAATCTTCATTTCTTCACAATGAAAATAAATGAATTTTAATTTTTCACTCTAATTATGTGACAATTAAAACGGACTACTTGTCAACATGATACTTTCGATGAAAATTAAATAAAAATGGTTTAATAAATGAAAACCCGTATAGTAGTTACAGATTGTTTTTATGATAGACACTGTAAATTAAAAGAAATATAAATAATAAAATACTAGAGTAGAGAATAGACCTATAGAATGTATAGACTAGAGTATAGGCAGAGTATAGACTATATTGTAGACTATAGACAGACTAGACTGTAGAATTGACTATAGACCAGACTTTAGACTAGGCTATAGATAAGTTTATATACACGACTATAGGCAGGACTACAGACCAGACTATATATTAGACTGTAGACTAGACTATATACAAGACTATATACTAGACTACAGACAAGAATATAGACTAGACTATAGACTGTACACTTTACTTGAGTATAGACTAGGCTATAGCCCACACTGTAGTCTACACTAGACGATACAAGTATAAAATAGACGACTATAGACTAAATACTGTAAGACTATAGACAAGACGACAATAGACTAGATTACTACAGGCGGCTATAAACTATACGCCTGTATACTAAAAACTAGGCTAGACTGTAGACTAGACTATGTACTGTTAATTGACTAGTGACTACATACTGGACTGTAAACTAGACTATATACTAGACTATAAAGTAAACTTTAGACTGAACTATTGCATAGAATATAGACTAGGCTATAGATTAGACTATAGATTAGACTATAGACTAGACTATAGACTAGACTATAGACTAGATAATAGACTAGACTATAGACTAGATAATAGAGTATACTACAGACTAGAATGTAGAAATTGCTACAGTAAATTATACTAAAAACTAGACTAGACTATGTACTGTTAAATGACTATTGACTAGACTATAGTCTAGACTATATACTAGAATATAAACTAGACTTTAGACTGGACTATGGACTAGAATATAGACTAGAATAGACTATACTAGAATATAGACTAGAATATAGGCTAGATCATAGATTAGATTATAGACTAGACTATAGACTAGACTATAGACTGGACTATAGATTAAACTACAGGCTGGACTATGGACTAGACTATAGACTAGACTATATACTAGACTATAGACTAGACTATAGACTAGACTATAGACTAGACTATAGACTAGACTAGACTATAGACTAGACTATAGACTAGACTATAGACTAGACTAAAGACTAGACTATAGACTAGACTATAGACTAGACTATAGACTAGACTATAGACTAGACTATAGACTAGACTATAGACTAGACTATAGACTAGACCATAGACTAGACTATAGACTAGACTATAGACTAGACTATAGACTAGACTATAGACTAGACTATAGACTAGACTATAGACTAGATTATAGACTAGACTATGGACTAGACTATATACAAGACTATAGACTAGATAATAGAGTATACTACAAACTAGAATGTAGAAATTGCTAAAGTAAATTATACAAAAAACTAGACTAGACTATGTACTATTATAGACTAGACTATAGACTGGACTATAGACTAGACTATAGACTAGACTATAGACTAGACTATATACTAGACTGAAGACTAGACTATAGACTATATAATAGAGTATACTACAGACTAGAATGTAGAAATTGCTACAGTAAATTATACTAAAAAGTAGACTAGACTATGTACTGTTAAATGACTATTGACTAGACTATAGTCTAGACTATATACTAGACTATAAACTAGACTTTAGACTGGACTATGGACTAGAATATAGACTAGACTATACTAGAATATAGACTAGATTACAGATTAGATTAAAGACTAGACTATAGACCAGACTATAGACTAGACCATAGACTAGACTATAG
The DNA here is from genome assembly GCF_022045245.1 of Lucilia cuprina. Taxonomy (NCBI): domain Eukaryota; kingdom Metazoa; phylum Arthropoda; class Insecta; order Diptera; family Calliphoridae; genus Lucilia; species Lucilia cuprina. Next base: position 44,367,435 of record NC_060953.1, on the reverse strand, counting down.
ACTAGACTATAGACTAGACTATGGACTAGACTATGGACTAGACTATGGACTAGACTATGGACTAGACTATAGATTAGACTATAGACTAGACTATAGACCATAGACTATTCTATAGACTAGACTATAGACTAGACTATAGACTAGACTATAGACTATACTTTAGACTATACTTTAGACTATACTTTAGACTAGACTATAGACTAGACTATAGACTAGACTATAGACTAGACTATAGACTAGACTATAGACTAGACTATAGACTAGACTATAGACTAGACTATAGATTAAACTATAGACTAGACTATAGACCAGACTATAGACTAGACTATAGACCAGACTATAGACTAGACTATAGACTAGACCATAGACTAGACTATAGTCTAGGTTATAGTCTAGTCTATAGTCTAGTCAAAAGTCCAATCTATAGTCTATATTTTATGCAATAGTTTAGTCTAAAGTCTAGTTTAGAAATTGTATAAAATTGTCGCGTTTTACTCCTGAAACGTGATTATATTTGGGTTTATAGACGAAATGGTTTAACTTTTGTTTGGGTTTTAAAATGTTCCACATACATTAGATTAATTAATAAATAAATTACTTAGTAGCAAACATCATAAATATCTTAATTATAACATCGCCTAGTAGCCCAATTTCCAAACACCCACTATATAACATAACTTGAAAGAAGGTTTTTGTGTTATTACAAACTAATACATTCATGCTTCTTTTAATTACATATAAATACCAACATGGTAATAAAACAATAAACATTTCAAACAAATGATTTTATAATCCATGATACAATAACAGTAAAAAACAATAAAATAATTTTTTACTTTATCTCAATTTGTGCATAATTTCTTTAGACAACAGCATGTAATACTACTACTAGTCATAGTCTGTAATGTAACCAACAACAGAGATATAATTTATCTTTAAAAAATATGATATGAAACTAACTTTATCTGGAGACTTAAAATTTGTTTTATTTTTTTCTTTTATTTTGTTATAATAATATTTACAATATTTATTATTTACTATATTGTAACTGAGTGTGTGTTTATTTGTTTATTTATGTTTATAATTTCCATTTAAATCTTTGACTGATAACGACAACATCACTTCATTAATTTTAGATTACGTGGGTTGTTTTAGTCTTATTTTTTTAAGTTGCGGCTAGATTGTTTTTTTTTTGTTTGATTCACTCTTTTTAGTCGGGATGTTTGATTTTTTTTAAATCTCCTCTATTCAGTGTCAATTGTGGTTTAATAAGTATTTACAATATAAGCTTAATTAAATCTTTTTATATATATAATGACTTTTTTTACATTATTTTAAATATACAAAAAAATATACGAATTAAAACATATAAATAGCAATTTCTTTTTTATTTTCGAAAATTTTAAAATATCTTAAATAAAATTGCAAAATTGATATTTCATTTACATCTATTGTTTTTAGATTAACATTATTGAAGTTTTCTATTAGTTGTATATACATATATTTATTTCCATTAATTTGATTTTATTATAATTCATTGAAATATTCCATAACAAAAATCTTTAAAACAAATTGTATATTTATTACAGAATGTTATTTTACTTCTTGTCCAAAGACAAACATTTACTTATCGAATCAATATAAACAAATTGTTAATGTTTATTTAGACGAATAAACAAATAAAAACTTTTTTGGAATTTATATCTAATTTCGTTAAAATAAATTAAAATTGCACCAATAAATTATGGTGTAAGAAAATAAAAAACATTAAATTCTAGTAATAAAATTTTGAATAGAAAATCCATAAAATTGACCACAAAACTTGTATTTGGCATTTTTTAAAATCAAGCAACTCGTATGGTCCAGTTTTTGTTCATAAAATCCACAGGAATTGGAAAATTTTCTAATAGATTTATCTAAAAAAAATATACATATAGTTTTAAATGATAACTCATTAACTGTATTTATTAGATTAGAATAGATTGAATGTAATTAAAAGTGATTTTTTATTGTTGAACATAAATTATTGGTGTAAATAAATTATTATACAGTTGGACTTCTTTTAAACAATTTCATCTAAACATGATAATAAATTTACTTTAATATGAAATCAAACTATAAACGGGCTCTAATGGAACCACCCAGTAGCGAAATAAATACTTTAGTCTATAGTTTTATCTAAATTATAGCCTAGAATGACGGCTAGTTTCTAGTTTGTAGTCTATAGTTAACTCTATATAGATAGATAGATAGATAGATAGATAGATAGATAGATAGATAGATAGATAGATAGATAGATAGATAGATAGGTAGATAGGTAGGTAGATAGATAGATAGATAGATAG
>NC_060953.1:44290156-44364990 GCF_022045245.1 Lucilia cuprina | reverse complement strand
ATCTATCTATCTAACTATCTATCTATCTATCTATCTATCTATCTATCTATCTATCTATCTATCTATCTATCTATCTATCTATTTACTATCTATTTATCTATCTATTTCTACACTATAGTTCTGTTAAGAACATGAGAATAATAATCAAGTTAAGAAAAATAATAATAAATGTTTTCAAATGAAATTAATGACAAATTATAGTTGTATAAATAACATTTCCTTAATCGATAATATTACTGAATTGTTATGCTGTAATTTGTTTTTCTAATACTTCTTTAAAGGAGATATGTATTTTGTTACTCTTAAAAACCACAAGATTATACCATTTTACCACAAAGCGCTGCAGCGGGACTCCCTTTCTTTTCACATTTTTTTAAGTGATAGCATGAGTAAAATTCTTTGTCTTTATTTAGTGTGAATAAAAATACAAGAAATAAAACAAAGATGATTTTTTCTTTCTACTTAAATGGCAATAATCCACATTTTACAAATAATTTTCTCACCATAAATGCAATAAACTATAGAGAGTCACTTGCAACGCCTTGCAGTCAACTTACAACACAGAATAAAGTTACACAATACACAAATGTTTCAACTGCGCTTTATTTTAGTTTTTTTCCAACAAACTTCTCAGATGATTTCTGTTGCTGCTGCTAAAGCCAAAAGTAGTAGTAGCAACAACAACATCCTACCTGCCAACTATGAAAACTATAAAAACAAATATGGTAAAACTAGTTTAACTTAAACTATGCACATTCAGTGTAACTATGTTTAAATAATAATCTTCTTCTATAAATGTGACGTTTATTCTGTCACAGTGTATGACAAAGTGTAGAAAAGGGAGAGAGACGTTCGCAAAAATACTAAAGTAAAGAAGACAGCTTCCACATGTTGCACAAATATTTGTTGATTTGGTATGCATTATTCTGTTTGTTGTTAAAAGCAGTAAGTTTATGTTTTTGTTTTTTTTTTTAATTCTCATTGCAATGGATACTGATGAGCATGATCTATCCATTGTATTGTTGTTGTTTTTGTTGCATGTTTCAGCGCGGTATTTTAAACTTGAACTTCTTATTTTTTTATTTGTTTTATGTTTAGTTTAACTCAACTTAAGGTAAGTTTTAGCATGAATTGACACTTTTGTCAAGTAGCCAGAGCTCATTCGCTTGTTGGCTATAAGTTTTGTAATATTCTGTTGTTTCTTAAGGGTATAAATACATCATAGAGCAAATGTATAAAAAAATAGTTGTTAAAAATGCAAAAGATAAATAAAAAAGGTAAAATATTATTCCTACACTGAAAGTGACTTGTTCATCATGTTCATGACGTTCTAAACAAAAAACCGCTTTTGATGTTTAGTAGGATTTTTTACGTTTTGTTATAATACAATTTAGTTAATTACAGTAAAGAGTAAAAGTGTTGAAAACCCATTAAGTTCCATTTGTGTCTCAGGAAACTTCTGTTGTAGTTTGTTTATTTAGATTTTTAATTTTACCTTCTTTTTCTATCTATCTATCTATCTATCTATCTATCTATCTATCTATCTATCTATCTATCTATCTATCTATCTATCTATCTATCTATCTATCTATCTATCTATCTATCTATCTATCTATCTATCTATCTATCTATCTACCTATCTATCTATCTATCTATCTATCTATCTATCTATCTATCTATTTATCTATATATCTAACAAATTTGTACAACACTGTAATACTGCTTCCATTTCTACAGCGTGAGTTTATTCACATTTACTTTCAGCAAATACGGACGTTCATGTGTCATCTTCTTTTCATTTGGTTGGTTGCACCCAAAAAGGTACAAATGGGAATAACAATTTTAGCTTATTCGGACTTTATGTGGAAGCTGGTGTGCTTTTGCATTAATGGCAAATGTTCTTTCAGACCATTTGAGTTAGTGCTTTTGTGATGATGTTTTTTGTAATAAGGAACACATATGGGATAACATTTATGTTGTCAAGAGTTAGTGAACAATGTGTAATTTGATCTAACAATAGTAAAGGACAAATTACTTACTTCCTGAAGTAAAGGATTTAGGAATACAAAGTTCATTGGCACGTTCAATAAAGAGAAGGATGATTAAGACTTACAACAAATGTTTTGCTAATGAAAACGCAATCAGGAAGCAACAAACAATAAATATGTATGTTTATTTTGTTTTCATAAAAAGGAACAATTTGTTAAACATTTTGTTTAAATTAAATGGAAAATGATATCTGAATGGTTAAACAGAACATATTTATAATTTTTTTAAAATTGTTTAATGAATATGATTTAACAGACACACAGTGCATGTCAACATATTGTATAACTTAACAACAACATATAACAAAAATTTATATTATTTATTTTAAAAAATTATTGCTAACATTTATGTCTATCTATCTACTCCCTCCCTTTTTAGCCATAGATAATAATCACACAACGCTTTTCTCCTAAAAAAAGTAACTCTAAAATAATCTGCCTAAAAGCCACAACCTCAAAAACATCTAGACTTAACAAAAACTAAACTACAACATATTTATTGTAAAACAAAGAATTTATTAAATAATAAATCTCACCTTAACAGCAATAACATTATGAAATGAAAATAAAATAATAAAAAAAATAAACAAATCTTTTCAAAGATCATATAAACACAACATCAAACATGTTGGAAGCGAACTAATTTGTTGGATTCGCCATACCGAGTGAATCATACAAAGAAAACCAAAGTGTATTGGCCTCCCCCGAAAAACAAACACATTTAAATACAACAATACAACTTTTTGTTGTCGTTGTTGTAGAACGTTAAGTGCTACAGGAAAATTGTAGCGGAAGTTTAAGCTACTGCAGGGCAGTCGTTGAAAGGTATTAAATCAAATAAAAATATTTATTTTTATTTAAAGGATTACATGGACACACAGACGGACGGACAAAGCTAAATCGACTGAGAAAATAATTCTAAGCCTATTATTATACTGTAAGGACTAATATTTTCGGATGTTACAAACGCCAGTGTATAAACGTATAATACCCTCCCCTCTAAAATGGTGTAGGGTATAACAATTATGGGTTATTTTAAATAATTATGTATATCTTCCATGCAAAGAATTCTCTTCATTTCATTTGAAAAAATATATTTAAAAAATTTGCTCTTTTATGGAAAAATAATCAAACAATTTTCTTCTTTATAGATAATTTTCGATGAGATGTCCACATTCTTTAGAAAATCTTCAATGTATTCTATCCTTTAAATTCTGATATGCATAATACAAAACCTCTTTACTGCAAGCAGATCAACCAATTCTTAGCAGACATGTTTGCTGCTGTTTGATGATCGCTCATAACATGCTCGCAACATGTAACAAATGCATGATATAAAAACTTTCAGTTTCACATGCTCAACAACAAACGATCATCGGACAAGATTCAGTTCTTTAAAAACTTTGCGTGCGAATGGACGTTTAAACGAAAAAGTTTTGGGATTTGTGCCAAAAGAAATTGTTTTGTGGCTTAAATAAAACGAGAAGATTTTTTTAAACCGAAATAAAGATATAATAATAACAAAAAAAGAAACAAAAATCTTAGTGTGTTTAGTTAAGAAGGCTAAAAGAAATTGTTTGGCTAAAATTATTTAAAAAATATATATTTACAAAAGAAATTACCATAATTTTTATTGCAACTTAACGGTTTTCTGTTTTTGAAAAAGATTTTAAAATTTAAATAACAAAAAAAATTTCAAATTATTAATATTAAACGGTAATAAAATTAAAAAGCGTCATAAAAATTCATTCGTTTGTCGGAGTTTATATTTTTTTAAGAAAATGTGCTTGTCTCTTTGTGGTTTAATTTTCAATTAAAATTTTGTAAAATTTTTTTCCTGTTCTAAGTGGTCATTACACTTTTTAGTGGCAAATTTCTTTGCTTTACTCGTAGTTGGTGTTTAAGTGCTATTTTTAACTTAATGTTTGGAGTAATTCTCCTTTAACAAGAAGTTAACAGGAAAAAAAAAACTTTTTTATAATTTTTTGTGAATTTCTGTATGCAAAAGTGGAAATAATTACTTTGGCTTTTTACGTCTGTTTATTATCATCAAGTGAAAATTGTAAGTATAAGAAAGAAAAAAGAAGATCATGCATAAGATTTATTGCAATCTTTTTATTTTGGGTCTTTTGATACTGTGTGCACTTATTTATATAATAAAATGTAATTTCCAAAAAAAAAAAAAAAAAAAAATGTGATAAGAGTCATGCGGAACTGAATTTTGGCGAAAAAACAATAAATAACGTGGGAAAGTTTTAAAATGTGAATTTAATATAAATCGAAGGAATTTTGAAAATTTTCTTTTGCTGAACTTGGTGTAAAACTCAAAATATACAATTTTAATATTTAAAATATTTTTTCAATTTTATATAAAATTTGCGAATAATTTTCTGTTCTTAAAAAATTTTAATTAATTTTAACTTGAATATAAAATTTTTAAATAATTATTTATTCAGCAGAAAGACATAATATTTAATAAAAAGATTTCATAAAGTTTTAATATTCTATAAAAAAAACTTTTAAAGCTCTTTAGAAAACATTTCATTAGAATTTTCTTGGTTTATAATATTTCTAGTCTATAGTGTAGTCTATAGTCTAGTCTGTTCTATAGTCCAGTCTATAGTCTAGTATATAGTCTAGTCTATCCTATAATCTACTCTATAGTCTAGTTTAAAGTCTAGTCAAAAGTATAGTTTATAGTCTAGTCTATAGTCTAGCCCGTAGACTATAGACTAGACTATAGAATACACTATAGAATAGACTAAAGACCAGACCATAAAGTAGACTATAGACTAGACTATAGAATAGACTATAGACCAGACTATAGGCTAGACTATAGACTAGACTATAGAATAGACTATAGAATAGACTATAGACTAGACTATAGACTAGACTATAGACTAGACTAGACTATAGACTAGACTATAGACTAGACTATAGACTAGACTATAGACTAGACTATAGACTAGACTATAGACTAGACTATAGACTAGACTATAGACTAGACTATAGACTAGACTATAGACTAGACTATAGACTAGACTATAGACTAGACTATAGACTAGACTATAGACTAGACTATAGACTAGACTATAGACTAGACAATAGACTAGACTATAGACTACACTACAGACTAGACTATTGACTAGCCAATAGACTAGACTATAGACTACACTATATACTAGACTTTAGACTAGAATATAGACTAGGCCATAGACTAGACTATAGACTAGACTATAGATTAGACTAGACTATAGACTTGACCATAGATTAGACTATAGACTAGACTATAGATTAGACTATAGACTAGACTATAGAATAGACTATAGAATAGACTATAGAATAGACTATAGAATAGACTATAGACTAGACTATAGATTAGACTAGACTATAGACTTGACCATAGATTAGACTATAGACTAGACTATAGACTAGACTATAGAATAGACTATAGAATAGACTATAGAATAGACTATAGACTAGACTAGACTATAGATTAGACTATAGACTAGACTATAGACTAGACTACAGACTAGACTATAGACTAGACTATAGACTAGACTATAGACTAGACTATAGACTAGACTATAGAATAGACTATAGAATAGACTATAGACTAGACTATAGAATAGACTATAGAATAGACTATAGACTAGACTATAGACTAGACTATAGACTCTTTCCATCACCATTGATATTGGGCTTTGGTCTATTCGACTGTTTGGAAGGAATTCACACACGAATCTCTGGGCCATAAAGCGTATGCTATTGAGGTTGAAACCAATCTTCATAAATAATTTTTTTACAGAAAATTTTTTGACATAACTAATTTGGTTTTGATTACACTGTGTGTAGTGATATATCTTAAAAGAGCATACAAATTTAAGAAATTTTAGGAATGTATATCGAAACAAAGTCTTTATATAACTTTTTTTATTTTTATTTAATTTTAAATATTTATATTGTTTAAAATCTACCAATTCATTTAAATGAATTTACCCCATTAATTTTATACCGAATTTTGTGAAGGCCCTAACAACAAAACTCAGAAATGGAAACACATTTCAGAAATTTGATATCTAAACTATCACATCAAGCAGTACTCGTAGTCGGTGGAGAATGAGTTGTAAATAAATTTCTTGGAAAATTTAAACAGCCTTAAAAGGGAGAAAAAAACACCAAGAAACTTCTTATAATAGGCCGAAAAAAAGAATATGCTAAAATAATGTTAAGATGAAAACCATGAGATACCCAACTAAACAATCAAAAATTGTACAATATAAAACCTTAAAAATACTTTCAATTTCTTTTAACTGCTAAAAAACTAAAAGAACCATGACACAAAAAAAAACTCAATCTTAAAGCGTTAAAACACTAAGTGACACTATTTTTATTAATGACACTTACTATATTGGAAATAGTATAAGATCGCATGCGAAACAAGTGTGAGACTTGTTTGGTGATCATCAACGAAAGAAATAAAATCAAAAATTATAAAAATTGTTATTAAAATAGAAATAATCTTTATTGAAGATCTTTTCAAGTTTTGCAAAAAGCGTGGGTAAGAAATTCACGCGTTCCACACACACATACACACATCATAATACATTCTCATACAGATTTAGTTACAATAGGCGATTGTGGGCTAATATAGGGTCAATAGGAAATTAAGTACTGAACACAATAAGGAATCATTTTTTTAAAAATTTTCTTTAAAATAAATTTTATAAAAACTTATTATAAAAGAAAATTAATACAAATTTTCTGTAAAAGATAAATTGTTCTTTTCTATCGAAAATTTTCTTTAGAAAAAAGAGAATTTTATGTAGAATAAAACTAATTTTCTATTGATGAAAATTAAACGAAAATATTCTATAGAAGAAGGTATAACGAAAATTTACTATAGAACATTTTCTATAGAACAAGACAACGAAAATTTTCTTTATTCAACAGTAATTGAAACGAAAATATTCTTTAGAAGTAAATTTAACAAAAGTTTACTACAGAAGAAAGAAAATTTAATAAAAAATTTTCTATAGTAGAACGAAAATTTTCTTTAGCAGAAATAAACTTTGAAGAAAATTTTCCATGATGAAAAAATTTAACGAAAATTTTCTGTAAAGAAAAAATTTAATGTCTTTATAGAACGAGGATTTTCTTAATAAAAAATATTTAAATAAAATTTTCTATAGAAAAATGAAAGTTAATAAAAATTTTTTTAAGAAAAAATTTTTTGTGAAAATTTTTGGTAGAATATAGAAAACTTATAGACAATTTTCTATAAAAGAAAATTAAACGCAACGCATTAATCTATAGAAAAAGAAAATTTAATGAAAATTTTTTTAAAAGAAGAATGAAAATTTAAAGAAAATAAATAAAAGAATAAAAATTTAAATTTGAATAGAAAAATAAAAATTGAACGAAAATTCTCTAAAGAAAATGCAAATTTAACGAAAATTTTCTACTATAGAAGGAACAAAATTAAAACAATATTTTGAATAAAAGAAAATTGTCGAAAATTTTCTACAGAATTTAACATAAATATTTTTAAGAAGAAATTAAAAGAAAATTAACTAAAGAAGAAAAAAATTTAACCAAAACTTTCGATAGAAGAAAGAAAATTTATCAAAATATTTTTATAAAAAGAAATTTTATTGAATAATTTCTATGAAGAGAAAATTTATCGAAAATTTTCTATAAAAATTTTCTACAAAAAGAAAATTTATCAAAAATGTTCTATAAAAAAAATTATCGAAAATTTTCTATAGAAAAATTAATTTTGTCAAAATTTTTCTATAAAAAGAAATTTTATTGAATATTTTCTATAAAAAGAAAATTTATCAAAAATTTAAAATTTCTATAAAAAAAATTTATTGAAAATTTTCTATACAAAGAAAACGTATCGAAAATATACTACAAAAGGAAACTTTATCGAAATTTTTTTTGTAAAATTAAAATTTATTGAAAAATTGATAAAAAAAATGTATCAAAAAGTTGCTATAAAAAGAAAATTTATTGAACATTTTCTAGAAAAAGAAAATCGATCGAATTTTCATAAATTATTTATTTCATAAACAATTTATTATAATTTTTTTGTAAAATTAAAATTTATTGAAAAATTGATAAAAAAATATATCGAAAAGTTGCTATAAAAAGAAAATTTATTGAACATTTTTTTAGAAAAAGAAAATCGATTGAATTAAAAGAAATTAAAAGAATATTTTGGAATATTTTTTTATAAAAGATACAATTTAATTTTAATCAATAATGTTTCCATAGATTAAAATTTATTCAAAATTTTCTTTTATAGATATGATCAATTTGATTTTTCTAAAAATTTTCTATAAGGTTTAGTTATTTCTTTAACAAATAATAAACCTATGTAGGTTTAAAGAATAACTTAAAAGAATAATAACTCAAACACTGTCAGAGTAATTTAAAAATTTTCATCTAAATGCAAATTTGTCTTAAAGTCAAACAATATTTTTCTATCCAAAGGAATAAGTATAAATTTTATGCAAATAAATTTGTTTATAAGTAAATAACAAGTAAAAATAATATAATATTCTTACAAAAATTTATTCTCGATTCCTAATTTCAAAATCATTTATGCAAGATTTTGATAAGCAAAATCCACAAACTAATAATTTTTGAAGGTATTTAAATGTGAAAAGCAAATTAAACAAATTAAATAAATTTTATTTTAATTGAATGCATTTGATAAGAGCATCATCTTGTTTATCGTTTATTTTTGTTACATTTTGCTGCGCTGCAGCTTAAAAGAATTTAAAACGCTTAATTAGTGATCAAAAGGTTTTTTCAGCAGGTAAATACTTTTAAAATGCTTCACACATGCAATACACACCTTACATATTTTTTTTAGCAATTTACAAAATTAAATATTTTTATAACACATTTTTCTCACAATCACCTTAATAACATTTAACTTCAGAAGTAAATATTTTAAATAAAATTTTATACTTCATTTAATTATAAAGCAATTTCGATATTATTTTACCGGTTCATTTATTTAAAAGAAAGAAGGTGCTAAAAAACCACCCCACTTGAATTTTGTAACACAATTAAAATATGTGCTGAAGAGGATTTAATTATTTGTTTTTTTCTTATTGATAGAGCATTTGATATACAAATAAATATTTAATATCTCATCTAATCTATTCCAATTGCTAACTAAATATTTCTTAGCTGGTGGCATTAGTTAACGAAACCCAACATGTTGCAAGAAAATAATGCATCATCTGTACAAATTGCCTGCCAAAGACAACTATGCAGCAACCAACCGCAGACAACGGAAACTGAAATTCTAAACGTGGAATCTAAAAATATGTACTTATGGCAAACCATTTTCTAAACAAAAAGATAGATAGATAGATAGATAGATAGATAGATAGATAGATAGATAGATAGATAGATAGATAGATAGATAGATAGATAGATAGATAGATAGATAGATAGATAGATAGATAGATAGATAGATATAGATAGATAGATATAGATAGATATAGATAGAAAGATAGATAGATAGTTAGACAGGCAGTTAGATGCAGCACAAATACAACAAATGCAAGGAAAAACAAATATGAAAGTATAGTCGGGCGTGACCGACCATATGATACCCTACACCAGTTATGAATATTAAATGCGATTTATTCTTTATAATAATTCATTGTTCCAATATATTTAAGCAATTTATGGATGAAAATATTATTTTCTGAAAGAGGCTTTATATGGGTTCTAGGGGCAAATATGGATCAAGCCCATATTTATAATTGTGGATATATTTATAATATTTAGTTGTGCTGCATTTCATCGCGCTATTTTTGTTTAAAAGTTAATTTTGGACATTTGTATGGGAGCTAGGTCAAATGAGGCCAGAACTTTATGAAATTTCGCAAGATCATCAAGTCTTACATAAAACTTAAAAAACTTCTGCCGCTTTTTATCGATATACACATACATATATTCAATATAGTTATGATCTCAGAAGACCCTTCGGGAGGTGAAATAATGGACCGATTTTATTCATTTTCAATAGGGTTTGTCCTTGGGTCAATAAAAGCGTGTGTTCCAAATTTCATAGAATTATATAAAAATGCGACCTGTTTACATGCGCACAAGGTTTACGTGGACAACCGGCCAGACGGACGGACATAGCTAAATCGTCTCAGAAATCGATTCTAAGCCTATTTATATACTTCAAGTTTGGTATAGGACGAATATTTTTGTATGTTACAAACATCAGCACAAACCCAATTTACCCTTCCCACTAAAGTGGGTATAAATACTGATATAAAGTAGCAGGAAAGATGGTGAAAGGAAGAAATAATAAGACGAATATACTATCTAAAACCTAACATCCGGGAATGGATCTAGAAAACTCACGGAGGAGAGGAGTTTTATAAAAGTTTGAACTAAATAACTATTAACTGGAAGCTGTTGAAAAATATATTTTTATAAATATGTTAAATATATGTTTTGCGTAAAACTAGTTTTTTATGTGTTATCAGGAATTTAGTGCAGATTAATTACATTTAATTATAAGTGATAAATAGATTAATGTAAATTTCAAATTTTAACCATTAATTAAAATAATATCATAGAAAAATATCAACCTACACCCCATGAAAAATACCTCAATTAAGAGAAAATTTCATAAACAGTTATAATTTTAACACCTACAACATTTAAAGCACAACAACTATTTGAAACAGTTACTTAAAAAATTTACATAATTACGTTTAGTAAAACTTTTTAATTAAAATATTAAACAAAGAAAACTAGAAAAAAAGAACCATTTATTAGCCAACAGCCAGTGACAGTTGAGTATAAAATGAATGGATATGAAAAAAAACTCCTGTCATTTGTTGACAAAACGGTATCAGTTTTTCTTTATTTTCATTGTGTTTTTCAAAATCATTTCAAGAAAAGACATTTTTGCAGTTTTAAGTCTGCACAGTGGTATAGGAAAAAAAAAAGAGGGAAATAATTCGGTAACTTCTAAACGGTTAATCCGATTTTAATGAAATTTGGTATGCACAAAGAGGAGGTGTTGTCGAGTTTAGGTTTTGAATTTGGACCTTATAGGCCAACCAGGGGCCCGGCGGGGGGTCCTCAAATTAGGACACCTCGGCTATGTTAAATTTTTAAAACGATCTTATTTCTTCATTTGAGTTCCGATTTAAAAAAATTTCGTATATAGAATCTTCTCATCGAGCACTATAAAAAATGTCGTCGTAGCAGTAAATTATCTCTTATAGTTTAGGAGATATTCGCATTTGAAAATTAAAATTTTAAAATTTTTACCGTTCTTACTTTAGTTTTTTGATAATAGCGGGTCCAAATATTCCCGATTTTCGCCATTTCTTTTTTTATTCGCTTAACAACAAGTCTATATATCAAGCAATGAAAGAATTATGTAAAAATCATGACTGAGTCCAAAGTTATAGGCATTTTAATTTAAAAAATTAAAAAAAGGCGATTTTTTGCCATTTTTTGGGGAAAAAAGTATCTTTTTCTTTTTAAGTTATCTAAAAAGTTTCTAAGAAGATATATATAGAATTTATACTTCTTGAAAAGCTGACTTTACATAAAATACGATAAATGAAACAAAACCTAAAAATTTTTGATACCGAGGGGACCAGGTCCATCCAAAAAACCCTATTTTTTTATAGAAAATTCAATTTTGAGCAAAAATTCTCAAATCGCATAGTCGATATCAAATTATAGTGACCTGTTTTATATGACCCAATATGTTCTTAATCATTTTGTAACGGGTTTCGATAACCCCGCCCCTGGTATGGATATAATAGGCAAAAAACCAAAAAATTCCATTTTTGGGATTTTTTAAAACTTTTTTGGGAATTCCGGGATTTCTAATAAGAAAATTCGAACTTTTTATTTAATTTTAGATTTTGAGTAAAAAAATCTACCTAACTGTAAAATTTCATCAAAAAATATTCATAAATAAAATTTTTATTGCAATTTGAAAAATTTGTATCTTCGCAAAAACTGAATAAAAAACATTTTTATTTTTTTTTAAAAAAAGTATTCCGCGAATTTTTTAATTTTCAAAAATTATATACAGTTTTGAAAAATAGACAAAATTACCTTTCCATTGATATATAACATGCCTACCTAATGTTTTTTAAGTGACAAATTAATTAGGTAAAACTCAACATCTTTTAGAGAATTTACCTAGTACTATTATTTTCATCCATACATTTGTTAGGCATGTTTTACTACCTAAATTTTTATGAATTTTTACAGCCACTTTTTACGATTAATCTTTTATTCTTTATCCCTAAAAAAAATTAACAAGTATTTATTTTATATAAAAATAGTCTTTATTTATTTTTTTTATAAATTAATATAATTTTGTAAAATAATCGGTATCACAGTAGTCCATATCTAAAAGATAAAGTAAATCTTTAAATTCATGAATATTTTCAAATGCTAACGTTTTGTAGCAAATCCAACGTTTCCTTATAGTAGATAAAACAGGATCAGAAGATAGAATCAGATTATTAAAAATATATTCATTTTGAGACTGCCTAGAACACTTCCTTGAGCTAAACTGATGAATATGCTTAAAGTCTCTATTCCTCGATTCTTGGGGTTCTTCTGTAAGCTCTCCTAAAGGCAGAATATTATGTTCTATGATGACCTTTCCATGACATAATATCTTGTGAACTGTAGGTGTCATTTCTTTCCAGGGATATAATTCCAAAAGTAATTTAGAAACTTTTGTAGAATACTCTCCAAATTTTGTTGCGTTCACTTTATGCTTGCTATTTATCGCCATTAGAATAATATTGACCTTTTGCAGTAAATCCATACTAATTCCGGTTATTTCGGAAGTAGTTTCAAAATGTTTAAAAAAACGTCTAGCGGTATTACCATCGTTTGTGCTTCCATATCCTGTGAGTGGTTTATCAATATTTAATCCCATCCGCTTTTTAAATTCCTCTTGAATTCTTCGTTTCTCACTGGCTCTCATTTCCATTAACTCCTTATTGTTATTTGCACTTTTGTTTGCATTTTCCGGTATGCTTCTGTACTTTAAATCATATGCTAAATGTAGAAAATGTTCCAGAAATCGTATGCGAGCATGTAGGGGGGATATTCCAAATTGTAATGTTTCCTCATTTATTGATCTTTGCTTGGAAATATTCGAAAATTCTGATTTTTTATCACCACATATGTAGCAGTACCAAGTAGATGATGTTCCTGTAATGGCATTTCCAACTTTCCCATCAATCATTGTAAGTTTTAAATCATAGGACATGTTAAACGAATAATTTTCTATTTCGATTGTTATAGGTTCCAAGTTTTTAATTTCTGCTTCAATACGATTTATCAAATCTTGCGTTGTTGTTTTGGATTCCTTTATATACTCAAAGCTTATTGGCCTACAAAAAGCTTTGGATCCTGGAGTCGAATTCTTCCAAATATCATCGAAACTGGTTGATGGAGAATCGCTGTCAGCATACTTTCGAATTCTTAATGGAACTAGCGATGCCATAAATACACTTTTATACTCGGAAGATGATTCACTTGTGTTGATTTGTTTATATTCCGAGAGTGCTGATAATCCATCACATCCCCACTTACAAATGAGTTGAAGATCACAAGAATTTATTTTTTTTAGTTGGTCTGAAGAAAAGTCAGAAGCAATCCTTAAAGCAGTATTTTCGAGTAGAGCGCCGAGTCCAATAACAGCCTTCCGATCAGTTATTTCAATAGGAGGTGGTATAATGCTTTTCTTCTTTTCATTTATTTTGTCATATGATGGTAAAACATCCACTCCTTTTTCAGATAGCGCCTTTCTTAACGTTATGTAGTTATCACGACTTAATCCCAGCTGCAACATAAGCGCAATAGCTTCTTCCTCAGTGAACGTTGTATCAGATGATGGTGTGGGTATACTCTTTACAATTCTTTTCAGTCGTCTTGGTGATGCGGTTGGAAGAATATTTGCAATTTTTATGGCATCCAAAGGCTGTTTTTCTTTTCTTAACATTGCTTTAAAAGTGTCCGAAACTTCTTCGTTAGATAAGGTTTCTAGTGAAGTTGATAACCTTTTCCTCTTAGATTTTGAGCTCAAATCCTCATACTGCTTACAGGGAGCACCAACAGTTGATACGCAAATAGCAACTTCTACACATTCATCCAGCCAATCAGAAAATTTCGATAGAAATTTAGCAATGGAATACCGAACACTCTTCAGTTTTATATCAACTGATTTTATAAAATTTTCAATTTTACATATATCAGTTTTATCCACTTTATTTTTATGTGCAGTTTCAATATATTTCAATAAGAAGTTCACTTTATCTTGAAAAGGAGCTGAAGAGTGTTCAAATAAAATGGAGCACAAATCATTTTTTTTAGTACGATCGCCATGGTTAGAAAATTACAAATAATTACAAACAGATATAAACCTGTCTTATATATTAATTACAGGTACTTAAATTAAATTATTTTTTAAAGGGTTATGATATTCTACCTAATATGTCTAACGTATCCTTATGTAATGAATTTTTCCTCAACAGGTCACTTTAATAAGCTACCTATTAAAGTGACCTATAGGGGTAAAAATCATTACAGTTTAAAAAATAATACCTGAAAATTTTTTAATATATGTAACAAATTTAAGAGTTAACGTTATGGATGAAAATAATAGTGCTAGGTAAATTTTCTAAAAGATGTTGAGTTTTCCCTAATTAATTTGTCACTTAAAAAACATTAGGTAGGCATGTTATATATCAATGGAAAGGTAATTTTGTCTATTTTTCAAAACTGTATATAATTTTTGAAAATTAAAAAATTCGCGGAATACTTTTTTAAAAAAAATTAAAAAATGTTTTTTATTCAGTTTTTGCGAAGATACAAATTTTTCAAATTGCAATAAAAATTTTATTTATGAATATTTTTTGATGAAATTTTACAGTTAGGTAGATTTTTTTACTCAAAATCCAAAATTAAATAAAAATTTCGAATTTTCTTATTAGAAATCCCGGAATTCCCAAAAAAGTTTTAAAAATCCCAAAAATGGGATTTTTTGGTTTTTTGCCTATTATATTCATACCAGGGGCGGGGTTATCGAAACCCGTTACAAAATGATTAAGAACATATTGGGTCATATAAAACAGGTCACTATAATTTGATATCGACTATGCGATTTGAGAATTTTTGCTCAAAATTGAATTTTATATAAAAAATAGGGTTTTTTTGGATGGATCTGGTCCCCTCGGTATCAAAAATTTTTAGGTTTTGTTTCATTTATCGTATTTTATGTAAAGTCAGCTTTTCAAAAAGTATAAATTCTATATACATCTTCTTAGAAACTTTTTAGATAACTTAAAAAGAAAAAGATACTTTTTTCCCCAAAAAATGGCAAAAAATCGCCTTTTTTTAATTTTTTAAATTAAAATGCCTATAACTTTGGACTCAGTCATGATTTTTACATAATTCTTTCATTGCTTGATATATAGACTTGTTGTTAAGCGAATAAAAAAAAATGGCGAAAATCGGGAATATTTGGACCCGCTATTATCAAAAAACTAAAGTAAGGACGGTAAAAATTTTAAAATTTTAATTTTCAAATGCGAATATCTCCTAAACTATAAGAGATAATTTACTGCTACGACGACATTTTTTATAGTGCTCGATGAGAAGATTCTATATACGAAATTTTTTTTAAATCGGAACTCAAATGAAGAAATAAGATCGTTTTAAAAATTTAACATAGCCGAGGTGTCCTAATTTGAGGACCCCCCGCCGGGCCCCTGGTTGGCCTATAAGGTCCAAATTCAAAACCTAAACTCGACAACACCTCCTCTTTGTGCATACCAAATTTCATTAAAATCGGATTAACCGTTAAGAAGTTACCGAATTATTTCCCTCTTTTTTTTTCCTATGCCACTGTGGTCTGTTAACGAAAGATAAAATTTATTTACAATCTTTTTTATTTTCTTCTTAGTTTTTTCTTTGTTTTTTGCAACTTGTATGTAACTTTTACATCTTGTCTTCTGAGAGTGTATGTATGTTATGTTTGTATGCTTAACAATGACAACAATACATATTTCATGTATCCAAACATCATCTATCAATGTTAAATCAACTAAAGAAAAATGTAAACTAAACTACTGCGTTGTGGTGCTGGAGCTGTAGCACTAGTAAGTAAACTCAACTGTAAGTGCAGTCAAATGCATTCGAAGAAAAATGTACTTTTCACTCTGCATTTGACAGTAAAGTGATGATGTGGGTGAAGTAGTAAATTGTCTGAAAAAGACAACAGGGATTTGAAGGTATTAAATGAACATATTATAGAAATTTTCAACCAAAATATGTTATTAAAGAATATTTAAAAATATTTTTATTAGGAAGATTTAAAAAAAATTCAAAAATTTTCTATTAAGAAAATTTCAAAAATTTTCTATTAAGAAAATTTCAAAAATTTTCTATTAAGAAAATTTCAAAAATTTTCTATAAAGAAAATTTCAAAAATTTTCTATTAAGAAAATTTCAAAAAATTTTCTATTAAGAAAATTTCAAAAAATTTTCTATTAAGAAAATTTCAAAAAATTTTCTATTAAGAAAATTTCAAAAAATTTTCTATTAAGAAAATTTCAAAAAATTTCTATTAAGAAAATTTCAAAAAATTTTCTATTAAGAAAATTTCAAAAAATTTTCTATTAAGAAAATTTCAAAAAATTTTCTATTAAGAAAATTTCAAAAATTTTCTATTAAGAAAATTTCAAAAAATTTTCTATTAAGAAAATTTCAAAAATTTTCTATTAAGAAAATTTCAAAAATTTTCTATTAAGAAAATTTCAAAAATTTTCTATTAAGAAAATTTCAAAAATTTTCTATTAAGAAAATTTCAAAAATTTTCTATTAAGAAAATTTCAAAAATTTTCTATTAAGAAAATTTCAAAAATTTTCTATTAAGAAAATTTCAAAAATTTTCTATTAAGAAAATTTCAAAAATTTTCTATTAAAAAAATTTCAAAAATTTTCTATTAAAAAAATTTCAAAAATTTTCTTTTAAAAAAATTTCAAAAATTTTCTATAAAGAAATTTCCAAAAATTTTCTATCGTGAAAAAAACGTTCTATGAAGAAAATCACAAAATGTTATAGAAAATTTCATAAATGTTCTATTAAGAAAAATTTATAAATGTTTTATTAGGAAAAATTCAAAGATGTTAAAAAAATGTTCTATTGAGAAAATTTCAATAAAATTCTATTAAGAAAACTTTAAATATGTTCATGTAAGAAAATTCCAAGAATTTACTATTCGAAAGTTTCAAAAATGTTCCATTTAGAAAATTTCATAAATATTCTATGAGGAAAATTTCAAAAATGTTCTATTAAGAAAAAGTCAAAAAATTTCTAAAATGTTCTATTGAGAAAAAATGTTCTATTAAAACAATTTCTTTTACGAAAAATTAAAAAACAAAAATCAATTAAGAAAATGTCAACAATTTTCAATTAAGAAAATTTCAATAATATATCTATTGAGGAAATTTCTTAATTTTTCTATTTAGTAAACTTCAAAGAAATTCGACTTTTGTAATTTTTTAATAGAATGGAAAAATTCAAAAATGTGTTATTAGGAAAATTTCAAAAGTGTACTTAAAAAAAAAATCAAAAATGTTCTATTAAGAAAAATTCCAAAATGTTCTATTAAGCATAAGAAAATAAGCATTTTCCATTAAGAAAGTTTTTATAAAACTTCTACCGAAAAAAAATTCGTAATTTTTCTATTTAGCAAACTTTGAACAAATTCTACTTTGGCAATTTTGAAATTGATAAGAAAATTTTAAATGAAATATTAAAAAATTATGCCATTTTGTATAAATTCTTTTAAAACTCTGCAGATAACGAGTACACTAGTGCGTATTTCTATAATTTATGAAGATTTTGTTTAGAGCAATATAAAAGTCTTTTCGTTCTTATATTTATTTATAAATTTATGCTTATTAAAATGCAAAAAATAATACAAAAATATAAACTGTATATTTTAAGTCATATTGTCATTATTTAGCATTAAATATTTTGCTACTGTTTTATTATGGTTAAATATAAAAAAATTAAAAAATAAGTATTTTGCCAATATTTAAACAATTATGATGGTTGTAAAATGACTTATGAAATACTTAGCACTAAACAGCAGGTGATAACATTTGATAAAAATTTTGTTTATTTAGGAAAACTTTTTATCTTATTTTAAAAAGAATTTCAAGAAAAACTAAGATTTACATATTTTATACCAATATTGAGTTCAAAATAGACGTCAGAAGGTCGAAATAGTTTTAAGTGTGATTCAACAGAAATATTTGTATGCTACCCTTCGTTTTTAACTGTAGTATTTAAATATCTTTTTAAAATCCCCTGTTGATTTATTTCTTAATTTTATTTACAAAAATATTCTTTGTTAATTTTATTACTTAATAGTGATTGATTACTATCAATTTGTGTATTTTAATATATTTTTTTCTTAACTTACAAATCATTTATTTTTGCATTTTTGTTTCTTTTTGGTTCCTTTCTTAAGATTGAAATTGTACACTTGTAGTCTAAGTATCTTGTTGTATCTTTCTGTAAAATATTAAACATTTACATTGACACTGTTGCCCTCAATCAAATTGACATGTATGTATTTCAATAAAATAAACATTTCAAAAAGTTTTATTTTTATACATATATTGGGCATAATGATTAAGACCAACATAATATTCACTATTCACTCTTCATACAAATCCGTCAGTTAAGTTGGACTCGCTTAAAGAATGAAAAATTAAAAAAAAGAAAAACCACAAATATAGTTGGAAAAAAAACTTTTCAGATACCAAAACCAAAATGCTACAGTTTAAATTTAAAATTCTTTTTGCAAATATTCAATACTCATTATAACTACACGAGTACTTTAAAAGACTTGTAGTTGTGGTATGTTTATTTGTGTTAAATTTTGAACATGTGTTGTCAGCCACTTACCGACTAAACGCATAAACATTTAAAACAAATACGTATTTGAGCTAAAACCGACAGTCAGACAAACGGACGGACAGACATTTTATGCGATCATATCATTTGCTAAAGTATACAACACGTTCTTATGCGTGTTTTGCATGTACACACGAGCTCTACATACTCGTAAATCTACAATTATATGAGAATGAGTATCTTTTTAGATAGATATCTTTACGATTCACTAAACACTGACTGCGAGTGTAGCAGGCAAACCGCCTGTTCGCCTGACAAAGATACGATACGTATTGGTCATAATATAATGTAACATTTAATGACATAAGAAATGATATTTTGCATAAAGTTTAATGGTCATTTTGGCGCCAAAGATGCAGTGATATGTTTTTCACGCATACATACACATATGTATGTATGGGCGGAAAAATTTAAAAAATATTTCCTCCATGCTGAACACTCATGTGGTCATTAAAATGTGATTAATTGATATTATCCGAATATTTTTTGATTTTCGAGACAAATCGATGTTAATAACCAATTTATGATTAAACCAAGTTATAAATTATACGTTGTTAAAAATACAAGAAAAAATTAAGGCCTGGGAATTAAAATGTATGGGGGTGTGTTTGGGAAAAAATTCGCAAGATTTAGAATACAGTGAAGAGCAAGCAAGAAATATTATGATATTTATGGAAAATTGTATCTATCTATCTATCTATCTATCTATCTATCTATATATCTATCTATCTATCTATCTATCTATCTATCTATCTATCTATCTATCTATCTATCTATCTATCTATCTATCTATCTATCTATCTATCTATCTATCTATCTATCTATCTATCTATCTAACTAACTATCCACAATTTTTGTATCTCACTGCATTCCAAAATTTTTATTAGTCCCATTTCGTGGCTGTTTTATTTTCATTTGGTTACTTAATATAAATTGGTATTTATTTTTGTTAAGAATTTAATGTTTAAAATTAATCAAAACAAACTTGGTATTTTTATTTATTTTTAAATATGCAATCTACAACATGCATTCGTACTTTTCGGAAGATTAATTTCAATCCAGCTGCTGCAATACTATCTATTGCTAAGAAGCTGACACAGTATCTATTATTAAAATGTGTACGTATATAATGGCAATAATAAATATTTATTAATTTGTTTTTATCTTTTATTGAGACAACCCATAAATATTTAAAATAATATTATAGGCAAAAATCAATTAGCATGTAAGGCATGATTATTAAACGGTAATACTAGACAACAAGGTAAGATAGAAGGCAAGGCAGTAATGAAAACTAATATAATAGACAGACACACAGACAGACAGACAGACAGACAGACAGACAGACGGACCGTAGTTAGAGAGATATGTAGATAAATTACATATTTTTATTATAGACTTAAAGCGCATAAATTGCCATTATTAGTATTTAATTAAGTGCAAAAACTAGAGAATAAATAGTAAAAAAAGCTAGAGTTAATTAAGCGGTTTTAAATAAGTACATGCATATTAGCAGTCATAGACAGTGTGGAGGCTATTAATGAGTACAAAATATTGATACTTGTTTAGCTGCCTGAGAACAAAAATTTAGATAGAAACTAATCGAGCTTAAAACACCGAATATAAGTTATTTAAAACGATCAAACATATGGGCCTGCCAAACCTTTTTTAATCGATTTCATTTAGTAATAAAATTGCTTGATATAGCAAATATATTTTTTCTTGTTATATTTTTTTTTTCCAATACTCTTTTAATAAATTATTTTTAGCATTAAAGAAATATTTAAATTGTATTGGTTTCTTTTAATATTTATCCCCCTGTGTTTCATTTAAGGCATATAATTTTCTTAAGCCGATAATTAATTACGACATTTAGATTAAAAATAAAATAAAAGAATGAGACTGATTAAAATAAAAAGTTAAATTATATAAAGAATATTTATGTTTGACACTTGATATTGAATAATTGTCATTTTAATTAAAAAAAACAAAATTAAATTGAAACAGTCATACGCACACTTGTGGTTGGTGTACAAAGTGACTGGGGTTCTTGTGTTCGCAAATTATGGTGAAAAAAAAAGAATTCCCGAAATTTACACTAAACGATTTGTAATGAAATTTACAAATAGTTTTGCAAAAAATTATTTAAAATTTGTAAGTCATTAGTAGGGATTTTTATTTTAAGTAATCTATCGTATTGGATACTATTGAATAGCCTATTGCCTTGCCTATGAACTAACCTATTGATTAGCCTATAGACTAGTCTATGGTCTAGCCTAAAAACTAGCCTTTATCTAGCGTATGGAGTAGTCTATGATTAGTATATATGAACTAGCTTATAGACTAGTCTATGGAATGTCTTAGATGGTAATATACAGACTAGCATATAGACTATTTTATGGACTAGCTTATAGACTAGTCTATAGACTAGCCAATAGACTAGCCTATTGACTAGTATATTGAGAATTCTATGAACTACCCTATTTAAAGTATAGGAACTAGCTGTATTGACTAGATTAGTAATATATAGACTCGCATATAGGATCTAGCCTATAGATTAGTCTATGGACTAGCCTATAGACTAGTCTATGGACTAGCCTATAGACTAGTCTATGGACTAGCCTATAGACTAGTCTATGGACTAGCCTATAGACTAGTCTATGGACTAGCCTATAGACTAGTCTATGGACTAGAGCAGCCTATAGACTAGTTCATGGCCTAGCCAATTGGCTAGTCTATTGAGAATTCTATGAACTACTCTATTTATAGTATATGAACTAGGTCTATGGACTAGATTATAGAGTAATATATAGACTAGCATATAGGGTCTAGCCTATGAACTAGACTTTGACTAGCCTATGGAATAGTCTAGGACTATCCTATTGAGAAGTCTATGGACTAACATATAGGCTAATATATAGACTATGTTCTAGCCTATGAACTAGACTTGAAATAGTCTATGATTAGCCTATGGAATAGTCTATGACTAGCATATGAACTAGTCTGTTGACTAGTCTATTGAGAAGACTATGGACTGCACTTTTTATAGTCTATGGTATGGTCTATGGACTGTTTTATGAACTAGCTTATTGACTAGTCTATAAATATAAATAAATTTGTTTGGACTTGCCTATAAACTACTACTTAATCTATTCTATGGACTTTTCCATTGACTGGTCTATAGAGTAACCATAGACTATTCTATGGACTGGCCTATTTACTAATCTATAGACCAGACTATTGACTAGTCCGTGAGCTATCCTATCTATTTTCTAGTGTATGGTCTGGTCTATGGACTAGACTATTGACTACCCTATAGACTAGTCTACTGAGTAGTCTATGGACCAGACTGTTGACTAGCCTAGGGACTAGCTTATTTTCTAACCTATGGACCAGTATATTAACCAGTCCTTGAACGAACCTATTCTATGGACTATTATATTGATTAGTCTATTAACCACCTCTATCACCTACTCTATGGACTAACCTATTGACTATTCTATGTACTAGTCTATATACTATTCTATGGGCTAGTCTATTAACTAGTATATAATTTAGACAATTGAAAAGGTGACTATTGACCTATTGACTTTACCCTTAAGCGCAAAATGTATATTTCAATTTTAAAAGGAACTGACAAAAGTACAATTGCACTGAATTTTTCATGATTCTATAAGGAAAATTTTTCATGAAGTTATAGTTTTATGGGAAATTTTTTAAGATTTTAGGAATTTTAAAAAGGCGGGGAAATAAAAATCCCTATCTATGTGAAGCAGTAAAGTTGATTGCATTATGCAGGAAATTAAATCACACAGTGTGTGTGTTGAAAAAAATCACAGTAATTACTACACACAGTAAAGTTTTGCGTTGATGAAGTAGAAGGATGTAAAATATATAATAAATAAAAAAATAAATAAATATATTTAAATAAAATTTATTTTACTATTCATGGCACAACAAGTAGAAGTAAGTGTATGTAAAGAATTTTATTCGTAAAATTTATTGCATTTAAAATTCTTAAATACTTCAAGTCATTAAATGACACATCATAAAAATTCGTTTAAAGTTTTTTTTTTATTAAATAAAATGCATTTAGTAGACTTGAAAGCATGAAATTAATGTAAAAAATATTTATGCAGTTTTTTGCATATTCTTTATAATGTTTTCACAACTTTACATTTGTTTAAAAGAAAAAAAAACTAAATAAATTCACTTTCAATCTCTGCCATTTGGCTTGAGCTGTTGAATTTAAAAACGAGAGTCACTCTTGTTATGGTTGGTCGAATAAATTGTTTTACATGACAACTTTTGTCAATTTGTGTGTTTTTTTAGGGAACGAAGCAGTAGATCTTTGTTTTTCTTTCCATCATCATCATCATCGTTGTCATTTAACGTCATTTTTTGTATTGAAAGTCAATATTTATTTGAATACTTTCAATCGTGTTTTTATTGTTATAAAATATTTAACAATTTATTTGTAATTCCATGAATGAGTGCTTTAGATTTTCAATTATTAGCGAGGGGATTAAAGTAATTTCGTTTAATATATGAGAAAAACATTTCGAACTAGTGATTTGGAAATTACTTTTTTACGACACCCTTTAAAAATGTAAAAATTTTTTAAGGCGGATTTATTTAGTTTTATTTTCATAATGATTTTGCATCAATTTTGTGCTGACATGCCAAGTTGTACTTTGTCAAAGGATTGGGTTTTTATTTAAATTATTTTTTTTAGAAGTGTCTTTGTCTTTCTTGATTTACCGTTTTCTTTTTATTATTCATTATTTTAGTTAACTGCAGCATGTTCAATTAAATGCTCCGTTAAATTGAAAAATACGTTTTTTTGATTATTTGATTTTGCAATATTTGTCTTTTATTTGTTTGATTTTATGACTTTCTGTTCATTAATTTCAAAACAAAAAATGACTTATTTGGTTTTTTTAAATTTATTTTTAAATCGAATTTATTAAATGAAAATAAAGTATTGCGGAAGTTTTGTGTTTTAATAAAGCAAAAAAAAAATAAAAATTAAATTTATTTATTTTGTACAAAAAGTACGAGTAATTTATAGGACATTGAACTTATTTTGTTCTTTGATGAAATATTCTCGTGCGAAAATATAATTGCGGAGACAACACATTTTCATGCTTTTAGCTGCTCATTATTTTAGAAACGAATTTAGATTATGACTGATGTGTGGGTTGTGTGTGAAATTTTGCAAGATAATACTACATCAGTATTAGCAGATTTTTAATGTTCTTCTAGTCTCAAGGCTGCACTTATTTATGGACTAGTTTACCATTTCATAATGAAAAAAATAATTTTAGCCATCAGTTATCACTAGATGGGAGCGAAAATTTACAAGATCAAAACCTTTTGTGTACTTGAAGTTTAATTTGTTTACTACACTAAGAATTAATCTATTGAACTAAAACTGAACTAGAGCTGAACTCAAACTGAACTAGTACAGAACTAGAACTGAACTTCTAGTTCTAGAACTGAACTAGAACAGAACTAGAACTGAACTAAATCTGAAATAGAACTGAAGTGGAGAACTGAACTAGTACTAAAGTATAGAACTGAACTAGAACTAAAATAAAACTGAATTGAACTGAACTAGTAATGAATTAGAACTGAATTAGAACTAAATTAGAACCGAAGTAGAACAGAACTGGAACTGAACTAGACATGAACTGGAACTAAACTAGAACACAACTAGAAATGAACTAGAATTGAACTAGAACTGACTTCGAACTGAACTAAACTAGAACTGAGCTAGAACTGAACTAGAACTGAACTAGAACTGAACTAGAACTGAACTAGAACTGAACTAGAACTGAACTAGAACTGAACTAGAACTGAACTAGAACTGAACTAGAACTGAACTAGAACTGAACTAGAACTGAACTAGAACTGAACTAGAACTGAACTAGAACTGAACTAGAACTGGACTAGAACTGAACTAGAACTGAACTAGAACTGAACTAGAACTGAACTAGAACTGAACTAGAATTAGAACTAGAACTGAACTAGAATTAGAACTAGAACTGAACTAGGACTAGAAATGAACTAGAACTGAACTAGAACTGAACTAGGACTAGAACTGAACTAGAACTGAACTACAACTGAACTAAACTAGAACTGATCTAGAACTTAACTAGAACTGAACTAGAAGTAATCAAGAACTGAACTAGAACTAAAATAGAACTGAACTGGAACAGAACTAGAGCTGAACTAGAACTGAACTAGAACTGAACTAGAACTGAACTAGAACTGAACTAGAACTGAACTAGAACTGAACTAGAACTGAACTAGAACTGAACTAGAACTGAACTAAAACTGAACTAGAACTGAACTAGAACTGAACGAGAACTGAACTAGAACTGAACTAGAACTGAACTAGAACTGAACTAGAACTGAACTAGAACTGAACTAGAACTGAACTAGAACCGAACTAGAACTGAACTAGAACTGAACTAGAACTGAACTAGATCTGAACTAGAACTGAACTAGATCTGAACTAGAACTGAACTAGAACTGAACTAGAACTGAACTGGAACTCAACTAGAACTAAACTGGATCTGAACTAGAACTGTACTAGAACTGAACTAGAACTGAACTAGAACTGAACTAAATCTTAACTAGAATTGAACTAAAACTGATCTAGAATTGAAATAGAACTGAACTAGAACTTAACAAGAATTGAACCAGAATTAAACTATAATTGACATATTTGTTTTTTATTTGTTTTACCCTTTTTTTTTGAAATTTGCTCATAGCAAATAATATTTGCTAATATAAACAAATGTATAAAACATCATAAAATTTTTAGGAGAAGGTCATTTAAAAATTTTATTTAATTCTTCTTGCTAAATTACTGCCACATGACATAATTCAATAGCAATAATTTGTGCGTAAATATTAAGAAAAAATTTCAAAGAAACTAATATTTTTTTCTTAAAAAAACTCACGCATTTAGGCCTATTTAATGTGAGATAATAAAAAATACAAGAAATTATATACATAAATAAATAAAAAAATAAATGTTTTTTTCACATGTCAATCTATTATGTATCATAAACAGACGTTCGCAAGTCAAATAAATATTTTTTTTTGATGAAATGTGGCTCACAGTACTCAGCTACAGTCAGGAACAAGTAGTGGTAGTAGTAGACATGATCTAAATCATCATAATCATTATCAGGGTAGTACCCCTGTCTACAAGCTGTATATATGAAATATCTGTCAGACTTTACATTTTATACCAGTAGTACATACAGTCACTGTCTCTCAGTACAAACAGACAAAAATATACAAAAATTTTCAGACAAACTCAGAAAAAACACACATTAATTAAATGGTCTAAGAATGAGACATACAAAAAAAAACGAAAATAAATATTTCCCTATGGATACAAAATTTTCATAGAGTTGTGAATGAATAAACACACTTTTTGAATTTAATTACTCATCATTTATTCAAAATACTAATTTGAGGAAAAAATAAACGCATCAAAAAAAATACTTTCTTCCATTACGACAACCGGGTGACAAATTATAAGAAAGTAAATGAATTGGTATTGTTTGGCCAAAGACGAATCTGTAGGACTCTATATAAACATTATAAGGATTTTTTAAAGAATTCTTTAAATACATAGAGAAAATATTTGGATTTTTTTCCTGCATATAAAGAATTTATAAAAAAATTTTTGAATATAAAGAAAATTTTTGAAAAATTTTAGAGTTTTCTCTTCCGAAAAGAAAAATATTTGAAAAAAATACTATAAAATTAAGATTGCCAAAATATACAAGATTTTGTGTTTTTTATAGAAAATTATTAAGATTTAAGAGTTTTACTAAAGGAATTTGTTGAGACTCATAAGTTTTCTATAGTAAGTTCTTGAGATAAAGGAGTTTTCTATAGGAAGTTATAAAGATTCAAGAGTTTTCAATAGAAAATTTTTGATACTCAATAATAGCTTTTAAAAAAGTTGTTGAGAATCAAGAGTTTTCAAAGAAATTTGTTGGGATCGCATAATTTTTTATAGAAACTTGTTGAGAAACTTTTTCTTGAAAATTGTTGAGATTGAAGAGTTTTATATAGAAAGTTGTTGAGATTGAAGAGTTTTCTATAAAAATTTGTTGAGATTCAAGAGTTTTCTAAAGAAAGTTGTTGAGATTGGAAATTTTTCTATAGAAATTTGTTGGCACTGAAAAAAATTTTCAAAAAAATACATATTGAACTTGTTGAGGTTCAAAAGTTTTCTAAAGAAAGTTGTTGATTTTGAACAGTTTTCTAAAGAAAATTTTTGAGACTGAAAAGTTTTCTATAAAAAGTTGTTGGGACTGATTCAAAATCAAGATTTTTCTTTTGAAAATCATTGAGTTTTTTATAGAAAATTTAGAAAATGTTTTGCTGATACGTAAAGATGTTTTATAGATAAGGAAATTATTGAGAGTTTTTATAGAAAGTTGTTGAGATTGAAGAGTTTTCTATAGAGAGTTCTTGAGTTTGAAGAAATTTTATAAAAAACTATTCAAAACTAACGAGTTTTGTATATTTAATTGTTGAGAAAGTAATTTGTTGAGACTAAACAGTTTTCTATAGAAAATGGCTGAGCCTGAAGTGGTTTCTATAGTAAATTGCTAATAAGAAAAAGTTTTCTATTGAAAGTTTTGAGATTAAAGAGATTTTTATAGAACATTTTTGAGACTGAAGAGTTTTCTAAAAGATATGTTGCAGTTGTTGAGATTCAACAGTTTTCTAACGATTTTGGACAGTTTTCTATAGAAAATTGTTAAGACTGAAGAGACTGAAAGACAATTTAGACGAGACAGAAAAGTTTTCTTTAAAAAATTAAGAAGACTAAAGAGTTTTCTATAGAAAGTTGAAGAGATAAAATAGATTTTTGCAGTTGTTGAGATTGAACATTCTAAAGGAAATTGTTGAGACCCAAGATTTTTTATAGATAGTTGATGAGAATGAAGAGTTTTCTATAGATAGTTGTTGAGTTTGAAGAAACTTTTGTAGAAACTTTTCGAAACTAAAAGGTTTCCTTTAGAAAATTTAGAATATTTAAAAGATTTCTATAGAAAATTGTTGAGATTGAAGACTAAACAGTTTTCTATAGAAAATGGCTGAGCCTGAAGTGTTTTCTATAGTAAATTGCTAATAAGAAAAAGTTTTCTATTGAAAGTTTTGAGATTCAAGAGTTTTTTCTATGAAATTGTTGAGACTGAAGTGTTTTCTATAGTGAAAAGTTAAAGTTTTTTTATAGAAAGTTGTTGTGATTTAAAAGTTTTTTGTTATAGAAAATTGTTGAAATTAAAGATGTTTTTGAAGAAAATTATTGATAATCAAGACTTTGAAAAGAAATTTTTCTGTAGAAAATTATTGAAACTAAAGAGTTTATACCTTTTTTATAGAAAATTCTTGGGACTGAAAAATTTTTTCATTGAAAATTGTTAAGGCAGAAAAGTTTTCTTAAGAAAATTGTTAAGACTCAAAATTTAGAGAAGAGCTTTTTATAGAAAATGTCTGAGACTGAAGTAAATTGTTAGGATTTATGCTTTTTATAATAAATTTTAGAGATTCAAGAGTTCTCTATAGAGTTGAGATTTGAATTATGTAAAAATATAACATATTTCTTAAAAAATTTGTCGAAAATCCTTTAAAAAATCATCAACTAATTTATAGAAATTTCAAAATTCTAAAATTATAAAAAATTCCTTAAAAATAAAAAAAATATTCGAAAATTTTCTATAAATGTAGAATTAATCTAAACTACTTTCTATTCTAGTGTAGGGTGTACATTTACGATGACAAAACTAAAACATATGTTTTAATTATTATGGATATTTGTTTTTTTTATTATTTTATTTATGTACTTTTTTCCAAAACCATTTACTGTTTAATGTTCTTAAACAATCTCGTAAATATGTGTCTTTCTTTAGATATTTATTTTGTAAAAAAAAAACAAAATAATTGTAATAATTTGTTCATGCTTATATTAATGATTTCTAAGAAATTCGAAAGTAATTATTTGAATTTATTTCAAAATTTGAATAGATTTTAATTTTTGTTTCTAATAACAAAAATGTGTTTGAATTTAAAAATAGAATAGAAATTATAATAAAATAAACAAATAGCGAAAAAAAAGAGCTTAACAAATTTTTAAATAGTGCATTTTGGTGTGAAGTTTTTTATGGTTTTAAGATTTTAGCTTTATATTTTGAATTCAAAATTCGTTATGGGTTTTAAATAACAGATTTTGTTTTTTGTAAAAAAATTTATGTTATAGAGAGCATAATCATATTTTGTGTTTATTTTTCTTACCAAAAGTGTTTAATTTAAACTGAAATCCACAAATATTTCTTTAAAAGGTTTGAGTGTGTGTGTGTGGGGGGTCTTTATGGAATTTTTTTATTTTTAGGTAAATAAGCTACTTATAAGTAATAAATACAAATTATTTCATTAAATGTTGTATTATTATCATTATAAAATATCAAAATTGTAGATACCGTTTACTTTTTTATGTTAAACAATTTAGCCCTTTTTTCGTTTAATTATTAAGACGATTATTTCAATAATTTGTTATTATAATTAAGTTTTATAGTTGTGTTTTTTTTTTTTTTTGTTAAGAAAAGACAATAGTTAAATTGTTAAATTCAACCTTCAGATGTTTATTAGGTGAAATAAAACAAAATTTGTTATAAATTAGTTTTAATTAGGGATGACCTTAAATAGGGTGCAGTTAAATTAATAATTAAATTGTTAAGAGAATCAAAGTTAATCAACTTTAACTTTAGGTAAGAAATTGTTACTGATGTATATGAATTAAAAAGTTATAAATAAGATTTAAATGTTTGATTAATTTTTCCAAAATAAAAAACAGGGTCCGAATTGCCGTAATACGTAATAAGATTTTGTAATGGAAATACATTTCGAAATTAAAATTAAGATAAAATGTATTACGATCCTTTTCGATAACAAATGTCATCGTCTCAAAAAGAAACATATTTGATTTTTTCAATAAACAAAATTTCAGTAAATTTCCTTTTAAAAAAAAATTTAGAGAATTTGTTATTTTAAAAATTTACGATTCATATTTTAATATCAGAAAATTTCGATAATTTTTCTACTTTTCAATGAGTTTTGTATTTTTAGAAAATTTTTAAAAATTTTTTGATTTAAACAAAAATTTCGATAAATTTTAAATGTTTTTCCAATTTTTTTTTTTTTTTGAAATTTTTGTTAAATTTCCTATTTTTTGAACATTTTTTTTTTAAATCTTCTATTTTTTAGAAAATTTTTTATAAATTTTCTTTTAGAAAATTTTTTATAAATTTTATTTTAGAAAATTGTTTTCTATACAAAGATACTCATAATCAAACGTTTAATGAAAAAAATTGTTGGGACTCATGTGTTTCTATACAGGAAATTGTTGAGAATCTAGAGTTTTCTATAGACATTTTTAGAAATTCAAAAGTTTTCTATAAACAAGTTCTGAGATTCAATAGTTTTCTAGAGAAAATTATTAAGGCTCAATAGCTTTTCATAGAAAATTGTGCCGACTCAAGAGTTTAAGAAACAATTGAGTCTACAGGGCTTTCTATAGACAATTTTGTGACTGAAATATGATTATTCTACAGAAAATTGTTGTATCTATGGAGTTTTCCTTAGAAAATTGTTAAGATTTAGAAGTTTTCTATAGAAAATTGTTGAGATTTAAGAGTTTTCTATATAAAATTGTTGAGCTTTAAGAGTTTTCTATAGAAAATTGTCGAGCTTTAAGAGTTTTCTATAAAAAATTGACTCACGAGTTTTCTTTAGAAAACTGTTAAAACTCAAGAGTTTAAAGAAATTGTTAAGACTAAAGAATTTTCTATAAAAAATTGTTAAGATTTCTATAGAAAATTGTTAGGACTCAGGAATTTAAAGAAACTGTTGAGACTCTACATCTTTCTACAGACAATAGTTTTCTATTGACAATATTTGAGACTCAATAATTTTCTAAAGAAAATTGTTGAAACTCAAGAGTTTAAAGAAACTGTTGAGACTCTAGAGTTTCGTATAAACAATTATTGAGACATAATAGTTTTCTACAGAAAATTGTTGATACTCAAGAGTTTTTTTATAGAAAATTGTTAAGACTCAAAAGTTTAAAGAAACTGTTATGTTTTCTATAGAAAGTAGTTGAGACTTAAAAGTTTTCTATAAGAAATGTTTAAGACGTCAAAGTTTAAAGAAACTCTTGAGACACAAGAGTTTCCTATAGAAAATTGTTGAGAGTCAAAAGTTTTCTATAGAAAATTGTTGAGATTCAAGAGTTTTCTATAGAAAATTGTTGAGACTCAAGAGTTTAAAAAACTGTTGATTCTTAAGAGTTTTATGTAGAAAATTATTGAGACACTTGGGTTTTCTATGGAAAATTGTTGAGACTCTAGAGTTTTCTATAGAAAACTGTTGAGACTCAAGAGTTTAAAAAATAACTGTTGATTCTTAAGAGTTTTATGTAGAAAATTTTTAGACTCTTCTGTTTTCTATGGTAAATTGTTGAGACTCCAGAGTTTTCTATAGAAAATTGCTGAGATTTTTGTGTTTTCTATAAAAAATTTTATGTTACTCCAAGTTTTCTACAGAAAATCGTTGAGATTCTAGAGCTTTCTGTTGACAATTGTTGAGACTCTAGAATATAACGAAACTGTTGAGTCTCTGAAGTTTTTTATAGAATACTCAAAGAGTGTTCTATTGGAAATCGTTGTTACTCAAGAGTTTTTTGTAGAAAATTGTTAAGAGGCAATAGTTTCTTGAAGAAAATGTTTAAGACTGAAAAGTTTTTTGTAGAAAACATTCTCCATTTACGAAATATTTAATTTTGCTTAAAATAAAAATCCGTATCAATAAATTCAAAATTTTCAAAAAAAAAACTTTAAAATCTTAACAAAAACTTTCATTACCAGTTAGGGGGTTAAAATCCTTAAATTTATTTACACAAAAGCTTTTTAAGTCAATATTTAAACATAATGACGATCATTAAAGGTAAGTACTTGCAAGTAATGAGAAAAATCAGTCAATGTAAATTGACGTTTATAAAGTGTTTCTATGTAATTAAAACGATTGAAAAGTAAGTGGTTACATAAGTGGTTGCAACTCAAAGTCATTATCAAGTTTTTGCTAGGATGTTTTCCAATTTACTTAAACCCATTAATTTAACCAAAGTAAAACGTTTTTAAAGTGCTTCCATGTAATCAGAACGATTTAGAAGTATGTTAATACATAAGTGGTTACAACTGCAAATCATTGCCAAGTATTTGCTGGGATGTTTTCCTACTTTGCTTAAACGTGTTAATTTAACCAAAACACTTTTATAAACTAAATTTTAATTTTTCAAAAATTACTTAGAAATGATTAACAAAGTTATTAGTTAATAAGCTGTCATTAATAAAAAATTATTTCAAATTTTTACACACACCCAAAAGGAAACGGAAATACTAAACTTAAAAAAATTTACTTATAATTTTCAGATTCTATAACAACTGGCTGCAGTGTTTAAAACAATATGCAATAAAATTTATTATTGTTATGAAAATAATAAAATTTCCTTGAAATTATTTTCAAGTTTATGGTCAAGTTTAAGTAAAAAAAAAATTCACATACAATTCTTATAAAATTTATATAAAACTATAAAATTCTCAGAAAAAGCACAAAAAAATAAAAAAACTATATATTTAATAAAAGGAATCTTAAATCAAAACAAATTTAAATAAAATTTTGTGTTTGAAAATGAATGAAAGTGACCTTGTCACAATGGATTTCAAACGAAGCGGAAAGATGAAAAATACGAAAAAAAGAAACATCATTGACGGTTGATTAGAAAAGTATTAAATCAAGCTTTATTTAAAAATTTAAATGCAATATTGATTTTGATTTTTTTTTACACAAAATAAAGCTTTAATTAAACGAAAGGGAAGGAGAGAGTGTGTAGAGATGTAGGGGTGAGAGGGTATGTTGGGTTTGTGCTGATGTTTGTAACGCACAATAATATTGGGCTTAGAATGATTTTCTGAGTGTGTTTAGTTATGTCCGTCCGTGTGTCTGCCTGTCCGTCTGTATGTCTATCTGTCCGTCCGTCTGTATGTCTGTCCGTCCGTCCGTCTGCATGTCTGTCCGTCCGTCCGTCCATGTAAACCTTGTAATGAAACTACAGCTCGAATCTCGGAGATAATTCAATGAAATTTGGCACATGATCTTCATGATACCGGAGACGAAACCTATTGAAATTGATTAACGTCGGTCCATTTTTTCACCTAGCCCCCATGCAGCTGAACCCGCCGAATAGTGTTTGTAAACCTTGCAATCAATCTACAGGTCGCAATTTTAGAGATAATTTAATAAAATTTGGCTCATGATCTCCTATGATACCGGAGACGAAGCCTATTGAAAATGGTTAACATTGGTCCATATTTCATACAACTGAACCCGCTGAATAGGGCTCTTAAGTTCATAATTATGTTTAAAATAGTCGTATCTTGACTAAAAGCTGTAAAACCAAGTTCTATACTTGACTTGACGGCCCTAATGAATTTTATAACTATAGGGCCGTATTTTACCGTAGCACCTATAAAAAGCTGCCTTCAAAATTTGACTTAAATGTCCACAATTTTATTCAACAATAAATGGCTTAAGTATATCTGTGACAAGGTACAATTCAACTAAATGTTTTATTATGAAAACTATCACATTTTATTTTTGTAACAAATGTAGGGTATTAAAAGGTCGGCCTCGCCCAACTATAACTTGTTACTTGTTTTTGATTTGAAATAAATCTTTATGGATTTAACATAAATTCAGACATTGTGTGTGGTTTTGTATTGTCATGATTCTGCTGCATGTTGTTTGTCTACAAAGTGAGCCAGTGAATGAACAAACATTTAGTGGTCAGTTAAATGGTCGATTGGTCGGTTGTTAGGTTGTTGGGTTAAATTAAACAAATGGACAAAAATGGTTGTGCTGGTATTAAGAAAGATTTATGTCTTATGATGATGTATGTTTATTGAAAAATATGGAGACAAAACAAAAAGCGAAAGAAAAAAACTTAGATGACAAGCAAATATCATATTAAGGTAGCAAAATTGATCACTTGTGGTTTTGGGTATTCTTGCCACACACACATAACTGAGGATATCTCAAGAAAACATGATTCATACAGGAAACATTTTTGGGACAAATGCAAATTAGCTTATCTGAGTTATAAATTTTAACACATTTTTTAAAAATTTTATAATATTTAACAATAATTTTCTTATCTTTACAGATTTATTTTGTTTTAAAAGAAACAAGCGTCAAATTCCACGCAAGAAGAAAGCAACTAAGGAGGAGACACAAACTCCTCATAAAACCTAGAAAATAACACACAAAAAAAACTCAACCAAACTAAAACCACCACCATGAAAGTAACTAAATCCATGTGTCATCTAACAATAATTGTTTTATGTTGTCTTTTATCAGTTTTAGCTGAAACTCTAGACACACGACATTTACAAAAACAACATCTAAAACATTTAGCACAACAACAACAACAGCAGCAGCAACAAACACATCATCAACACAATCAACATTCACATCATCATCGACAACATCTAACAAAAGTAAGACAACAATTATTAAATAGCCCCAACAATGCAGCTGCTGTCAACACTAGACAATCAAGAAAATTAGATTTAAAATCACCAACAACTTCAATAGCTTCACATCTAGAAAATCCCAATAGTCAAGTGGAACTTATTGAAAATGTTAAGAATATCATACCAAAGAATACAACAGCCCATGGCAGCTCTACTAAATTGAGACGTCTAAGTGCTAAAGATTATTATAATAAATCCATACAGAGACGTTATAATGCACGACGTAATGCTCATGATGATTGGGCCTATAATACCTATAATGTTCATACGAATACATATGTTCCAACTCAAACGCAATCTCATGCCGGTAAGGGTGATGATAATAGTGATGATGTAGAATTTGTTAGTAATACAGGAGTAAAATCTTTACCTGATTGGTCGAGACGTGGTTATGGTCCAGCAATGGTACCAACTTCGGGTCCTACACGTAAGACAACAACAACATCAACTACAACTTTGGCCCCACCTGCCATGATACCAGCCAGACGTGGTTATCCCTTAGCGCCACCCACTAGTGTGGGATCTGATAGCCCCACTACTGA
This sequence comes from Lucilia cuprina, assembly GCF_022045245.1. Taxonomy (NCBI): domain Eukaryota; kingdom Metazoa; phylum Arthropoda; class Insecta; order Diptera; family Calliphoridae; genus Lucilia; species Lucilia cuprina. Next base: position 44,329,685 of record NC_060953.1, on the reverse strand, counting down.
AGATCCTTTCGAAACGAATGTTATTAGTAGAAATCCAAGTGGTATGGATCCCAAGGATATGGAAAAGTAAGTACAAATGTTTAAATTGTAGTCGATTTGAAAGATTTTTGGAAAGCAATATAAAAAGTTTTCTATATTATGTAAAAGTTTAAACAATAACATTTTCTAGGAATAAGTCAATAATATAATGTGACTCCAATGATTTTCAATATAAAATTTTGATCGACAGATTTTTAAATATACCGTTTTCATACAAAGCTTTTTAAAAATATTTTAACCATTTTAAATAGTAAATAAATAGAATAGTAAGTCCCAATCAAATTTATCAAACTATCCAGAAAAATGCTACCTAGCTAAATCGATCTGGAGAGTAGTTCTGAGCCGACAAAAAAGGGGACTTTGCAGTCCCTCTGAATCCTGATCACTACGAAAATTGGCGCTTTCATTTGAACTTGTATAAAGTCAAATTTTGCCGAGTTTTGCAGAGATTTGCATCTAACCGATGGACCGATTTTAATTATTTTTAATAGGCATCGTTCTTGGGTCAAAAGAAGAGAATATTACGACCTATAGGAAGCGCACAAGGTTTTTACATGCAAATGCAAACGCAGACGGACGGACATAGCTAAATCGATTCAGAGGGTGATTCTGAACTGATTGTTATACTTCAAGATGGCTGTTCGACCAATTTATTTGAGGGTTACCAACACGAGCACAAAGGCAAATAGAGCTGTAGAATATTTCTTACGTAAAAGCTTTCTAAATATTTAAAATCGATGACAAAAGTTTTCATTTCAAATTCTTTTACAAATAATGATGTAAAATTGTTCTTTCTTAAATGATCAACAAAAATTTTCATTTAAAACTTCTGATAAGTTTTCTATAAAAAGCTTTTTATTGAAGAAAAGCTGAGAAACTTAAAAAAGCTTTCTAAATAAATATTAAGCAAACAGTTTTGAATGTACGAAAGCTTTTTATTGAACTTTTCACAAAAGTTTAATAAGTAAAACTCTTGATAAAAGTTTTCAGTTGCTAGGTTTCCATTAAAAAAAATTTATAAAAGTTTGACCATTGACAAAAGTTTTCCTAAAGAACTTTTAATTAAAGTTTTCTACAAAAAAAACAAATCTACAAAACTTTAAATAAAACTTTCTTAATTGGGATTTAATAATACCTAATTAATTTTTCACAAAAGCTTTCTAAAACTTTTGACAAAAGTACTGACAACTTTTGACAAAGCTTTTTATTTTGAAATTTCATGTGGGCGAGGAGCCACGCCCATATTGAGAAAAAATTAAATCAGTTTATTTAAGAAAATATAACAGACGTCCGAAATACCACTGTCAATATGATTATTTATGACAAGAAGAACTTTAATATTAATCTAAACATTTTGAAGGGGCGAACTTTAACAAGAATCTTTCAATTTTACTTGAAGAACTTTGACATTCATGAGAATATTTAGTTAATAACGGACGGAATTTGAATGTGGGGCTTGTCACCTCCCATAAGAATTAAATACAAAATTTCGTAATGAGAAACCAATAGAACTAAAAAAGTTCAGACTTTCATGGGGGAAGGCTTGGTTCCCCCATATGAATTAAATAGAATAATTCGTGTATCTAGGAAACTATTAGAGCCAGAATCTTAAAATTTGACATGAAGAACTTTGACATTCATGTCAACATTTAGAGAATAACGGCCGGACTTTTAATGGATGACTTGGCACCTATCTCATGAAATAAATACAAAATTTCTTATAACTGGGAAACTATTAGATTATTAAAGCCTTAATTAACAATCGGAAAATTGGCAAACTTACGTGGCATCTCCCATATGTAACAAAGTGTATATCTGGAAAACTATTGTAGTTCGAATCTTCAATATCGTTAAGCGGGCTTTTATTTACAATTTTCTGTGGAAAATTGTTTAGGTTTTCTTTAGAACATTGTTGAGACTCAAGAGTTTCTTCTATAAGTAACTCTTAAGTCTCCCTCTCTCTTTCTATAAAATTGCTGAGTTTTCTATGGAAAATTCAATAGTAAATCATTGAGGGTAATTTTCGAAAATCGAGAGTAAATGCTTTAGAGAGTTTTTTTAGATAAATTTTGAGAGATTAAACAATTTTTCAAGTTTTAATTGAAATAATTAAAATTTTCGTTAATATAATTAAAAGACTTATAATGAGACTTGTAGAATAAAAATAAGTTTCTGGACTTACCTTTAAAGTTAGTTAGTTTGAAAGGAGGTTGTTTTTACTTAAAATCCGAAGAAAAGCACCATGGTCTCTATTGGACCTGTTGTGCACACATAAACCCATTTTTATAATTAATTTTTTTGTTGTTGAATTTTGAACAACAATTATTTTTAAAAAATTCCTTGTAAATCACTTATTTTATATACACTATTGATGAAAATCTGTAAAGAATGAAAAGAAAATAATTTATTACTAAATTTTATTAAAATTCTTAATAAAATAAAAAAAATATGTCGAATTCTAAAAATTTTCTTGAAATTTTAAAGAAAAACTAATATTATTTAACCAGAATTAACTGAATTTCAAACTAAATGTCATAAATTTTTGTTTAGTGCAATAAATTTTATTTATTATAGTAAACGATTTCTTGCAATATGTTTTCAATCAAATATATAAAAGAAAAAAATCTTTGTTTTTTTTATCAGTTATTTTTTTCTAATTTATTAGTGTTTTTATTATAAAAGACATTCAATTGATTTAAATAAATTATTATTTGTCATTTGATTGTCACAATAGTATAAAAGAAAATAATATAATAAAAATTATTAATACAATATTTGTTTGTAGAAAAAGACACTAGATTTAGAAACAAAGAAATTAAAATAAATTAGAAATCTATAAAAATTATTAATTAAAGGCGCCATTAATATGTTTTAAAATTAACTCATGTAATGTTAATATTAAAAAAAAAAAAATTTTTATGGAAAATTTCCAACATTTTAATTAAATGTATGGCAAAGCATTAATGTATTTTTATGATCCCTTATTATTGCTTGTAATTTGCATTTAACTACAATTAATAAAAAAAGATACGATTTTTTTTACATTTTAATTACTTCATTTAGCTTAATGTTTGTGCTTTTTTAGATCAGACATGTCTGTTGGTCTGTAAAACTATATTGAAACATTTAAAGACAATTATAAATAGTTTTACCAGCTTGAAACGTCTTATGGACAGATGTGAAATTACAATTGAGGCGACCAGCGACGTTTTATATGTACTAAGTACTACTAGATTTAAAAAGTTTTGTTTCGATCAGCTGATGACAAGCTTTTAAAGTTGGAAACTATTAAACGTCTTATGAATAAATGTGAAATTACAATTGTGGCTATCGATGACAGTTTATAAATAACTACAAAGTTTACAAGTACTACAAGCTTTAAAAAGCTTTATTTCGATCAGCTGATGACAAGCTTTTAAAAGCTTTATAATGAAACAATTAAAGATAAATATAAAAAGTTTTGCCAGCTTGACTCGCTACAAACAAATGTGAAATTTCAATTGTGGCGATCGGTGACGGTTTATAAACAATTATAAAACTTAAAAGTACTACAATCTTTTAAAAGTTTTGTTTTTATCAACTAGAGACAAACTTTTAAAGAGTTTTATTTGGGTCAAATGAAAGTTCTGTGGAGATAAAGAAAGTACGATCTTTTAAAAGTTTTGTTTCGTTTTCTTGATGAACAAGCTTTTGAAAGATTTACTACAAGCTTTTAAAAGTTTTGTTTTTATCAACTAGAGAAAAGCTTTTAAAAGTTTTATTTGGGTTAAATGAAAGTTCTGTAGAGGTAAAGAAAGTACGAGCTTTTAAAAGTTTTGTTTCGTTCACTTTATGGAAAAGCTTTTTAAAGTTTTATTAGGGCAACTAAAAGTTCTGTAAAAGCCGTGATATACGGTTGTTGGATTTTACAACGTGTTCAGTAAAATGTTCAGAAAATGTCAAATAATCGTCTGAACTTACAATTTTCCTATTGCAACGTTGTCAGAAAAAGCATTACCGAAAATATTGCAGGACAAAATTTGTAAGTTGGCAGTATTATTAGACATTGTAGGCACATTTTACTGCCAACGTTGTAAGATCTAACAACCGTATATACATAGCAAAAGAAAAAAATTAAAACTGAACATTTCCAAAGTATTTCTTGTAAACTTAAGGACAATTTTAATATCTATTAGATTTTTCAAAAATAATTCCCAACTAATATCGCCTGTCGCTGCAGTTGTAATCGTATAAAATCTTTAAATTACTGGAATTAATTAACAAAACTATTTTTAAATAAAGAAATATATTGAAATATTATCCATAATTTTATACTTGATTAACCAAAGAAAACGAACGAGAAAATATATCATAACAAAAAAATTTATTAAATAGAAAGTGTCATTAATTCCCAACAAACATTATAAATGTTCAACATTTAATTGTTGTAATTTTAAATTGCAAATTCATATTCATATACAAAGTAATGCAAATATGAACAAGTTAAAGAAATAATTTTTAATTAAAATTTATGTTTTTGCTGTTATTAAAATTTAATCTTTTATACATTTTTTTTTGTAGAAATACTTATATAAATTGCAAAATTGTATTACACCAACAACTATAAAAAGAGACAAGTCAATTTATTTCAATACTCCTTTTCCAATCATTGTATGAAATAATATATAATGATCTTTTGTTTATGTCTCAGAATAAAAAAATATATATAAATAAAATCAAATTTATGACCATGGCTAATTCTGGTAGATCATCTTTATTATAGAAGGAATACAAAAGGACAGGGTGTTTTGGCAGGAAATGTACTTTTTAGTTTTGTTGCTGGAAACTAGACAATATATTAATCCTTTCATTAGAAAAAATTTCTCTAGTCTTGCCAACTTTTGTACAAAATAAAATCTGCACTAGTTTAGAAAACTTTTCTATAGAAAAAGTTGATTAAAACTTATTTATAGCAACTTTTCTGTAAAAAAAGTTTCTCTAGTCTAAACAACATTTCTATAGAAAAAGTTGCTCTGTAGAATCAGAGCAACTTTTTCTATAGTCCAGACAACTTTTTTATAGAAAAAGTTTATTTAGTCCTGACAACTTTTCTCTAGATAAAGTTGTTCTAGTCTAGAAAACTTTTATCTAGATAAAGTTGCTTTTGTCTAGAGAACTTTTCTCCTGATTAAGTTGCTCTAGTCTGGACAACTTTTGTCTAAATAAAGTTGCTCTAGTCTAGACAACATTTGTCTAGCTAAAGTTGTTCTAGTCTAGACAACTTTATTATAGAAAAAGTTGCTCTTCTCATAGTCTAAAGCCTTCTATAAATAACTTTCCTATACAAAAACATGCTCTATAGACAACTTTATTATAGAAAAAGTTGCTCTTCTCATAGTCTAAAGCCTTCTATAGATAACTTTCCTATACAAAAACATGCTCTATACTAACCTCTAGACTAGAGCTGTAAGGAGCTCTAGTTGACACACTTTTCTATAGAAATAGTTTGGTCTGTTCTAGACAACTTTTCTTTAGAAAAAGTTGCTCTAGTCTAGGCAACTTTATATAGAAAAAATTGCTATAGTTTAGACAACATTTCTATAGACAAGGTTGGTTCTAGTCTAGACTAGAAAAAGTTGCTCTAGTCTAGGTTATTTTCTATAGAAAAACTTGCTCTAATTTAGACAACATTTCTATAGACAAATTTGCTCTGGTCCAGGCAACTTTTCTATAGAAAAAGTTGCTCTAGTCTAGATAAACTTATATAGAAAAACTGTTGTAGTTTAGATAACATTTCTATAGACAATGTCTAATGTAAGACTTTAGTCTAGACTACATTTTTTTACAAAGAGTTATTAGACTACAAAACGTTGCTCTAGTCTTAGTTATTTTCTATAGAAAAAGTTGCTCTAGTTTAGACAACATTTCTATAGACAAAGTTGCTCTAGTCCAGGCAACTTTTCTATAGAGAAAGTTGCTTTAGAAAATCTAAAGAAAGAGTTATTCTAGTCTAGACAACATAAATAAAAAAGTTGATATATTCTATACAAATTTTCTATAGAAAAAGTTGCTCTAGTCAAGATAAGTTTTCTATAGAAAAAGTTACATTTCTATAGAAAAAGTTACACCATTCAGTAGCACTTTTGTATTGAAAAAGTTGTTTAAGTCTAGATAACTTCTCTATAGAAAAATCCACTTTAGTCGAGACAACTTTTCTATAGAAAATGTTATTCTAGTTTAGCCAAATTTCCTATGAAAAAAGTTGCCTAAGTATAGACAACATTTCTATAAGAAAAGTTGCTCTAGTCAAGACAAGTTTTCTATGAAAAAAGTTGCTCTAAAACTTTTCTATGGAAAAAGTAGTATAAACATGATTTCTTTAGAAAATTTTGTCCACTTTTTTTAAGAAAAATTTTGTTTGAATTACAGTTCAAGCTACTTAGTGATTAAGTGATTGTTTTAAACTTTATTTCACTGAAGCTTTTAAAAGCTTTAAGACCTTACATTGAACGATTGAAGTTATTTAAAAATGGTGACAGTTAGTCACAAGTGACATTGTCAGAAATCAAAATTGCCGTAAAATTAAAAATGACATATCTTTTGAAAATACTCTTTTTCTCTTCTGAACAATAGTTATTCTGTATTTAATTGAACTTTCAATTATTATTGTAACAAACAATAACAAAAAAAAAAACCTAAAAGTAGTTAAGATTTTTTTGCTTGAAAAAAATACAACTGCAATTAACCTTGAGCAATTTGGCCTTTTTTTCATTTATAAAAAAAAATATGTTCAAAAAAATTATAAAGGAATGGTATGAAATAGACTAAATCGTAAGAAAGATAGTATCTAGCAAAATCAATGCGTATATGTTGAACGTATGTATTGTGTTTAAGGAAGTGGGCGTTTTTCTTTAAATGTAATTAATATTGAGGTTGTTCTTTTTTTCACATTTTCATTTTGCTTTGTTTGATTTTATGATTTTGCAACACCTTTTGGAGAGACACACCTCTCGATTAATACAAAACAAAAAACAATATAATAATAAATTGCTGACCAGTCAACCTGATAAAAGATAAATGGACTACTACACGGCTGCCTTGTTGGAGGAAATAAAAACATAATTTTGTCTAGATTTCTAACAGTTGGGTAAGACAATAATAACAATATGATGTGTAAGAAATTGAAAGATAATAATTAAAGGCACAGAAAACAAATTATTAAATGTGCAAAATATAGAAAATTATAGATTTAAGTTTGATTTAGGAAGATTTAATTGAAAACATTTGGACAGAAAAGGTCTTAGATTATCTAAATATTTCTTTCTACACGCAGAGAAAAAAATTGATTGAATTATAAATATCCTAGCACTCTTTTAAATCCCTGCCCATAACGCACACAGTCATTACTTAATTGTTGCTAAGGTTGACATATTAACATAAAATGATTGATATCACGACACATGTAACCGACTCGACGAGAATGAGTGCAACAACAACAATAACCAACTACTACAAACAATAGTGAAGTGATTTGAATATCAAATATAAACAATCTTTAAGATCTCTCAACATATTTGCACGTTTTCAATGTAAATTCTAAACGTTTGCAACAGTTGTTTGCATCAATCATTTATTCTTTCAAATAAATAATAAAAAAAACAAAATACAAACAAACAATTTGCAACAAAATGCAGCACGTGCAATTTCAAAAGTTTTGCAAAATTGAATTTAAAAAATTATGAATAATTTTTGTGCACACAAAGTGAAATATATATAAAAAATTGATTTTAAATTATTTTTTATTCTTTTGATTTTTCTTGTTAAATTTTTTTCCTCAAATAACGACTTGTGATGAAATTATGCAAATAAGCGCCATAAAAACCTACATTTTAAGTAACAATTCCATGGGATACTTTTTCATTCGGTTGCTACGTTCATAAATTGATGGCGAGAGAGTTGGTATGTTGCTGTCTTTGTCACAGCAGTTTAAGAAGTAGTCAATAAACTCTTTATATACTTACAACATTTTGAACAAAGTTTCCAATAGGTTGTCTTGAATTTATATTACTTCTCTATCTTCTAAGAAAATGTCTACTGCTTACATTATGTGTCCTTGGTAATCTAACCGAAAGACAACCATCATAATCAGAGTCTCTAAAGAATTACTTTTATGCAATTGTCTATTACAATTCAAATAATCACTTTTTAAAACTAATCTACATACCTAAGTTAATTGTTAAATTATAATCTATAAGTAGAGGTACCACAGTCACCCCGAACTGCTGGGTTTTTGTAGATTTTTCCTTTATTTAAAGTGCATGCGTTTATTTGCAGTTTTGCTATAAAATCATATGAAATCGCTAGACAAGACACCTAAAGAGTTGATGAAAAGTTGAAGTGTCTAAAAATGTTTGATGTTTTAAAGTGTTTTTAAGATTTTGCTGCTGACGATGGTGCTGCTGCTGATGATGATGCTGTGAATGAATCTCTAACATTATTATTTTTAGAGAATACACCAACATTTTAAAATTCTTTTAAATAAAGGCAATATAAGCCAGATCTTACGCTACTAACATGAGTTTAAGTCTATACAACTTTTCTATATAAAAAGTAGTTTTCTATTGAAAAATTAATTCTAGTCTAGTAACTATTAAACCGCAACTCCTCGCTCTACACTAAATAACAATTACGAAGAAAAAGTTGCTCTAGTCTAGACAATTATTCTATAGAAAAAGTTGCTCTAGTCTAGACAATTATTCTATAGAAAAAGTTGCTCTAGTCTAGACAACTTTTCTATTAAAAAAGTTGATCTAGTCTAGACAACTTTTCTATAGAAAAAGATGCTCTAATCTAGACAACTTTTCTATAGAAAAAGTTGCTCTAGTCTAGACAACTTTTCTATAGAAAAAGTTGCTCTAGTCTAGACAACTTTTCTATAGAAAAAGTTGCTCTAGTCTAGACAACTTTTCTATAGAAAAAGTTGCTCTAGTCTAGACAACTTTTCTATAGAAAAAGTTGCTCTAGTCTAGACAACTTTTCTATAGAAAAAAATGCTCCAGTTTAGACAACTTTTCTATACAAAAAGTTGCTCTAGTATTGACAACTTTTCTATATAAAAAGTTGTTCAACTTCTACAAAAGTTGCTCTTTCCTATAGAAATTCCCAGAATTTTTTTAACATATTGGAAAATATCTCCAGCCAATTTTAAAAGTTGGTCTAGTATTTCACCCCCAAATGTGTTCCCCTAAATTCGTCCAAAATCCAAGTATCTTTATATCATTTCTATTTGAAACACTGCAAGCAACTTTAAACAAGTAGCTTAAGATAATTAATAGAAAAGAAACCCACAAACAACTAATATTTACAAAACCAACAAAATCATTATTGGCAGCAACAAAATTCAACATCTCAAAAAGTTCACACGCAATCAATAATCAATAGAATTAAAAAAATGAAAAAGACACACACATAAGCAGGCATCTGCTGTTGGATCTACCTGTCGGCCTGAAAATTTGTTGATGCAGCACATCAACACTAAAGCAACGAGTTGCAAATAAATAAATATTGAAGAATAATAAAAAAGTGTTTATAAAAATTGTTGTTTTTGTTGTTAATTTCACAAGAAAAATACCATTTTAGTAAAAATAAAACTAACGAAAAACTGATCATCAAACATTTTGATGTTGACATACAATGTTGCATGATGGTTAAGGAAAATGTTGGCGTTACTCATTTGCTGCTGTAAATACAAATCTTTATTGTATACAATTTTATTACTTGTTGGTGATGAGGCTGATGCTGTTCACTGTTTTTCTTTTTATTTTGATTGATGTCTAAGACATCGAATGTTTGAACTGAAGTTGCTGTTGTAATTTTTTGCTTTTTATAGATAAACACCGATAAATCAATTAATTTTCAATGCTAATGCTTCAATTTCAACACAATCCCATAAATTATAAAAAAGCACACATTCACACACACACATACATAAAAAGAAAAAAACTAAATCAACTATCTGAAAATAGAAAATTAAATAAATAAAACAACAACTGTGCTGAAGCAACAACACACAGCCACATGTTGTCGTAACTCTGGTAAAATAGCTCGTACGTCTTCATATGTTTATGCAAGTAAGTTGGGGCTAAAGTATATAAATGTATCCGTATCTATAGAATACCTGTTGCATCTATTGATTTGCATATTAACCAAACCTGTGCTTGACTACAGCAGCTACTTACTGTTGGTTTAGCTAGCCCAGTTAATAAATATCTATTTTACAACAATATTTCTACAAGTGTGTGTTTTAATAGTTTGATATGTATTTTTTTCCATTTTGCCTGTAACTCTAGTGCAGTTATACATACATTCAAACATTCATACATACAACATTTAACTAAAGGTGCCACTTTGCAAATAGTTGTTGTCTGTAGCAAGCAGATCGCGTTAATTTACTGGTACTCTAGTCGATTTTAGTTGCATGTTTATTAGCAATTTGTTGTTGTTGCTGCTGCAATTATTGTGCATATGAGACGCCCCATTAAGCTTTAACAAACGCATAATGAAATGTTTTTTTTATACTTTTTTCAATTAAAACCAGTTGCATTCCCCCTATTTCAAAAGATACCCTCTATCTCCTTCTTTCAATTTGATGATTAATGTCTAGAGGTGTTACATTAAGTGGTATTTAATTGTTATTTCAGTTGATAAATGTATAATTAAATAGTTTTCTAGTTTTTAATCTTTTTTAAAAGAGTTTTGTATGATACACTTTTTTAAAATGATTATTATTATTATTATTTTTATATTGATGGACTGAATGAAAAGTTGTATAAATTTTAATTTAATTTTCAAAATTGGTCTATTAACAGTATACTATCACTTTATTTATGTTTAAAACAAATCGGTTAAAATTACTTTCTTTTACATATTGGAAAACAATGTATATTCTCGAATTGAAAAAAGAAATGTTCTTAGATCGCAATTAGCACTGAACTAGAAAATAACTGACCTAGAAGTAGAACTCAGCTAGAATTTAACTTAAGTCAACTAAATCAGAACTAATAACTGAACTAGAACTGAACTAGAACTGAACTAAAACTGAACTAGAACTGAACTAGAACTGAACTAGAACTGAACTAGAACTGAACTAGAACTGAACTAGAACTGAACTAGAACTGAACTAGAACTGAACTAGAACTGAACTAGAACTGAACTAGAACTGAACTAGAACTGAACTAGAACTGAACTAGAACTGAACTGAACTAGAACTGAACTGAACTAGAACTAGAACTGAACTGAACTAGAACTGAACTAGAACTGAACTAGAACTGAACTAGAACTGAACTAAAACTGAACTAGAACTAGAACTCAACTAGAACTGAACAAGAATGGAACAAGAACGGAACTGAAAAAGAACTGAACTAGAACTGAACTAGAACTAGAACTAAACTAGAACTAAACTAGAACTGAACTAGAACTGAACTAGAACTGAACTAGAACTGAACTAGAACTGAACTAGAACTGAACTAGAACTGAACTAGAACTGAACTAGAACTGAACTAGAACTGGAATTGAACTAGAGCTGAACTAGAACTGAACTAAAACTAAGTTAGAACTGAACAGCAACAGAACTAGAAATTAGGTAGAACTGAACTAAAATGAATAAGATCGGAAATAGAATGTAGAAACAAAGTTGTTTATCTTAATTTGACTCCTAAAATTTTTCTAAGTACATGAACAGATAAATAACCTTAATGTGTGTGTATGTATATTGGTCACAATCTTAATTATTATTAGATATTTCCTTTTGCTAACTGATAACGAAGCAAGAAAAAATAAAAGTCATTTAAACTTAAATGGTAGAACCCAGTAACCTATAGGAGACACCTACACAATATACATCGAAGTATGGTTCTTTGAATGACGATAGCCATACTACAATTATATTGATGCAGTGAATAGATGTTGTAGTCGTTCATGATATTTTTCATAGTGATTATAGTGTTTTCATGTTGCTGATACCAGTTTTTTTGTGGTAACAATGAAAAAAATTCACAAATTGCTTGTCATCGATGTTTGTCGATAATTAACTAAAACACAAGTGACAACGATTGAATGTTTTGATTATCGTCATGTATACAGTCAATCGTGAAGTGTTGTTGTCCTCTCTAAGGTTCGAGTATTCAAGACTAAACTTCTACATTTATAAACTTTGGTGCATGAATAATGATTTAAGAAAGAGAAAAACATAATATTATTCTTATGTGCTTAAAAATCTTGTTTAAAACATTAGAAAGATCTTTAAAGTAGTTGGATTTGTTAGAGTTTTAGAAAATATATTTTGTATTTTTGTGGCAACAAAGGGTCTGTTACATTCATATCTTAAATCTAACCTTACAAATAGTCAACACTAATGCATTTATAAATAGTTGTGTTGCTGCAAGTATAAATATACACTTACAATACCTTAAGCTGCAACATTGACATGCGCCAAATGTGTTTGTTACTGCAAGTCCCTTGTTTTTGGAAAATGTTGTTGTTTTTTTCTTGTTATTTGGTGTTTCTTTTTCACCCACAAGGTTTTTTCCTAACTGTTGCCACAACATGTTTAACAAGCAATTTGGTTTTTCATGGCCTATTCTTTTCATCGTGGAACAGAGTTTATCAACGTCATGCGATCAGTCAGAATTTTTCAGTTTTTTTTCTCCCCTTTTTTCTAATTTGTTGTTAAATTTTCTCCTTCAAGCCTTTTCGTTTCTAATTTTTTAAAAGCCTGTTAAAAGGTTTTTCTACAAATTTTGTTCATGTTTTAAAATTAGATTTTGTTTAAAAGTTTTTTTCTACACGTTTTTTAGGCAGTGTAATTATTAATGATGGATCTTGTATTTTCTTCCTAATTTTATGGTGTTTAAGAAACTGTAGTCTAGTACATGTCATTTTTTGTGTGAAAGAAAATGTAAATTTATTTTGGTAGGCGTTTTAAAAGACTTTATTTTATCTTTAGGAAACCTTTTAAATTAGCAAATGAAAAATCTATTTTATTATAAAACAGGCTGAGATTTTCACATGACATAACATTAGTTCTCATATTTTTCTATTTCAGTTCTTGTTCAGTTCTAGCTCAGTTCTAGTTCAGTTCTTGTTCAGTTCTAGTTCAGTTCTAGTTCAGTTCTAGTTCAGTTTTAGTTCAGTTCTAGTTCAGTTCTAGTTCAGTTCTAGTTCAGTTCTAGTTCAGTTCTAGTTCAGTTCTAGTTCAGTTCTAGTTCAGTTCTAGTTCAGTTCTAGTTCAGCTATAGTTCAGTTCTAGATCAGATCTAGTTCTAGTTCAGTTCTGGCTTAGTTCTAGTTCAGTTCTAGTTCAGTTCTAATTCAGTTCTAGTTCAGTTCTAGTTCAGTTCTAGTTCAGTTCTAGTTCAGTTCTAGTTCAGTTCTAGTTCAGTTCTAGATCAGTTCTAGTTCAGTTCTAGTTCAGTTCTAGTTCAGTTCTAGTTCAGTTCTAGTTCAGTTCTAGTTTAGTTTAGTTCAGTTCTAGTTCAGTTCTATTTGATCTCTAATTATTTTCAGTTCAGTTCTAATTCAATTTATGGTTAAGAAAGATAATTTAAATTATTTTTTTATTAAACGACATAAAGAAACATTAAATTTAAATTAGTTCACACCTTAGACAATTCCTAGGTGAAGCTAATAGAGATCACAGATCAAATGTTAATCATAAAGATTAATGATTTTAAATCACTCCTTGATAAACTCCGCTCCTTAAATAAAAAATGAAAAAAAAAACTAAAATCGCTTAGAAGCTTAACAATTATTTTAATTATTTATTACAAAAATATTTCCTTTATTTCTTTAAGTGTATTTGAGCAACAAAAAAAAAAACAGTAACTTGCAACATATGCATTAAAGCATCATGGTTAAGCAACATGAGTTGTACAACATTTTGTGCAACACTTATGGGTAGGGTTCAAGACAAGACACGGCAAGACAACAATCAATTGAACAAACTTTTAACATAAAAAATATTCTTTTATACAAAATTGAATGTACTTTAGTTTGTTTAATTAATACAGTCATACATATGTATATATGCATGTACATAATAAACCTACCTGTAGCAGTGTAAGTTTTAAAATTGTATTTTGTATATTTTTGCTGAAAATTGCTTTTAATAAAATGAATCAAGGTTTTGGTACGTTGTATGTTTGTTATTCGTTGTGTGGATCAATTTAACCTAGAATTTTGTTTCGTTTCGTTTCTTTTGCATTTAATTTTTGTTGACTTTTGTACTCCAGCTTATTTGTTGTCATGATGACAATGACTTAACAACATTATTGTTTTTTACAATAATTTTTTTCACTAGCCTTTTAGTAAAATATTTTTTTAACAACATTTTTATGCAGCTGTTGGCATTATTTTTTTGAGTTTCTTGCATTTTACCAAACAAAGTTGAAGTTCAAACAATGGTAATGAATGTTGCGTTGCTTTTTAAAAGAATACTATGCGCAATTAATATTAATTGCACCCTGAGAACAAATTTATGCAAATGCAAATAATGTTTAACAAAATAAATGAACTCTTGGAAAATGTCAACTTTTCAAATTTGCGTTTTAAGATAAACAAATGTTTTGTCATTTAAGCTTAATGGAGATAATCATAGTTTCAAAAGTTTAAAGTTATGCGGTCAAATAAGTTTTTTGTTTTATAGTTTTCTTTAAACATTGAATTTTATGAAAATTATGCGATTCTGTATATTTGGTCTATAATAAACTTTTTAAAACTCCCTTTTTAAAAAAATTAAAACATAAAAATTATTTCCAGTTAATTTTGTAATCAACTGACAATTTACACGCTCTAAAATGATTGCTATACTCGTCACATTGTTGACCCATTTTAACAATTTGACACTTGTCATTTCTTGGCTTATTTCTTATCGTTTAAAGTATGTTTTATATTTCTAACCAGGTAATTTAATCTTAAATAGCCCACTATTAAAAACAACAACTCTTTTTACATAAAACTAAACTACGAAAAAAAAAAACGTTGAAATAAAAGTCACGCTTCATGTAAAAAAGCATTAACTAGAAAATTATAAAAAACACAGCATACACAACACTTAAATGAAAGACTTGATAGAATGGTTACAATTTAAAACCCAAGAAAAAAGGTGTAGAAAATAAAAAAATCCAAAATAAAAAAACAAACAACTATTACATTTTATTCATAAAACTGGTTGAAAGTTACAGCATTTTTATTGAAACCCAATTCTCATCATCATCACCATCAAACAACAACAGCAGCAGCACCATCATCATCAGTAATAACAACAAAATCGCTTGCCATCATCTGGATCAAGCGATCCAATTTTAACAAACAATAAAAAACAAAAACAACAACAACCAATGAGAAAAAAATTAAAAAATAAACAAAAAAAGAGATCACATTACAGCATCAACATAATTGTTATTGCTTTATAGCAGCAACAGATATAAAGCAACAGCCACAACAACAATGGACAACACAATATTGTAATTTGCTGTTGATGTTTGTTGAACGGCTGCTGTTGCTTTTCTACTAACATACAGTGGGGTCATAATACAAAAAAAAAAAAAATACAATGCAAAAGAAATCTAACATTTTCATATAGGACAAATATTTTCTATATAAAATATATAATTATTTTCTATACAACAAAAATATTTTGCTAAATTTTCTATAAAAAAGAAAATATTCGCAAAATTTTCTATAAAAAAGAGAAAAATTTCCTATATAAAAAGAAAAATCTATATATAGTTTGAAATTTTTCTATAAATAAGAAAAGTTTCCAAATTATTTTATTAGAAAAAATTTTCTATATAAAAGAGAAAAATCTATATATAGTTTGAAATTTTTCTATAAATAAGAAAAGTTTCCAAATTATTTTATTAGGAAGAGAAAATTTTCAAAATTTGTATTAAAATAATTTTTGCAAAAATTTTCTATGAAAAAAGAGAATGTTTTGAACATTTTTAATGAAACAATGAAATTTTCGAAAATAAATTGTATAGAAAAAGATACAATTTATATACCAATAAAGAGAAAAGTTCGAATATTTCCAATTTTCTACTAAGAAGAGAAAGACTCCAAATTTCCATAAAAGAAATTTTATGAAATTTTTTATAAAAAAGATAAATTTTTCTTAAAAATAGAAAATTTTGCGAAAATTTTCTAAAAAAAAGACAAAATTTCGAAGACAATTTCGAAAAATTGTATAGAAAAGAGAAATTTTCTAACATCTATAGAAATGAAAATTTTCTTAAAATAAAGAAAATTTCTAAAATTTTCTATAAAAAAAAAGAAAAATCTCTATAAAAAGAGAAAAATTTCTATAAAAAAGAGAAAGTTTCGAAAATTTTAAATAAAAAAAAAAAAGAAAAGTTGGAAAATTTCTATAAAAATTTCGCAAATGGTTTATAAATAAATTTTTTAATTTTCCATTAACAAGATAATTTTTTGAAAATATTCTACATAAAAAAGTAATATTTTTATAAATTTGTTAACAATTTTCTACAAAGAAGGGGAAACAAAATAAGAGTGAGAGACGAATATAATTATTCCTTAAAAAATTTACTTTAAGAGAAAATTTCAAGATTATCTTGAAGAGAAAACTTCAGAAATTTTCAATAAAAGAAAACTTAAAAATTTTTTATATAGAGAAAATTTTAAAAATTTTCCATAAAAGAAAACTTTAAAAGTTTTTCATAAAAGAAAACTTTGAAAAATTTCTATAAAAGAAAGCTTTAACAATTTTTAAAAAAAAAAAAACTTTAAAAATTTTCTATAAAAGAAAACTTTAAAAATTTTCTATAAAAGAAAACTTAAAAAATTTTCTATATAAGAAAACTTAAAAAAATTTTTATAAAACAAAACTTAAAAAATTTTCTATAAAAGAAAACTTAAAAAATGTTCTATAAAAGAAAACTTTAATTTTTTTATAATTTTTCTTCTAAAGAAGAAAATTTAAAAAAAAAATCTATAAAAAATAAAAAAATGTCTTAAGAAGAATATTTCAGAAATTTTCTATTAAAAAAAAATTTTCAAAAATTTTCTATTAAAGAAAATTTAAAAAATTTTCTATTAAAGAAAATTTCAAAAATTTTCTATTAAAGAAAATTTCAAAAATTTTCTATTAGAGAAAATTCTAAAATTTTATAAAGAAGAATATTTCAAATATTTTCTAAAAAAGAATATTAAAAAATTTTCTGAGAAAGAAAATTTCAAAAATTTGCAAAGAAAGAAAGTTTCCAAAATTATCTATAAAAGAAAACTTACAAAATTTTCTAAGAAAGAAAATTTCCAATAAAAATATTTTTTTTTTAATTTGTTCTAAAAGAAAATTTTCAATATTTTATAAAAAAGAAAATTATAAAATTCTTTACAAAAAATTTATAAGAAAAATTTGGGTAAACCCACTGTTCCCTCTCTACCTTTCTGCTACCGCTGTAATTGTTGTTATTTTGTTTTTTTTTATTATTATGATGGTTTAAATATTTATCTTAAAGTTTCGTGTTGTTGTTGTTGCGCTTTTCTTTTTTCTCCTTTTTGGCTATTTGGATGGGCAACAACAATAATAAAAACAACAATTTCGAAAATAAACTAAAGTTGTCAGGGCAGAAAGCAGCATAAGCTTCTTATTGAATTAACAACAATAACAACGGCAACATCAGCAGATACAACTGAAAAAAAAAATAACTGCAGCTACATTGCAACCAAATGCAACATCCAACAGCGTGTTCCCTGTCCCATTCGGGGTGAATGTGTGTGTGGTAAATGCGTTTAGTTTTTATGTTGGTTTTTACACTTTTTATATTAAATATAAAATAAATAAAGATAAAACCACAATATCGAGTGAAAAATGTTTAAGTTCAGAGCAAAAGTAATTTCAATATGAATCAGATTACATATTGGAATTTGGAATATATCGAAACTTGTTTCAATTTCAAAACGTAAGAGTTATTTTATATAAACATGCTACAACTAAGCGATCCTAATATTTTAGTAAATAACATTAGCCCAACACCCATATTTCAAGCAGTTTCTTTTAGATTTTAAAGGGAAAATCCAGAGCAGTTGATACACATACCCAACATGAGCATCAACTAAACACAGATATGTATAAATCTTTATACAAGTATGTTTATATTCAGATATTTATGCATTTAAATGTAACACCCAGCAAGTAAATGCAAGTACGTTTACTTACCCGATCTTAAAGTTTACAGATCGTGCATTAACCTAATTAGACTAACGTGAGTGTGTTTATGCTTTAAATAAATACATTCCAACAATTCCTATTTTATATTTTGAGATATTTGTTTTCAGTAAATGATCAATGCATCCGTTAGATTCTAAAAGGTGTGTTTTTATTTACATATCAATGTCATAGATTAAGAGTGATGAGAATTTCAGGAAAGAAAAACATCAAAAAGTTAATGTTTTGTTAAGAAGTACATCATCATAAAATACCAAAGATACCATGATTTTAATTAGTTAATAAAAATTATTGGAGTTTTTTAAATATTTAAAAAAAATAGGAAGCATTTATGTAATTTCCGTTACAGTTTCACGATCAATGGATTTATAGAAAGATATAGATAGATAGATAGATAGATAGATAGATAGATAGATAGATAGATAGATAGATAGATAGATAGATAGATAGATAAATAGATAGATAAATAGATAGATAGATAGATAGATAGATAGATAGATAGATAGATAGATAGATAGATAGATAGATAGATAGATAGATAGATAGATAGATAGATAGATAGATAGATAGATAGATAGATAGATAGATAGATAGATAGATAGATAGATAGATAGTTAGACAGACAGACAGATCGGTGTCACTTCACAATACTTTTTTCTTTAATTTATTCGTAAAACTTACGAGAAGTATTAATAAATGTCATTAATCCAGGTGCTTTTAATAGCAATTTTATGCAATTGTCTAAAGGTTTTTTCTATAAAAATCTTATAAATTATGTTTATGTTTCTATTAGGAAAACAAATTTAAAAAGTCTGTGAAAATGTCATTTAGATTCATTAGCAAACGCATTAAATCATAAATCATGTCTTTGTTTAATGTGTCACTTTCAATAGTTATTTTTTTTTTGCATTTTATTTTTATTATTACCAACAACATATTTATGCAAATTATTTTAATTAATTTTTTTCTCAAACTCATTTGTTAATGATATAATAAAATATACAATAAAAAAACTTTTAACACAAGAATAAAAGAAAGAAAAATCAAACAATTATTGAAGAAAACAATAAATTTAAATAACAAAAAGTAGTTAAGACCTTTTTCTTTGTATCCAATCATTTGCATTTTGTAATAGTAACATGGAAGAAGAAAAAATAAACGAATATTATGAAAAATAAGTTAAATAATGTAATAAGACATGAGGTCTCTGATTGCTTTATATTTTTTTCTTACTGACTGATTACGATAGTTTAGTTTTTTTCTTATTGAATGTTAACTTTAACTGCGTTGCACTTCATTTAATATGACAAGCCAAGAGAAAAAGCTAATGATTGTAAAAAGAATGAAGCTGAACGAATTGGACATGAATGACACGTTTTTAGACTTAAATGACATTATAGAGTGTGACTTTAACAGCTTAGTTAGAGTATGAGATTTTACATGATTTATTTTTAATTAGAAAGTTTCCATAAAATTGTTAATATTCTTGTTGTAATGCTGAGTTTATACTTTAAACTACATAGTAGGAGAATTGAGAATTGTTGGAATTGGGCTTTATACTGCGCGCATAAGTTGGAAATCTTAAAGTTTTCGAACATTATATTGTAAGCACCGATCAAGACAGTTTAAGCTGCTAAAAAGAGAAGTTTTTTACACGAAAGACAAAATTTATCCATTTATATCTATCGATTCATTTATCTATATCTATCTATCTATCTATCTATCTATCTATCTATCTATCTATCTATCTATCTATCTATCTATCTATCTATCTATCTATCTATCTATCTATCTATCTATCTATCTATCTATCTATCTATCTATCTATCTATCAGAATTCCATCGAAATTTCTCTAAGTGTAACTTCTTACTGTTAATCTTCAAATTAAAAGAAAAAACTAATAACAGCTGAGAAAACTCGGAACAATACAGTGCGGCAAAGTTTATGATGAGTTAATAAACCATTTTATATATTTTTTGTATTAATTTCTAAAAGATTTAAAAGATAAAAAACTTGTATAAAATATTTAACTCTTTGTTTGTTTTCATTAACATTTTGTTAAAGTAATATTTGGTGTGAGAAACTTAAATTTTTTTTTAATTTTATAGACA
Organism: Lucilia cuprina; assembly: GCF_022045245.1. Taxonomy (NCBI): domain Eukaryota; kingdom Metazoa; phylum Arthropoda; class Insecta; order Diptera; family Calliphoridae; genus Lucilia; species Lucilia cuprina. Next base: position 44,309,311 of record NC_060953.1, on the reverse strand, counting down.
AAATTGTAACAAAACTTTTTTTGTTGAAATGTTGTAAAAACGAACAAGCTTTTTATGAAAAGAAACTTAAACTAAACATTTTTGCATAATTAATATAAAAAATATATATGATTTTATTGACTTTGAAATATGAAATCAAAAGATTCTTATCAGTAATTTAAAAATTTTTTGATTTTATTGTTTAAATTTATGGAAGTGTTTAGGTCTTTTTATATAAAAATTTATTGATTATAAAATTAGAAACAACATTTTAAGTGTAAATCAAAATTAATAGAAATCAAATAATAATTTACTTTTAAATGAAATCAAAAATGGTTATAAAAATGGTTATATGGAAGTTTTAATGGGTTTTTAATGAAAAGTTTAGAGATAAATTCGAAAATAAAAACTTGTTAATATTTGTTTTGCAGATTAATTTTTTATGGTTTTTTGGTGTTTAGAGAGATTTATAAAAACAAGTCTTTAAAATGCTGGTACTTAATTTGTTTTATTTTTATAAACATGATCAAAATCAAAATTTTAAAATTATATTTCAGGAATTGTTTTTCCCTTTAAAAATTCTTCAAAAATTTTAAATTAATCTTTATTTTCAAAATGTTTAATTGAAATCAAAACCATCTTGCAAACAATTGTATTTATGTTTCCACATAACCTTAAGCTTGTGGTGCCTTTGGGTTTCAAACTTAACAATTTGTACTTCTTTTCAACAATAATTCTTTTGATATCGATATCGAAAACATTCAACAAATGAGCTTAGGATTTCCTAACAATAAAAAAGTGCAGGAATAAACTGTTAAACTAAACTTTTAGTTTGTTGCATGTGAGTTGCTGTTAGTTGTTACCTTCATGCATAATTCACCAAAGCAACAACAAAATCTGAAAAAAAACACAATAACAACAAACTAATTGTAATTTTAAATTCTAATCAGATTTGTTGCAAACTCTAAAACCATTTAGAAAAATTAAATTGGCTTCCAACAAATAAATACAGAGAAGGAATAGGAGGAGAAGATCTAGAGAACCAATAACAGCAAAAAACAACAATGAAAAGATGTGTTGCACCAAGGAATATTTATATATATTAGAGGGGTATTACTTTTGATTCTAAAGTTTTCAGATTCAAATCTAAATTTGTAATTCCACAATGTACCTTATTTTCCGACCTTAATACGTTTATACATTTTTAGTCCCTATAGATATCGGCTATATCTTCTTATCTTCTTATCCATCTTAAATTCTTAAAATTATAATGTACTAACAATCTGGGGATCTGAGACCGATTCCTACTCTCTATGTTGAAATATTTATGTACATTAGAAGGGTATTCCTTTTGATTCAAAAGTTTTCAATTTGTGGAACTTCAAATCTAAATTTGTAGTTTTCCGAACTTCATACGTTTATACATTTTTAATCCTTATAGAAATCGGCCATATCTTTCCATCTGTCTGTTCAAATTCATTTAATGAAGATCCAAGATACGTCTGATACATTTCTATTTCCTTATTCCAGGGTGGTCTTTTTCATCCACTGGGTGAGCAAAAGTTACCAACTCACCACCGCCTCTTTGAGTTTCTTACACGCAGGTTGCAATTTTTGTACATGGATATACCGGTCCATGTACAAGCACTTTGCACAAGTACTCGAGCTATCTAATCTCTTGCCATAGTAGTCACGTTGGTGAAACACAGATGTCATGAACAAGCTCAATCTAACTCCAACATAATGTCGCCCAACTACACTACATGACTCTGTTCTTTCAACAACTAGGATTATGTCATGGCTGGTCAGTTGGTTGAGGTTCCTTCGGGATCCACGTAGTTGCTGTGGTTTAATAACCAAAAATTGCGGGGAGAGAATGTTGGTTTCAGGACTGATATATACTATACCTAATGGGTTGGATAATTCTCTCTTCGAACAGGTCTGTGTACAAAGCAGCATATGCTGGATTCCTAAACCCGATGGTATATGCTGGGGAATTGTCAGGACAGTATTCAATGGTTGCCTGTCATCCCGTAGAGCGATCTTTATGATCATGGGAATGGAACTGATGCTAAAATTGGTGAAAGATCGGGAAAGTCTCTACATATTGGAGATTAGTACTGATTTAGTATGCCTTTTTATGCTTCGGTGAAGTTCTTCGGTGCTGTTGCCATATCAACAGGATATGTTGATACATGCTGCGCGACTATTTGTCGGGGCAATTATTGGAATTAATTGACTTTAGAAATTACTATTTCCTTTGTTACATTGATCGGTTCATAAAAGAGGGATCCTGATCCATTTTGTTGGGTATTTCGGACTACCAAATATGTCTCTAGGTGCTGTTGCCAAAACAACAGGGCCATCTCAGTAGTGTGGTCACTTCCGGTTTGCCGGATGACTGATTTCACCTGATGTTGGGACTCGTCACCCCCTTCTATTGGCTTTAGACCAAAGACTGGTTTTTCCTTAGGATTTGATCCTATGCTGCCTGTCATTCCACAACGGGGCGTCTATAGCAGGAGATTAGATAGCTCGAGTACTTCAAGAAAGTGCTTGTACATGGACCGGACCAGCCAGGTACAAAAATTGCTACCTAAGTTCTTCATTGAGGAATTCAGGGGCGCATGGTAGACCGTCTGTAGTCTACCCAGTGGGTGAAAAAGACCAACGTGAGCTAAGGCCGTCAAGGCCACCGTTAACACCAGATAATGTGGTGCTCTGGTTCGACCTCTTGTCAATTTTTGCAAGGACTAGGCCAGGCAGTAAATTGTTAACACCAATTTACAGTCCCGGAAGACCACAGGTATTGCTAGCACATATCTACCCCCGGATTACAATACACCTTGATGTGACACTCAAGATGGATTTATGCCCGGGGGTGGGGCACGTTTCTATATTTAACGATTTCATTCTCTACCAACTCTGTTAAGCATGTTATTTGAGTTGTATGCACATTTAGTTGTAGTATTAGTAGTTGGTCCAAGGATAGAATGCTTTAGATATTTTTTTCGCTGCTTCTTATTTTATAACAACAGCACAACAACCATAAAACTTTTTAAATAAATATCTGAATCTCAAAGTAGTATTTGTATTTTTTTTTTTGCTTTCGCAATGTTTTTATTGTATTTTTTTTTTCAAACAACAACCATATAAAGCATTTGAATAACATCATTGCAAGTCATTTATTGTCTATAAAAGGTTTGTAGTTAGAATTTTTTCCATTCCGCATATTACTACTACTACTAAGTACAATTTCCTTTTTGATCATGTTTGTGGAAAGAGGACTTTTTTTGTGTTTAGTTATTTATTTGTTTAGATGTATGCTTTGTTGTTGTACTTTGTCTTACAAAAAAAATAAAAAACAAAAATAGAAATACTAGTTGCAAGTAAATAGTTAGAACTACAAGGTGATGTCATATATTTAAAATATTTGATAGAATTAGTGTGTTTTTATGCACTAAGGAAATATTAAGGAAATATATTTGGGGTATTCACACGATGTGCTATTAAGTTGTCTGAAGCTAGTTAAATATATGCAATATGTACGTAAACATGACACAAATTTATGCAAAGTTCACAATATCTTCAAAATTAATTAGATTTTATTAATATATTTATAACAATTGTTAACTTTTATAAAATGAAAAAAAAAATGAAAAAAAAAAATTTGTTTGCATTGTTTTGCTGACTGGCAGCCACCGAACGTATGAAAAATAACCGCCGTCAAAAAATATTTTCGGCTTCGTCATTAACAGCTGTTTATGTTTTTAAACAATTTCGTTTAAAAATGGAAATATTTTAATATTTCTATATAAAAAAGGATTGTATAATTAACCATTAAAAGGTTTATGCACAAATCGACATTTATATCAGTTTTTGACTTGCTTTTGGCATTATTACTAAAAATATTTGTAAATTATATATTTGTATCAGCTGACTCTAATTTGAAATAGCACAATATCTTATGACGGTTGGTTACAACAGTCATATTTTTCATATTATTTCATGCTATATGACGACCTGTGAATCCCCCAAAATGTCTGGAAAACTATAAAATTTGAATATTTGATCATTGTGAATGTGGTTTTATTTTTTATGCCGTTTTTTTACTGTGTAATTTATTTAGTCTTGTAAAAAAATATTTTTAACTCACATTAGACTTCTATTAACATGGATTAATGTGATTGTTTTTCTTTACAACTTTTTACAACTTACTTTTTGAAAGAAAAATTTATATCGAGGTTTTAATGTACGATATAAAGGTGTGGACATGGTATTAAATTGATTTTATGCAACACAATATTTAAATTTTTCTGAACTAATAATAACATCCTAAAAACTAAAGTTAACTTTACTATAAAAAAGAAGAAATTTTCTATAAAATAATCAAAAAAATTAATTTTCTAATTAAGATAAAATTGTAAAAATTCAGTATAGAAAGAGGCAAATTTTCGAAAAATGTTTAAAAAGATTTTTATTTATAAAAAGAGAATTTTTTTTTATGAAAAAGAATATTTTTTAAAATTTTCCATAAAAACGAGAGAATTTGCTTTTAAAAAAGTGTCGGAAAGTTCTCAATAAAAGAGATAAATTTTAGAAAAAAATTTTAATAAAAGGTAAAACTTGTTAAAATGTCTATAGTAAATTTATAAAATTCTTCTTAAAAAGTTGAAATTTACAAAAACTTCTAGAAAAAATAAATATTTGTCAAAGAAATTTTCAAACAATTTCTACAAAAAAGAGAATATTTTGAAAATTTTTCATAATTTCCAATTTTGAACGACACAAATACCATATTGGTTAATGACACTTCGGTGTCTTTATTGGTAACTAGAGATAAAAGCCGATGCAAAATTATCGACGGCGTCGGTTAAATTGTCCACTCAATTTAACTTTTTCTTCAGAAATAGACCTATAAGCGTTTATTATATTGAAAAATCTCTAAAATAATCTGTTATATAGAAAACTATTTCTATATAAGTTTTTTCTGCAGATAATGGGCGTCATTATAGAGTTTTTACTATTTAGCTTTTGAGCGTAATAAAGTTTGAGGCGGCGCGGCTTGCAGCAGGGGTTTATTGTCCTCTTGACGATCTCTATACTTCTCGTACCGTATTCTTTAGGGACAACCAATGGGATATTTATAGTTCTATTCATCATTTTATTAAGAATCTAAGTTTCCTGGATATAATTCCTTAGAATTATCCATTCGCGAGAGATTCGGTTCTTATTTCGCAAAATCCTAACAGAGAAAAAGCTTTAGAGTTTTATTGTTCTCTCGACAATGTCTAGACTTCTGGTACTGTTCTCATTAGGGTCTACCCTTGAGATCTTGTGTAGTTCTATTGATCATTTTATTATTTCAAAACGCCTAATAGCTATCCCTCGAGCATATCTTTAAATAGCCCTCGTTGCGAGGAAGCGTTATTTAAATAAATAAAGATTAGAAAGTAGAACTAAATTTCGTTACAATATTAATTTATGGTTGAAATAAATCTAAATATAAATTAGAATTTTTCGAAAATTTAGACAACAATTCTAAAATCAATTAATTATTTAGACATTTTGTTTAGCAAACATTTAATTTAACAAATTCTGTTATTTGCAACAAATAACAAAGTTTGGTATTTTAACCAAATATATATAAACATTTGAGTGCAGTAACATTCTTTCAATTGTTGCATGCCACACTTTTTTTCTAAATGTCTTAATTTTTCACAACATTTTTTTTCTACAGCATCATAAATATTTACATTAAAAATAAATACTGACAGAATACTCTAGAGCTGTGGCAAGCTAAATTTAAAGTGAAAAAAGAAAAAAATATTAAGAAAAATCCACTTCAAAGACGGACAACTATTTAAACCATTTGTTTGTAGATGTTGCAAATAAATTTTTTCTAAACATACCAAAACGTAAGATTTGTTTATTTGTGCCACATTTTGTTGTTGCTTTTTTCTCTCTCCTTTAGTGTTGAAGTTTAAATCTTTATTTATTGCATAATAATATGTTTATGCCTTTGGGGTTTATAAATAAAAATTCTATAATAATTTTTATTCCTAAACTTTTCATGTGTCTGTCTGTCTGTCTCTCTGTCATGAAAATGTTTTCACTGTTCAACTAAGAGTGCAACCATTGAACCCACATTTGATATGAGCAAAAATAGAAAAAAATTGCATTTAAAATTTATTGTTGTTATGAATTTTGTTGCAAGCTGCTGTTGTTATAGTTGCAAAGTAAAATTTATGATTTTTTTGTTTTGCTTTGTGGTATAAAAATTAATTGTTGTAAAAGTTGTTTATCTTTTATGTGTGCCACAGTTTCAAGTTTTAACCCAAAGAAATGTGTAGTAGGTATTAGTAAAGTTAATAAAATGATTGACTTGTAATTGTCAATTATTTTTGAAAAAATCATAGAAAGTAATTTAAATTTAAGTCAATTAATTTGTCCCCAAAACCTCAACTTAACCTCTCAAAAAAATAAAATTTTTAATTCTTTATATCGAATTCGCATCTCGTCATCTTGCTCGATGCAAAGGCTTAAGTGTTATGGCCCAAGGAGGGCGTAATGGGTAATGCTACCCATTACAGAAGGGCTCATGGCGAGCACTCACTTAGAACTTAATGCCCGCCCCCAATATGTGGTAGGGGCGGCTTGGATTTGCCAGGTGTTTTTCCGACTTTGTTGAGTGTGACACCTGGTAGTCTCTAGTATGTTCTTTAGTATTATTGGATATTGTCAATTGAACGTCCAACAAATCCATCAGCGTCCGCCTTCCTACATTGGGCCACTTGGTGGTCTTGACCCTAGATCGAGGAAGCTCTTTTAAACTTGACAACAAGTATAAAAAGCATTAAACGTAATCTGCCGGCCGAGTTCCTTTCCTCAGATGATTTATCTTTTTTGAACTGTGCCAAGTCCGTATTAGCTGAGCATAATATCCTTCTCCTTACGTAGACAGACGCTCCTAAAAGGCCCAAATCTCAGTCAAATCAACCCGAGACGAAACGTCTTAAGCCCCCTTAATAGATTGACAAGACCTTCAGTTAGACTTGACGGCAAGTATAAAAAGCATTGAACCTTCCCACATTGGGCCACTTGGTGGTCTTGACCCTATCGAGGCAGCTCTTTTAAACTTGGCAACAAGTAAAACGGTTAGGTAATCTGTCGGCCGAGTTCCTTTCTTCAGACGATTTATATTTTTTGAACTATGCCAAGTCCGTATTACCTGAGCGCCTAAAAGGCCCAAATCTCAGTCAAATCACTTCGAGACGAAACGTTTTTAGCTCTCTTAATCGATTGACAGGACCTTCAGTGATGTTGCCAAAGGGCAGCTAGTTCGTACTGTCATCTATATGAGCAACTCTCTACCATCTTGAAGGTCGGCTATGTTATAAAAACAAGCGACATTCAAGCTCTCTTGAATTTAGGATGGATCAATCCAGTATCTGTGGACGAGATCCCATACCGGCCTAAGTCCACTGCCCTAGTTCCCGATTAACTTCCGAAACTCGAGGAGATAATGGGGCTTCTTAGAATCGGTAACCCTGACTGGAAGGTGGCTAGGGTATCCGAACCCATAAGTAACTTCAGAAATATTACTGTAAGATGTCTGTAGTCTACTACCTGAATCTACTACCTGTGGTCTACTACCTGGATCTAATACTATAAATACTACATATGACGATTGCAGTGGTCCGGTCACAACGGAGTCTCTTTGACTCTAGTTGACAGTTCGCGTTCACACGTTAGTCAGCAAACATTATATGACACTACCGATATTTGTAATGATCCATATTTGGAATATTCACACTGGTTTAGGGAATCATATGAACTATCATGCCCGACTATAATTTCAGAAAATTTTTTTAATTTACAGAAAATTAAAAAAAAAACATCACTCTGACTAAAGGTCATTATATCTTTTGTATCACATTTCCTAAAAAAATTGCGAGTGTGAGAAATATTTAAAAATATATTTTTTATCACCACATTTTTTTTTTCTAAAAAGGTATTTAATTAATTTAATTTTTAATTAACCTGTAGTGATAGTTGACAAGTTCTTATTTTCTCAACGTAATATTTAATACTCTGAACAATACCAATTAAAATGTTAAATACACCAAGAGACTCATAGTACCTCAAACCCAGTGGATACATAATACGTATCTATGTAGTATGTAGTTGTTGCATGTTGTATTGCCATAATAATATAAAATGACAAAATACTTAGTACTTGTTGTTGGAATTGTAGGTTGATGTGTAATTTAATATGAACGACCGACTAAACAAACGACCGACCACCTAGAGCAAACAGGGCAGAACAGAGTAAAAAAAAAATACATGTAATACCACAGAGTAAGTGGGGAGTTATTCCTAAAATAGATTTACACTAAAAACTTTTAAAACGTTATTTTGCTAACATTTAGTTCATAATCATATTTCATTAAACCGTCCATCAAGTGCTTGGTGTATGTATTCCCTTTCCACACATACAAGGACACCAATGACTAAATATCAAAGCAAAAATCAACATCAGGATATATGAACAGACAAGCAGCAGCAGTTACACAGCAGAGTATGACGACCACCTGAAGTTTGTTTTTAATTTTTTTTTGTTTAATAAAAAATTGTAAACATGTGTTTTTTTCTGTTTTGTCTGTGTATGAGTGTTTGTTAAAGGATGAATGTACAAGTTTATTTGTAGGCAATGGACTCAATTATTTTGTCTGTGCTTAATTACACGCAAAAGATATGACACAATCAACCCAGGAACAAGGTATTCAAACGTACAACCGCATCAACAACAGCAACAACAACAAAATTAATAATAAATAATTAAAATGTTAAAAAAGAGACGTTCACATAATGACACAGTGAACTGTGAAAAATGTAAAAGATATAAATGAAACTAAATACCTAATAAGGTAGCCAGACTAATTTGTACTCTAAGGAATGGGAAATTTTTAAAATTTTTTTGTAAAAAGTAAAATTTTTTAAAATAATTTATAAATGTTAAACTTACAAAATTTTTGTACAGAACAAAGGGAAGAGTTTTAGAAAAGTTTCGATAAAAAAATTAGACATTTTCGGCAATTTTCTATAAAAAAGAAAAAAATTTCGAAAACTTTTATAAAGAGAGAAAATTTTCAAAAATTTCCTATATAAGAGAAATTTTTTAAAATTTTCTATTAAAAAGGAATTTTTTTTAAATTTTCTATAAAAAAGAGAAATTTTTTAAACAGAGAGAACTTTTTTAAAAAAAAATTCTATAAAAAGGTGATTTTTTTTAAATTTTCTTAAAAAAGGTAAAACTTTTTCAAAATTCAAATTAAAAAAATATATATTTTCAAAATTTTTTTTTTGTAAATAAGAGAAATGTGGAAGTTTTTATAAATTTTCTATAAAAAAAGAAAAAATTTCTATAAAAAAAATTGAAATTTTCCTAGAACTTTTTCAAAAATTGTCCATAAAAAAGAGATTTTTGGAAAAATTTTCTATATAAAAGAGAAATTTTCGAAAAATGTCTTTAAAAAAGAGAAATTTTCGAAAATTTTTTATAAAAAAGATAAATTTACGAAAAATGTCTACAAAAAGTAGAAATTTTTTACAAATCTTTTATAAAAAGTCGTTAATTTTCGATAACTTTTACAAAAAAGAGAAAATTTTCAAAAAATTTTTATAAAAGAGAAATATTAGGAAAATGTCTATAAAAAAGAGGAATTTCCTAAGAAAAAAAGTAAAATTTCTATAAAAGAGATATTTTCGAAGAATGTCTATAAAAAAGAGAAACTTTCGAAATATGTCTATAAAAATGATAAATTTACGAAAATTTTTAATAAAAAAGAGAAATTTTCGCAAATTTTCAATGTTACAGAAAATGCAAAAAGTATTTTTTGTAAACGAAAAAGAACTAAAAAGTCCCTTTTTATGTGTTCTCCTCTAATCGAGGCTCTACATTCTAATAGAATTATGTAAGATTCGGATCACGCAGAGGTCTGGGGTTTTTTAAAAACTGATTTCGACAAACATACAGATGGACGGACAGGTAGACAGACAGACGGACATGGCTAAACCGACTGTGCCACAAATAATGATCCACAATATATATTTTATTTATACAAACGGTATAAAAACGGAATTTTTTATATAAAAATTAAATGTTTGAACATTCACTTTTAAAAAGGACCGATTTTAAAAATTTTTATAAAATAGATCAATTTTTTTTTGTAAAAAGGAAAAATTTTCTATAAAAAAAATTTTTGATTTTTTTTTATAAAAAGAGAGAAAATGTCTTTAAGTTATTTTTAAAACGACACAGACGAACAGGCAGACAGACGGACATGACTAAATGGACTCTGCCATATAAAAATGGACTCTGCGGTATAAAAACGGAATTTTTTATATAAAAATTAAATGTTTGAACATTTACTATTAAAAAGAACCGATTTTAGAAAATTTTTATAAAATAGATCAATTTTTTTGTAAAAAGGGAAATTTTTCGAAAAAATTTTCTTTAAAAAAAATTTTGATTTTTTTTATAAAAATCGAGATAAGTCTGTAAATTATTTTTAATTTTTTTATAAAAAACACTTTGTCGTTACCAAAAAATGATGACTACATAATATTCGAAAGGCAAAATATTATTTATGATAAAAAATTGAAGTAAAAAATATGTTTTCTTATCACAAAAAGTAAATCCTGAAAAATTATATAAATATAAGAAATTTTTGTTCAAATCCAATTAATTAAATTACATGGACGTCCTTGCTTTAAAAGCAACCAAATATCACTTTTGATTAAAACATCAATCAACTACTTTGCTTCTGTACTTGGATTTGCTAAAGGTGCTCAAGCACCAAAAAACAAAAACAAACCTTTTCCTAAATAAGTTTTATAATCAAAGTCTTCTTTTTTTCAAAAATAAAAACACTACCAAACAAAATACAAGATTAATTTAATTTAAAGAAAATGCAAAACTTACCTTAAAGTTGAAAGTTGTCAAAATAAATGAAGATAAGCTGAAAAAATCTTTATTTGATGGTCTTTTGTTTGGATTTTGAAGCTCACGATGATCAAGTTCATTTGTCTTTTGTGCAGATAGAGAGACAGACAGACAGACAGACAGATTTATTGCTGGGAAATTTGGAGTAAATATAACCGACTGTGATTATGTTGAATTTGAATATTGCAGCAGGAATAACCAAAATTAACATGGTTTTTAGTCACAAAATATTAGTATGAGAAGAGTGTAATCTTTTCCTGACTGCAGCAAAACATAGATTTGAGTTTTTGTGTTTTTTTTTTTTTTTGGCTTGACCTGAAATGATTTCAAGAAGTTTAAATTTTAAATTGATGGCATATTATTTTTAGACTATACGCTGATGAGGAGAATGATCACGTTTTACATAATTAATGATAAACTATATAAATTTTGATAAGTTTTTTTATTGTTTATAGTTTTTATAAACTAAAAATAATATTTTGTTTTTTTTTTTTAATAAATTTGAAACAAAATGCTGTCTGTGGGTTTATATTAATGTCTAAAACAAATTAACATGCAAATCAAGTAACTTATAGTTGTTTTGGATGTTATTCTTTCAAAAAAAAGTAATTTGAATATTATTTTAATTATTTTTTAAATTATTCAAATTAGGTGACAATATTTTGGCTGCGATCTGATTTAATCTTTAGTGTAAAAACTAGAGTTGAAACAAACTTGTTCAGAAAACTATTTATATAAATGTACATTAAGACGAATCATTTGTACTCTACTTTATAACAAAAATATTAAAAAAAGATAAATTTCAAAAAAGTTTCTACAAAATAGAGAAAATATCGAAAAATTTTCATAAAAAATGTTAAATTTAAAAATGTTTTCATGAAAACGAGAAAATTCGGAAATGTTTAAATAAAAAAAGAGATATTTTAGAAATTTTCTATGAAAACTAGAAAATTTTGAAATTTTTTCTATAATAAAGAGAAAATTTTGAAAAATTTCTATAAAAACAAAAAAGTTTTGAGAATTTTCTATTTTTAACATTTTTTTAAATGTTTCTATAAAAAAAATAAAAAAATTGTAAAAAGTTTTTCTAAAATGAGTAAAAAGAAATTTTTAAAAAGTTTCATTTAATACAAGAAAGTTTGAGAATTTTGTATTTTTTATTTTTTATATAAAAGAAGTAAAAATTTGAAAAATTTTCTTTTAGAAAATTTCCTAAGAAAAGAGAAAATTTCTTATGTTTTCTGTAAAAAATAGAATTTTTAAAAATTTTCTATGAAAATATAATTTTTTGAAAGTTTTCCTATAAAAAAAAGAAAAAACTTTCTAATAAAAATAGTAAATTTCGAAAATTTTTCATAAAAAAGAGAAAACTTCAATTTTTTTTTTAAAGAGAAAATTTAAAAAAAATTTCTAAAGCATTAAGAAAATTTTTAAAAGTTTTTTAAAATTTTTAAAAAATGTTTAATACAAATAACTAAAATTTCTATAAAAAAAAAAATTTCAAAAATTTTCTATAAAAATTTTGAAAAATTTGGAAAAATTTTAAAAATGTTTATTAAAATTTTTATAAAATTGAAAATTTCAAAAAATTTTATAAAATTAGAAAATTTAAAAATTTTTTTGCAACAAAAAAAATTTCGAAAATTTTCTATTAAAACAAATTGTTTTCTATTAAAATATTAAAAAAAAGTTACAAAACAGAGAACATTTTAATAATTTTGTATCAAAAAGAAAATATATTTTAAAAATTATTTATTAAAAAAATATATAAAATGGGAATTTTTTAGGAAAATTAAAAAATTTTTAAAAAAAAATTGAATCGTCTTAATACAGGCTTGGTTCCATTGTAAATTTTTAAATTTTTAGGTTTAATTCTAAGTCTTCATAAAGTCCCAGTTTTGGATCAGTAGAAGTCCATTTTACTGCCCAAAGTCAGGTTCTATTGTAGATTAGAGAAAATCGATGTTTTTCATATAACTATTCCCAGTTTTGGTTTTATCGTAGGTCTTTATATACTCTCAGTTTTGCTTCACTCGAAGGCCGTTTTAGTTTAATATTGGGTCTTCAAGTAATCCTAGTTTTGCTTCAATTGAAGACTTTTTTGGTTCAATCTTAGGTCTTCAAGTAGTTTAGGCTTTGTTTCAATCGAAGTCTTTATATAATGTCAGTTTAGCATCAATTAAAAGCTTTTTTGGTTCAATCTTAGGTCTTCAAGTATTCGTAGTTTTGCTGTAATTGAAGTCAAATTTATGATTCCAGTTTTAATTAGATCGTAAATCTTTATATACTCTCAGTATTGCTACTTTAAGGGCTATTTTTGGTTGAATCTTAGGTCTTCAAGTAGCTATAGGTTTAGGTTTAATCGAAGCCAATTTTAAAGTTCCAGTTTAATTTCATCTTAGGTCTCAATTAAAGACCATTTTACTACTTTAGGTTACATTGTAGGTTAGTTTTTCTATAACTAGTCTCAGTTTTAACTCCATCTTAAGTTCTTATATACCCTCAGTTTTGCTTCAATTCAATGCCTTTTTGTTCAATCTTAGGCTTTCAAGTAGTCCTAGGTTTTGCTTCAATCAAAGCCAACTTTTTAGTTCCAGTTTTAGTACCATCGTAGGTCTTTATATACAATCAGTTTTGATTGAATCAAATGCCTCTTTAGTTCAATCTTTGGTCTTCCAATAGTCCTAGGTTTTGCTTCAATCTAAGTCACTTTTATAGTTCCAATTTTGGTTTCATCACAGGTCTTCATATAGTCCGACTTTTGCCTGAATCTAAAACATTTTGTAGTTCCAGTTTCGGTTACATTGTAGTTCTTCATAAATGGCAGTTTTAAATTTGAACCAATATTTTTTTCGCCCAAGTTTTTAGTCAATTTTAGGACTCTATATAGTTCTAGCTTACGTGTTAAAGTTTAGCTTTAAGCACATTTCTTCCTATCACTCATTAAGTAGGTGGATTTATACTTTAGTGGCGCAAAAGTAGAACCAATATATTTTGAAGTACTACCATTATAAACTCTCTTGTGAATCTCACTGTACTACTATCATAAACTTTAACACACTTCTTTTTAAAATTCTGATCATTAATTTTGTGCCAAATCATTATAAATTGCATGTCCTAATTTCCAATTAAGAAAAATTCTTTTTTTTTATTGTATGCAACATATAATTATGCTTAAAAATGGAAATTAAAACCTTTTTATGTGCCACATAAATATGACAACAAACATACAAACGTTTTCGACAACATGCAACTTTTATGTGCATAAAAATGCAACAAATTTACAAAATGAAATAAATATGCAGTTAAAAAAAAGTTAAGACTTTGAAGTAACACCCAAAAAAACGAATGCGTAAATTTGTAAACACAAAAATGCTTTCTTCTTTTGAAGCGTTTACAAATTCTAGGTAATGATCCCTAAACAGGAACCAAGAAAGAAATCAACACCAGAGGTAATTTTTAAAACTTTCAACAAACGACTGCAACAACAAAAAAGTGAAGAAAAAATGCTTGACATCAAATTAGCATTTGTTACTGTAAATTGTTGAGTGTTGCTGTTGTTGTTGTTGGGTGAAAATGATTCTGAGGATGCTATTGCTGCTGTTCATGATGATAATGATGCTGTATGATTGTTGGCATGAGGATGTGTTCGAAATGATGATGATGTTTTATGTTTTTAACAAGAATCCATCCATCCAACCACTAAAACTTCCGTATTATATGCTTTTAATGTTGTTTTTAGTTTTGTTCTTGTTGTTTTTTGTGGCCTTTTCTTTTAAAAAGCCATTTAACTTGAGTTTGAATAATGGTCACTGGTCCATTCAACTAAACCACCATCATCCTTTCATACTGCTAACCATCTATCCATTCGTCCAGCCATTCATATGCACACGTTTAGTGGAGCACAAGTGAGTTAAAAAATTGTTGTTGGTGATTTCTTTGCCAGCTATAATGGTTGCGGTTTTATTAAATTGCCCCCAAACATCTACAAAATGCTGCAATGCAGCAGGCAGGCAATTTTATGCACTTTTATTTTAGAAGTGATGAAATTGTCGATGATTATGTTGCTGACGTTCCTTTACAAAGTCTTTAAAGAAGTTGTAGTCTCTGTAGAAGGAAGAGCAAAAGGAGGAGGAGGAGTAGAACAAGCATTCGACAACAAACGGTAATTTGTGCAGGAGGAGATAGGCTACGCATTGTAAAATAACGTCAGAAGCACGTTGCATTTAAACTTAAAGTATCCATTATGACAAAAAAAGGGAAAAGTGTTTTTTGTTCGTTCGTGATCATAACGCTTCATTTGCAACCGGTTTTTTATTATAACTGTAGTACGAGTAGTTTTTTGCTATTAGAGTTTAATTAGAGTGTTTTATATAGTATGTATCGAATTTTAAATACCCTTTACTCTTGTCTGGTAGGCTTTAGATTCTATTGTAAGTTTTATTTCATTTTACATCGTTTAATAATCCTAATTAAACTTTAATTTTAGTTCAAGATTTTATCTAAGATTTTTCTTCCTTGTTAGTTGTAATTGCTGTTCGGTAAGTTGTTCGGAAATATAATCCCCTATATAGTTGCAATATCAGGTCAATATTGAACATCTTTTGAAGTTCTTCTTTTAGTCCCAATTTAGGTTCAAACGTATGTCTTTACAAAGTCCCAAATAAATCACCCTTATCGACCATAGAAGTTCCCTTTTGTTCCCTTGAAATTTTCATTTCCCTCGATGGGAAAATTGCTAAATTTGTTGTATGGAACAGCTGTTCAATGTTTGCAAAATTCCATCAACAAATTTCACAATAGGGGAATTTTTTTTTCACAACAAAAATGTTAGTAAACGAAAAAAGTGAAAAGGGAATATATTTCACGTGAATTGATGATTGGCGCTGGGAGTGAATATGTTCCATATATTCTGTAACAGATCTTTAATACACTTCGCTTTTGGCAATTAGCATTATGATTCAATCATAAGTCTTAACGAAGTCCTCATTTAGGGTTATGTACTTCACATTCAGTTGATTTAAGTCATTTAGTAATTCCAATTAAGCTTTACATATAGATACAGCTTTGTTTTTATCGTAAGTATTTCCCCGGTTATTGTTAAGCTTTAATCGTAGGTTTTTATGTAGTCTTTATGTATCTTCTCGGCAATCTCCGTTTAGTTTTTATATTAGGCCATTATGTAGTTACAGTTTAGTGTTAATCTCAGGTCTTTATGAAGTTTTCGTTTAGATGTAATTGAGGTCGGTTTCTAATTCGCATCTAGGGCTATGTATGTAATCCTCGTTTGGTTACGATATGAGGACATTTAGCAGTTATTGGTTAGTATCAGTTGCAATTCTTGTACTCCATTTAAACCTCTATCGAAGGTCATTCCGTAGCTCCTTTTTTGCTTGAATTCTATAATCAGTAGTAAGCTTCTGCGGTGGGTCATTATGCAATCTCATTTTAGTTTCAATCCTCATCCCTTTCGTGGTCACAGTTAAGCATCAATCAATTCCCTTTTATTTAATCGTTCTAAAATCAAGACTTTCGTATGTCATATTTTCGAACTTGATTGAAGTATTTTGTACTTAAATCTAGTACAACCTTAGAAATACTATTGAAACCAAGCTGGATTGACATAAGTAGAATGATCTAATTTGCAACGTGTATTTCACTGTCCTATCGATACTACAATATATACTATATTCCTCTGAAATAAGGGAACTCGTTCTCGATACCCTAATATGTTTACGCAGCCCACGAACGTCATTAAGAACACACCCATTTGTGGTCGATCAGTCTGTGGATCACACAACTCATTACAGGGGAAATTCATTATTCGGGCGCACTGTCCTCCCACAACCAATTTTCCTAGTTCCAGTACATGCACTGCATGAGTCACTCACTTTTTGAGTCAGTCACTTTTTAGAAAAGTCTAAAATCAACTTTTTTGCAGCTTTTGTAAACAATTGTGGGAAAAAGTATATAAAATACGGTGGACTGTTTCTGTATACTCTGTGCTAGTATATTGGATAGTTTACTAGACTATTAACTATTCTATGGACAGATCTATTAACTAGTCTTTAAAGAAATCTGCAGTCCAACATACAGACAAACTGAAAATCCCTTTACATTTTTTTGTGGACTTAGTGAAAGTAAAAACAAGTTATTACGGGTTATACTGCATCAACAATTTACTAGTCTAATGACAAGTCTATATACTAATCTTTGACAGGTTTATTGGATAATTCATGCAGAAATCTGATATAATATGATCATAGAAATCTATTAACTAGTCTACAGACTAACTTTTCGAATAGTCTATTGATTAGTGTATATATAAGCTTATTGGCTAATCTCTTATTAATCTATTGACTGTTATAAGGACCAGTTTTATTGACCAGTCTGAATAGTTAAAAGATTTACCTATTGGTATTGAAAGGACTAATCTTTTGGTTAGTCTAATAACATCTCTTCAACTGGTTAATGATGAAATTCATTCACCCCTATCGCCAATCAAGATTTCGCGAAATATGTCACTTTATTACGATAGAATTTTTGTAAACAACGAACAGCTGTTGCATTCAAAATCAACTATTGTGAATGAACTATTCACAGCAAGTTCACGATAGCAATTTTCAAATTCTGTTGACTTTATCTTTTATAGTATATATAATATTTTACATATATTTTCTTGAATAGGGCAGATTTACTAAATGAAATTATACATTTCTATCATAATATTTTGTCACAGAAGCGTGTGGGATGTGTGCAATCATTTAATGAAATCAAATAAATTTAAAAAGTGGAAATAAATGAAAAGAGTCGTCGTATTCAACACACAAACATTTAAATGAATGTAAAAATTTGGCATAATCTTTTTTAATTCATTGAGAGGAAAAAGGAAAACCTAGCAACCAAGCCTCAAGAAAAGTCACAATAAAAACACACCTCTATGAGTGGCAACAATGAAAAAATAAAAAAAAAACTAATAAAATATCAAACTGAATTAAATGCAGACAGTATGACGACAAAACAATTTCAACACATGACTGTCGTTGGATGGATTTATACATAGTATGAATGAAATGAATAAATGGTTGGAATGGTTCAACAACAAAAGACAAGAGAAAAAAGGATAGATCAAAAGAAAATCATATGTAGGATTTAAGAAAACAAGACACAATAACATCTCGAAAGCATAGAAAATAAAGACAACTTTTAGTAAAGGCAACTTAATGATTTGCCTCAGTTAATCAGTGAGAAACTTAAAATTAAAAAAAAAAAATAAATAAAGCTTACATTGATTAACTATAAAAGTTTGCAACATTTTAAGAAGACAAACAAAAATTAGTTGACAAAAATGAAAAATGTTGCAATCAAAAGTCGGTTATGGTACCGGTTTATAAATGTATGTTGCTTGCAATGAATTGTTGGTGGCATGCAATTTAAAGTCATGATCATGTTCATATGTTTTAGTTGACAGTCCAACATAAAGACAGACAAACTGAAAATCACTTTACATTTTTTTTTGTGGACTTAGTGTCTCTTAACGTTAATGAAAGTAAAAACAAGTTATTACGGGTTATACTGCATCAAACATTTACTTGTAATGAGTTAAAAAAAAAGTCATGTACAGAAACTTAAGTGAGTCATAAGGTTTTGAAAAGTTGTATGTTTTGTTTGTTTCTTATAATAACAGTAATTTGAGTTAATTAAGATTTTACAATTTAACTTAAATTAATTATTACAGTGCATTATTTAATTTGCATTGTTATTGTTGAAAATAATTTAAACGTTTTGGAAAAATAATAAATAGTATGAAAAAATGGTAACAGTTACCGTTTTAAATAAGATTATAATTAAAAATTTTGTAACAACGAATTGTATTATTTGTTATAGCCATGTATTTGAGTCTCTTATATTTTAGTGTTGTAGACTTCCAACTTTGCAAAAACCTGCAGAATTGAAAGATTACAAGATCTTTCATTTTTTCACATTTTCATATCCTATTTATTTATTTATTTATCTATCTATCTATCTATCTATCTATCTATCTATCTATCAATCTATCAATCTATCAATCTATCTATCTTTCTATCTATCTATCTATCTATCTATCTATCTATCTATCTATCTATCTATCTATCTATCTATCTATCTATCTATCTATCTATCTATCT